>NC_083101.1:107680342-108000019 GCF_949774975.1 Lagenorhynchus albirostris
TTAGCATACGGTATTTGTTTTTCTCTTTCTGACTTACTTCACTCTGTATGACAGACTCTAGGTCCATCCACCTCACTACAAATAACTCAATTTCGTTTCTTTTTATGGCTGAGTAATACTCCATTGTATGTATGTGCCACATCTTCTTTATCCATTCATCTGTCAATGGATACTTAGGTTGCTTCCATGTGCTGGCTATTGGAAATAGAGCTGCAGTGAACATTTTGGTACATGACTCTTTTTGAATTATGGTTTTCTCAGGGTATATGCCCAGTAGTGGGATTTCTGGGTCATATGGTAGTTCTATTCGTAGTTTTTTAAGGAACCTCCATACTGTTCTCCATAGTGGCTATATCAATTTACATTCCCACCAACAGTGCAAGAGGGTTCCGTTTTCTCCACACCCTCTCCTGCATTTATTGTTTGTAGATTTTTTGATAATGGCCATTCTGACTGGTGTGAGATGATATCTCATTGTAGTTTTGATTTGCATGATAACGCTTATTCTATATGTTAGTTCCTTTATAGTTGATGCTGGGTCTTCTCTTGCAATCAGTACTCTCAGCTTTGGCAATCTTATCTATTCCCTGACTTTAAACATAATCAGAAGAACCCACATGTAAATCTCAAGCCTCTCTTTTGCACTTTCGACTTAGACATTTAATTCCTCCTCGACATCTCTACCAGACGGCTCACAGGCATCTCAAATTAATAAACAGGGATGTACTCAACTTGTCACGGTGTCCCTACAAATCTTTCCCTTCTCCATTGTGTTTCCTCAAAAATCCACCCATCCACTTGCTCTTGCCAGAAACTTTTCTTTCACCTCTCACCAATCCATAACAATTTCCTGTCTTTACCTCAAAAAGTTCTGGTTTCTAAAAAAAAAAAAAAAAAAAAAAAAAAAAAAAGTTCTGGTTTCTATTCACTCTTTCTGTATAGAAAACTTGGCCATCTACCGGCAGGTTTTGTCTCTACTATGTTATACTTGGTTTCCCCACCTGCATAATTACCTCCCAGGCCCACCCTAATAATTTAATACATTACAGTGAAAGGAAACCTGCTGCTCTACTATTTTAAGATCCTTCAGAACCTTCCCATTGTATTAGTATAAAATTTAAAATCACTAATACAGCCAATAAGGCTCTGCATAATCTGGCCTTGTACTCCACCCTGGGCTTACCTCCTGTGGGCTCTTTCTGTGCTGCAGCCACATCTGCCTTCTGTCAATTCTTTCTGACCCGAGGCCTCTTGCATATTCTGTATCTTCCTTCCACCCTCTTCTCTCCACCTTTGCTCATCTAACTCCTACTTATGTTAAAGTATCTATGTGTGTACATAAATATTATATATATATATATATACATATTTATATGAGCTCTACACATTTTAAAACACACACACAAATATGTGTGTGTGCACAGCATGTGTATACATAGAGACCTTCAACAAGAGTAGGAATTACCTGTATGTGTGACGCTTTCCCTGAGCCCTAAATTTAAACCATACCTCTTTATTTTGTTAATTTATTTTTCTTCTTAGAATATATGCATCATTTTAAATTGTATATTTGGTTTGACAAATTAGTGATTTAGTACCTCTATCTAATCAGATGGCAACTTCAGCTGGACGGGGGGGGGGGGGCATTTGCATTTAGTTCAGCACCATATCCCTGATACCTAGTCCAGTGTTTGGTACGTAACAGGAACTCAATAAATATTTACTGAATAAATGAACAAACATGCAAATAGAATAAATACGAGACTCCTGACATGAAAAAATGGATCATCCCTCATCTTTTCCCCTTGTGATTTAATTTTTTAAGCTTTAGGGGATGGAGGGGGAAACTTTGTGTATCAAGATTTCAATGCACATTTTGGACATTTAGGAAGTTGTGGATCAAGACATTTTCAGGTTTCTTGGTAGAAATATGTTCATTCCGAACAAAGTTTTATGCTGAAAACATATCAGAAAAAAAGTGCAGCAACAATGCTGGTCAGTACTGCCAATTGACAAAATTATAAAGCGGGAGCAAACAACTGGTTACGTATTTAGTACAGCAAAGTTATAGTGATACCTTAAGGGCAAGATCAAAAGTGTTTACTTCATAGTTAATGTATCCCTTAACTCAACTGTGCAGCCTGAATATATAGTTAATGAGCACACAAACAGTTTCTCTTGTCTAAAAAGGTTTACGAGGTCAATAATGTGTGAATTGAGGAAGGTGCAACTACTGAATATTTTTGGAATGCCTAAAATTTTACAGTATTTATGTGGGAAGGTAAAGCCATCCATGATGATGTCATTGATATCCAGTTGTCCCAAGCAGATGGAAAACTGCATGTGGTTTTGTATCACAGCAAGTAATTAGACTTACACTGATCAGTAACTCTAGAATCATCTCTGCTAAAGATGCTCAGTTTTTTATGTTTTACCTTCCTCTCCACCTTTATTGGTATAACTAGGGACAACTATAAGATTTAATGCCAGCCTAAAAATTGTCCAAGGCTATCATTATTACATCTTAAAGCAATGGAAGGATAATCTAAACATGGGTTTGGCTGAGTCTCAGCTTTGGAGAATTGGACTGGGGGGGGGATCTACCGACTTAAAATATAAAACTACAATATGATCTTCGCTATTTTCTCAGTATCAAAATTGATGCATTATGGCTCTAACCTTAAAAGTGTTATCCTTGGACTATGTTAAAAAGAGAGATAGCATAGAGCCAATATTCAAATATTGCATATCTGTCAAAGTAGAAAATGTTGTACAAATATTTTCTTATTGTTTCGTATACAATTTATGAATGCTTTCTCTCATGGCATTTTCATTTTTTAAAATATAAATTATATTCCTGAAATTGAGATAAGGCTGTTCAGAAAGTAATGGAATAAATAGAACGTGGGGAGAAACCTGATTTCTAGATAAACAAAATGTATATTTTTTAGTTCATTTCATTATTTCATCTGAAAAAAGTAGTTGTCATCTAAAATGATTTTCATTTTAACATGATATTTTATATACTTTTTTATAACTTCACTTCCCAAACCCTGAAGAGATACAATGATTACATTTTAAAATTATTTCTATGACATTGTCTTCCATCTTAACTATTATCAAATGTAAATTTTTTTTTTTTTTAAAGAAGATGTTGGGGGATAGGAGTTTATTAATTAATTAATTTATTTTTGCTGTGTTGGGTCTTCGTTTCTGTGCGAGGGCTTTCTCTAGTTGTGGCAAGCGGGGGCCACTCTTCATTGTGGTGCGCGGGCCTCTCACTATCGTGGCCTCTCCTGTTGCGGAGCACAGGTTCAGTAGTTGTGGCTCACGGGCCCAGGTGCTCCGCGGCATGTGTGATCTTCCCAGACCAGGGCTCGAACCCGTGTCCCCTGCATTAGCAGGCAGATTCTCAACCACTGCGCCACCAGGGAAGCCCCAAAGGTAAATTTTTATAGTTTTATATGACTTTGATGGAAGTCCGTGCAGATAAAATGAAGGTGAGATCAGCATTTGCATAATTATTATTCCTTTTGGTTTTTTAAAAAGTAGTGTCCAGTAAAAATAAGATAATATTGCTCCTTTGCTTTTCTATAATAAATACAATTTATAGATATTATGGCCTTTTATTTAGCTTTTTAAGATCAAAGTAACGTCATTTTCAAGGTGAAGAATACCTAACCTGAATTACTCTGAAATAGCATGATATGCTATATTCAGTGCCTATCTTTTAATGATCATTGAAATACACATTTTCCTTATAAAATTGGTAAAAAGAAGTGGAAGAGGAACAAAACTCAATAGTACATGATTGTGATGAGCAGGAAAATATTAGTAAGATTAAAAAAATTGTATTGGGATTTGAAGCATCCTACATTTCAATTTTACTAATTCAGTAAAGACTTAGGACATGATACAGTGGATCAGCTAGTTTGTTAATTCCTGAGAATAGAAAGATAATTCATCTGTAGGATAATGAGCTTATAGTTTGGTAGGGCAGACAATCTTCAAAGCAGCTACTGAGGAAAATGCATTATAATGAGGGGTAAATAAATATGGAAATTATATTCAAAAAGTGGTGACATGAAATAGCTGTTACCTCTGCCATGGAATTTCAAGGAAAGCATCTCACATAAGGTGCTATGGACTTGACATTTTTTCTGGTGAGAGTAGGTGTCGGGATTTCTCGTGAGAGAAGGAACAGCTGATAAGGCAAGGAAAGTGACACAGTTGAGGTAAGCTGGAGAGGTGTATTGGGGCCAGCTTATGAAAAACCTATGAAGGAGTTTGACTGTACTGAGTGAAACCCCTGGAGAGATTTTCAGGAGGGAAGTCAACCTGTAAACTTCTGTATGCCAGAGCATTTTTTGATTTTTGCTTGAACTTTATTTATCATGGAATGAAAATAGATTCTTTGTCAACAGTTATGTTTCTGGACTTCTGAAGTTTGTTGTTATTTGTTTTATTATTTTTGTAATTGTTTTATTTCATCTTGTATTATGTTCCTTGAATTTAATAGTAAGAATCTTTTAGAGAATTCCTTAGCTAAATCTTCCTTAGCTAAGCCAAGGAAAAATGGAATTTACATACATCTAGTCAAAAAGATCGCCCTCGTAGGAAGGTGGTGGTGGTAGCAGCAGTTGTTAGAAAGAAAAGAGAAGACACAAGGAAAATTTGATCATGGAAAGCTATGCCTGCTTATCTTTCCTCTGCGGTACTCCACAGAAGAGAGTATTTATATAAATATTGACTTCCCTAAAAGTTTTCCATATATTGTGGGAAAAGTGCAACATTCAAGGTACATATTGTCACCATCAATGTGTTGAGTAACTTAATTGTCACACAACTGAGCAAATGTCTTTCACTTCTCATGTTTTATTTTAGTAAATATTTTTCTCCAGCTTTGTAGTACTTGAAAGCATTGAAGGCATAGAGATAGTATTACTGTCTAGGCATGGCATAATTCTCATTGACGCTGAACAATCTTTGGGGATGTGTAAGCTTGTCTTACTACCCTCCTTTCCCCTCATCACAGTGCTTAAAAGAAAATCTTCTCCTTCTTTTGGCACAGAGAGAAATGAATTCACAAGAGCTTGCCTCTGGCTCTTGGTTTGCTTAGCCTAAGCGTGTTTTGTTTTGTATGGTATTTGATGCCTAAGAGACACACCTGAATTGTTTCTCAAACTATTCGGTTTTCTGAGCTCAGTTAGCTTATTTAGGCAAAGCATTTGGAGAAATAAATTACCTAATGAATAGATGATATTTATGCATAAATGCTGGTGGGTAGCATTTTCTGTTTTGCTTTTGCACTAGCAGTAACACAATAAGAGTTTTATCAGGGTTGAACTCATTTATTTTACTGTTTGTATATTTCCTGGTGCAACAGAATGTTAAAATAACTGCATCATTGATTTGTTTTATTTATCTGAAATATTTAATTAATGTAAATAGATTATGAACTATGGGTCTCTAGGAGAAGAGAAGACAAATATGTATGTTTAAATTGAACTGTGTGTTGAGAGACTATGCAGAGTGAGATGCTATGACATCCAAAATTAACCAAGGAAATGGGGAAATCAAGAAAAAAATCAATTTTTCTTTTTTGCTAAAAAATAAGATAAAACCATAATGTGCTTTTATAACAAAAATAAAACATGCGAGGCAGCTATGTCTGCTGATGGTGAATTGAGAAACTGGCTTCAGGATTTCTTACAAAAAACTGGGCAAACAAGATCATTTACACAGTACTTAATGTCCATAAAAGAAAAGCAAACTAATTTTTCAGAAGTACGTCTGGTTCTTACACTGAAGGGAATTTTTCCCAAGGGTCCTCATAGAGTATATGCTGTGATATAGCGTGAACTCAGTTCTGAAAAATACCCCTGAACTCTCGGTGAGCTTCTTAGTGCTGCTCACAAAACGGCCTCCATGTCTGATGGTGGGAAAATGCTTATGTGTAGTTTGTTAATAGTTGCACTGCTGAGTGCATCTCAGGCAGCTCTTCTCAGGATTACTGTTCTTCCCGAGTTCATGAGTAGCACAGCATCAGCTTTGCTCATGCAATTCTTATTCCATTTTCCTAGTAAGATATCTGATTATGATTTTTAAAAATTATTTCATGCTTATTGTTAATGTCACATAGCCATTGCTAGTCTTAGGGTCATTGAGCAAATACTGGAGTTATTTTCTGTACAGATTGTTGAGACAAGAGTTGGAAGGTGGGAGACAATGACATAATAATGAATTAAACTGGAATAGTTTCAGAAGGATAGGCGTTAACTCTTCTCTAAATGCTTGGTAGACTTCACTTGTGAAGCCATCTGGTCCCAGCTTTTGTTTGTTGGGAGTTTTTAAATTACTGATTCAATTTCAGTACTGGTAATTGGTCTGTGCATATTTTCTATTTCTTCTGGTTCAGTCTTGGGAGACAGTATCTTTCTAAGAATTTGCCTATCTTTTCTAGGTTGTCCATCTTATTGGCACAGAGTTGCTCATATTAGTCTCTTATGATCCTTTGTGTTTCTGTGGTGTCAATTGTAAATTCTCCTTTTTCATTTCTGATTTTATTGAGTTGGGCCCTCTCTCTTTTTTTCTTGATGAGCCTGGCTAAAGGTTTATCAATTTTGTTTATCTCTTCAAGGAACCAGGTTTTAGTTTCATTGATCTTTACTGCCGTTCTTTTAGTCTCTATTTCATTTATCTCTGCTCTGATCTTTACTTCTACTGACTTTGGGTTTTGTTTATTCTTTCTCTAGTTGCTTTAGGTGTAAGGTTACATAGTTTACTTGAGATTTTTCTTGTTTCCTAAGGTAAGCTCATATCACAGTACACGTCCCTCTTAGAACTGCCTTTGCTGCGTCCCATAGGTTTTGGATCATTATGTTTTCATTTGTCTCTAGGTATTTTTTGATTTCCTCTTTGATTTCTTCAGTGATGCATTGATTGTATAGTAGCATATGGTTTAGCCTCCACATGTTTGTGTTTTTTGCAGTTTTTTTTCTTGTAGTTGATTTCTACTCTCAAAGCATTGTAGTTAGAAAAGATGCTTGATATAACTTAAATTTTCTTAAATTTACTGAGGCTTGTTTTGTGGCCTACCATGTGATCTATCCTGGAGAATGTTCATGTGAACTTGAAAAGAACGTGTATTCTTCTGCTTTTGGGTGGAATGCACTATAAAAATCAATTAAGTCCATTTGGTCTAATGTATTATTTAAGGCCAGTGTTTCCTTATTGATATTCTGTCTGGATGGTCTGCCCACTGTTGTAAGTGGGGTGTTAAAGTCCCCTACTATTATTGTGTTATGTCTGTTTCATATCATAACTAAGGTCTTAAAAGATAACTTCGGTTTATATTGAGATATTACTGTCATTGCTAGTTATGCTGTCATGATAAGCTTTGAAATGTAAGTTCCAGTGGTTTTTTTGTTTGTTTGTTTGTTTGTTTGTTTGCGGTACGCGGGCCTCTCACTGTCGTGGCCTCTCCCGTTGTGGAGCACAGGCTCCGGACGCGCAGGCTCAGCGGCCATGGCTCACGGGCCCAGCCGCTCCACGGCATGTGGGATCTTCCCGGACCGGGGCACGAACCCGCGTCCCCTGCATCGGCAGGCGGACTCTCAACCACTGCGCCACCAGGGAAGCCCAGTTCCAGTGTTTATCTGGGTCTGCCTGTCTGATATGATAGCCACTAGCCACTTATGCCTGTTTAAATTGAAACAGAAATTAATCAAAATTAAATAATATTTAAAAAATCACTTTCTTAGTTGCACCAGCTACATTTCAAGTACTAAATAGCAAGAAAGTAGAGCTATCTACAGGCTAGAATTTCCAAATAGTTGAAAGAATTACTTCTAGCTAGGGGGAGATGTGGGGCTGCTTATTTTTTATTTTTCTTTTTAAAGTGGGAAGAAATCTGAGGATGTTTAAAGGTTAACGTCAAGCAGCCTGCAGAGTGCAAGAGGTTTGTCAACGCAGGAAAGAGGTGGAAATATCAATATAAGTCCTTGAGAAGGTGGGAAATAATGAGTAGAGCACAGATAAAGATATTGTGTGTTGAAAATAGAAGGGAGACTTCGCTGTAAACAAGAGAAAGTGGGAAAGATGGGTTTTAAGATTGGTGGCAGGAAGTTTTTGTCCTTTGGTTCCTATTTTCTTTATCAGCTGGTGAATCACAGAATCTTCTGGGACCCACAGGGGAAACAGTGAGGTTAGACGTTGGATATGGTGGAAATTATAAACCAGGTGATGATGGCTGACATAGTAGGACTAAGGAGGAAGTAGCAGGATTGCTGGCCATGTTGATGGCCTGGTTGAGGGTGGTGCTGATCAAGTTGCAGTTTCAAAGGTCTGGACAGTGGTATGCTTTTCCTGCAGCTGTCAGCAGCCCCATGCAGGCCCTGGGAAGGAAAACAGTTAGGTTCCACCAGGATTAATTCTTTTTTAAAGTTTTGTTTTTCCCCAGATGTCCTAATACTAAATAACAGATTTGGGAAGAGTTGCAAAAGAGTTGGAGCATGGTGATATCAGGAGCTCAGCTTAACTGGAGAGAGAGATGAGCTGCCAGGTGTCAGAGCAGCCAATTAAAAATGAGCCAAAAATGAAAGTAACAGTCAAGCCTTTAATCATTTACTGTGATAGCGTCCACAAGAGGCTAACCCGGAGAAAGCTCCAACTCCCACCCTGCTCCCTTCTTCCCATGTTTGAGGGCCCCTGGTTTAGGGCAGGTGGATCAGTGCAGAAGTAAGGATCATCTCATTGCTGAGGGGGCCTCAAACAAAAGGTTCCAGAGGTTTTCTTAACCTGGGGGCCCAGGAGAGAGAGGGGATACAGTTAGCAGTCCTGAGCCCTGAGCTAGAATACAGAGATGTGTCTTCAAGTTTTTCCCACTTTCCCCTGTAAGGAGGTTTTCACAGAGTTGTCTAAGTACGGGCCTCTGTGGAAGGCCCCAAATAAAGCAGCCCTCAAACGAAGGCACTGGGCCAGGAATGCAGATATGCAGAAGAGCGAGGCCAGCCAGGAAGGCCTGCCACTCCCTCCAGGGCCTGCAGTGCACAGGCTATGCATGGAGCCTGGTGGGAGAGGGCAGCTCTCCCCTGTGAGGCCTGTCAGGAAAGCCTCTGCAATTGCCTCTGTTCAGGCCTGAAAAATCACACAGTTACTCTGGCCAGGAGTCGGATTCCTCATAAGATGGTTGACAAAAGGGTGAAGAGCAGTCTATGTGCTGAAATTGCCAGCAAAAGGTGAAAAAGATATATATTATGAATAGTTATTCAAAGTGAAGAAAGGATAAGTGATGAGGTCGGATTAGGTCAGATAGGTCAAAGGACAAGTCAGAGAGTGAAACGTGGTTTCCAAACTGCAGCTAAAATAATCCGAGGATTTGTTATGAAAGCATATTTCTAAGTCTCACCCACAGAGATTTAGATTCAGTCGTTTTGGGATGGGCACATAAATACCCACTGAAAGCACACATCTGGGTGATTTCTGCTGCCAGCAGTCATGACCACAGTTTTAGAAAGACTGTTCTAAGTATGGGTGGCTAAAATGGAGAGAAAGTGAATACTGTCAACATGAGATCATCACACCTATGAGAGGTGTAAACTGACAAACGGAAACCAAAGGAAATGGAAGAAGCTTCTCACCAACAAAGAGGGAAAAGAGAGGAGAGGAGTTTAACTGCTGATGTTATTAATAAGAGTCGGTAACACTGGCGAGCTCTTTTTCCATTTGCTAACACAAGCCTAATAACAATGCTACTGGCATCCTCCAGATGGCTAATTTTACACCCACATACACCCCTTTTTATAAATTAGGCCATTGAGGCTCAGAGAGTTTGAGCAACTTGTCCAAAACTGCCGCAGCCAGTAGGTAAAAATCAGGTTACAGTGAAAAGACCCCAACTTTGCCTGATGTGTTTCTTAATACACTCAACCTTGTGTCTGGGTCACCAGTAAGTGCATTTGGCTTCCTTCTTTGTGTACTTCAGCTAGAACAATTCTCATACATCAGAAACCTAGAGGTTTAATTTGAATCATCTTCAGTGACTTTGCTTTGCTTTCCTTCTCTCTCCTTACCTTCCTTTGTTTCTCCTGTGAGCCTCTGGTGCTGGGGTAGCACTACTTTAGCTTTTGTTCAGTCTCTCCCAGTGACATCGACTTTCTCGTCTGACCTCTCCTACCAGCAGGTTTCAATTTCCCACATTAAATAAGCAAACACACACTAAATTAAAATACTAAAGTCTATCATTGTATAAAGCTTCAGTGTCTCAGTTTGATTTTTTGTTTAAAAGAGAGATTGTCAGGCTTCCCTGGTGGCGCAGCGGTTTAAGAATCCACCTGCCAGTGCAGGGGACACGGGTTCGAGCCCTGGTCTGGGAAGATCCCATATGCCGTGGAACAACTAAGCCCATGCACCACAACTACTGAGCCTGCACCCTAGAGCCCGCGAGCCACAACTAGTGAAGCCTGTGCACCTAAAGCTTGTGCTCCGCACAAGAAAAGCCACTGCACTGAGAAGCCTGCACACCGCAACGAAGAGTAGCTCGCCCTCACCGTGCGCAGCAACGAAGACCCAATGCAGCCAAAAATAAAATAAATAAATTTATTTAAGAAAAAAAAAGCAGTTATACTGCAATGAAGATGTTATATATAAAAAAGGAGATTGTCCATTTCTAATGGAAAACAAAACTAAATTGAGGCCTTTGATAATATCTGTTTATTCCCGGTTTTAAAATGACATTCAAATATGTATCTCAGCCAAAGCAATCTTGAGAAAAAAAAAACAGAGCTGGAGGAATCAGGCTCCCTGACTTCAGACTACACTAATAAAGCTACAGTAATCAAAACAGCATAATATTGGCACAGAAATAAATATAGATCAATGGAACAGGATAGAAAGTCCAGAGATATATCCAAGTACCTATGGCAACCTAATCTATGACAAAGGAGGCAAGACTATACAATGGAGAAAAGACAGTGTCTTCAATAAGTGGTGCTGGGAAAACAGGGCAACTACATGTAAAAGAAGGAAATTAGAACACTCCCTAATACCATACACAAAAATAAACTCAAAATGGATTAAAAACCTAAATGTAAGGCCAGATACTATAAAACTCTTAGAGGAAAACATAGGCAGAACACTCTCTGACATAAATTGCAGCAAGATCTTTTTTGATCCACCTCCTAGAGTAATGAAAATAAAAACAAACAAATGGAACCCAATTAAACTTAAAAGCTTTTGCACAGCAAAGGAAACCATAAACAAAACGAAAAGACAACCCACAGAACGGGAGAAAGTATTTGCAAATGAAGCGACCGACAAGGGATTAATTTCCAAAATATATAAACAGCTTATGCAGCTCAATGTCAAAAAAACAAACAACCCAATCAAAAAATGGGCAGAAGATCTAAATCTTTGGATGTTTCTCCAAAGAAGACATACAGATGGGCAAAAAGCACATGAAAAGATTCTCAACATCATTAATTATTAGAGAAATGCAAATCAAAACTACAATGAGGTATTACCTCACATTAGTCAGAATGGCCATCATCAAACAGTTTACAAGTAATAAATGCTGGAGAGGGTGTGGGAAAAAGGGAACCCTCCTACACTGTTGCTGGGAATGTAAATTGGTACAACTATTATGGAGAACAGTATGGAGGTTCCTTAAAAATCTAAAAATAGAGCTACCTTATGATCCTGCAATCCAAGTCTTGGGCATATATCCAGATAAAACCGTAATTCAAAAAGAGCCATGCACCCCAATGTGCACTGCAGCACTATTTACAACAGCCAGGACATGGAAGCAACCTAAATGTCCAATGACAGATGAATGGATAAAGAAGATATGGTACATACATACAATGGAATATTACTCAGCCATTAAAAAGAACAAAATAATGTCATTTGCAGCAACATGGATGGACCTAGAGATTGTCATACTGGATAAAGTAAGTCAGAGAAAGACAAACATCATATGATATCTCTCATATGTGGAATCTAAAAAACGATACGAATGAACTTATTTACAAAACAGAAGTTGAGTCACAGACGTAGAAAAGAAACTTATAGTTACCAGGGGAGAAAGGGAAAGGGAAAGGGAGGGATAAATTGGGAAATTGGGATTGACATATACACACTACTCTATATAAAATAGATAACGAATGAACCTGCTATATAGCACAGGGAACTCTACTCAATACTCTGTAATGACATATGGGAAAAGAATCTAAAAAATAGTGGATACATGGATATGTGTAACTGATTCACTTTGCTGTACAGCAGAAAGTAACACAACATTGTAAATCAAATATACTCTAAAAACAAGAAAAGAAAAAAATGTGTATCTCTTTTGAACTTCAATACCTATTTTGAGAAAAGTCACTTTTTTTTTAACTCTCTGAGATTTCACAGGGAATCTACCATCCACTCAGTGACCTATAAACATATTTTATTGTATAGATCTGTGAAGGCTTTAACAAGAAAAGTAGGCCATTTATTTTCAGTGATAGAGTCAATTCACTACCCAAATAAACACTAATTTTTGCATCCCAGTTATTCTCAGAAAGTCAGTGCAAAACTACAATTTGTCAAGGGAAAGAAAACGAGTTAGCTGGACGCACACTGAAGTAAATCTTTATCCTGGCCTAAAGATGTTTGTGTACATGCTACTAAATCAGATCTATAGCCTACAAATTGAATTTCAGATTGCTTTAACTTCAGCAAACAGACATTCAATTTTCTTTCACAAAAGAGAGAAAATGTTTGCAAAATAGTATTTATTTATAGTCCTTCACGATCAAGAATAGTGTCACTGACCCACTTTTATCATTGATATTATTTGCTTTTAGCTATTTTTTGAATTGTTGGAAGGATTCGTAGCAATCCAGACACTGTGTCACTCATTCTCTATCTATCAACAAAAAAAATCCCCAAAGATCGTGAAGATTAAGAGGTTTGATATGCTTATACCAAGCCTAACTAACTTGGATTTTGGAAATTGAACTTGGCTTTATCTAGAGCATTGAGAGGCCCTCCTTGGCTTTCAGGATGCAATGCACACTTTAATTTTTTTCCTGGATGGCATTCTAGGGTACATTGAAGTTATTAAATTCACGATCCTCAAGCAAGGACTTCATTTCATACCTTGGAATTGGGAAACAGTAACTGAAGTTCAGAATATTTTTAAAACCTTTAGTTACTTAGTTACTCCGTGGCATGTGGGATCTCCGTTTAAAACAGGCTTAGTTGCTCCATGGCATGTGGGATCTTCCCAGACCAGGGATCGAACCTGCGTCCCCTGCATTGTCAGGCAGATTCCTAACCACTGTGCCACACCAGGGAAGTCCCAGAATCATTTTTTTTAAAATTCCATATATATGTTAGTATACAGTATTTGTTTTTCTCTTTCTGACTTACTTCACTCTGTATGACAGACTCTGTGTTCATCCACCTCACTACAAATAACTCAATTTCATTTCTTTTTATGGCTAATATTCCATTGTATATATGTGTCACATCTTCTTTATTCTAAGTGTCCATCGACAGATGAATGGATAAAGAAGCATATTTCAGATTGGACTTTGATTTACATAAAATGGATTTAGTTATTTATATGTGATAACCAAGAAATTTGATGAAATTTAATCTCTTCTGCATAACCTATTTCCTTCATTTTTCCTGTTCTACTTTCAATAGCTATTAAAATATATTTTGTTCTCAGAGAGCTAATGCTCTTCACTCTATACATTCCTCACCCATTAATGTTCACAAGGTATAAAGAAAGTCATGGGTGCAGGTATTAGCACTATTGACAGGTTATGAAATTGGGTGTGGTTTCTGTATTTATACTTTCCAGTAGGTAAAAGGGGCATGTTTTCTTGACTGTAAGTCATTTGAAAAGATCACTTCTTTTTCTTGTTTTTTTTTGTTGTTGTTAATATGAAATAATATGAAGACTGGAATTATAAAAGTATATTTTATCAAATGTACTTCAAATGAGATGTAAGGCATAGTTTGGTTTGATGGGATGATATTGATCATATTGGGAGGTAGGAATGCTCAAGCATATGTGCAGGTGATAGCGTGCATTTGGAACCTGATGCAAAAGAGAGAAATAATGTTTTGGAATCTCAAACAATGTTTTTACATATGGCCGCACTTCACTGCAAAACAGCTGACAGTTTAGATACAACAATCTTTTGCCTGACTGAATATTGTACTAATATAAATATTGTACTAATACAAATGGTTTGGGTTTAAGTAATCCAACATGGATTTTATTCCATACATAATCTTCCGCAAAATATTATTTCCTGGTTCAATATTTCTGTCCTAGTTTTCTTCAAAGTAATTTCCAATGCAAAATGTAGCATCTGGGTAGAGTTCATCAATTTGCTGGCTGAATTTGTCACCTTCTGCTAATTTTATGTTATTGTGCATACATTATTTAAAAGAGCGTAGCTAAATCTAAGCATGATTAACTCTGGAAATTTCACAAACACAACGGATTTGACTTATCTAAGTGGAAATAAATACTCCTTTGTTTTTCATAAAGATAATTTGGCCAGTTATTAGCATACAAAAATGCTACAGTGGAAGGTCTGTCAGTTTGAATAAACTGAAATCTTCACGTTTCAGGTTATATCTGAACTTAATCTCCTGTGAAGGGAACCACTTGTAAACCAGCTCCTTTCCTTTTTCTTTTTCTTACCTCCTGTTCCAACAGGGTACCTAGTAGAGAAATGCTCCCAGGATATACTGATTCCTCAAGTGAGACCTCGTAGCATTCAAAGATATAATCGTAGTAGTCAGGAGAGTGGAGCATGATTCCCACATGGGAGAGGCAGTGACAGAAATAAATTAAAGCAATAGAGGAACTCCTCTGCCTCAGTCTGCCTTTAAAAGGACACCTTGACCCAGGAAGCAGTGGTCTAAGTTCCCTGAAAAGCCCAAGGTAGGCTTCTTCCGAGGTCATCAATGTGACAATTACACTCTGGATATCTTTGTACAGTATTTTTTCTACCCTTCTAATTGAGGCTCTGAGACTTTGAGATATAGTCAATATAATTTGTTTAAATGAAAAATAAGAGATAATGAGTGAAAATGTTTAAAGGAGCGATGTTAGTAACAATTGTTTGTTTTTCTGTGTTTGGCCAAATATAATCCCTGAGGACCCCATTCCTCGATATTCAAATATGAAAACTAATTAGTATTAACTCAGGCAGGAAGTCTCCATGTCAAATCTTTGATTATATCTATTATGATATTGCTTAAAAAATGATGAACTGACACTTAGGAAAAATATAGATGTCTTCCAGCCTTTCAGTCTTAATGAGGCCATGTATCTTAAAAAACTTTAACCATCACTAAGAAAGGAAACCTAGTTGACAACCACTTATTTAGGCACAAAAGGGCAGTAAGTAATTGGGAGCTGAAGGTTCTTATAGTCTAAAGAGTTCTTATACTGACAAAAGACAATGATTAAATTATTGGGAAATAACTGGAACTGAATTGAAGTCAGCATCTGCAATTTTTTGACTAAATGGGCATGTCTTGGGTCATTATAGTATCTGGGATATATTAGTGGCAGGTGAAAAGACAAGGGAGAGTTTGTGAAACATTGAGATAAAGGGGTCAGACAATGAATGTGTCTAAACCTTCAAGGCAAATCAGTTTGAGGATTTATCTAGGGGAAGGTAGGGTGAAGGTGGGAAAACTCATTTGGAAAGTGTGGGTTTTCTAAGCCATCCTTGTGTGAAGGATGAGGTTCCATGGGATCCCTGCGGTCAGTTAGTATTTACAGAGGAATCTGCATCTTTAAGATCTTTCCTTATCTCTTTACCACATCTCATTTTCCTACTAGTTTTGTAATGTAGGTGAGACATTCTATTTGATGGATGGTCACATAATTTTCTGCAACACAGCAGGCCCTAAAAACAAGGTCAGTCATCTCCACGGCCCTATGCTCTTTTCACCACACTACACTAAACAGGATGTTTTGCATATTCTATCCTTTTCTAGGAATGGAACATTTCCCCTGCCATCAGTTAATATGCAATTTCCTATTCAAGCATGAAAGTATTGAGGGCTGCTAGCTCACCCCCAATTGAGAGAGCGCACAAGAAGCTTTGTTCTTCTCCAAACTTGTGTAAGCACATTCCTCAGCAATCTAGAAACAACTGAGCAGATGCTGTTTCTACTGAGCAAAATGCAGAGGTGGCAAAAAGGCCAGATGACCTGCGGCTTTTTGAGAAGCTGTGGTGGAACATTTGCTTAATCCCTCTTGAAGGGGACAAGTGTTCCTGCAAGGTATTTGCCTCCTCCATTTAGAAATGACTGTGTTCACTACAGTTAAAAAGAAGGCTAATATTAAAAAGAAAACAGTGGCTCTTCTAGGATATGTTTAGGTAAATATTCTTGCAGTGAATGTAAACTTTAAAAATAGAGATAGCTTACAGAACTGATATTCTGGTTTATTGAAAAGTATTTATCACATGAATTACCAACTTTCAAAAAACAGACTTTTGAAACTTTATAAGAAATGCCTATTACAGCTCTTTAATGAGCCCAATTTAATCTTTGTTTGGTATCTCCAAAGAAACCTGAGTATTCTGCTGTGTATTGAAAACATCATCATTACACAGTGTTAAGATCCAACTTCCGGCTCTTTGCATTATCTGTTTATTTGGGTTCTGGATTAACTGCAGTTTTTTTTTTTAACACTCTGCATTTTTATTTGCGCATTCATTCAGTTTATATTTACTGCCGTATTTTCAAACAATAGCATTTCATTACTCTGGAGAACAAATCATCCCTTTTATGTATATTCTTCCTACTTCAGGGTACATTTCAAGTAACAAGGTGCACGGGGAATGCTGTCCCTGTGTAGATCACCAGCTCAGATAGTTCTCTTAAAATGCTTTCAGTTAAGTACAGTTTCCAGGTTTTATCTTTGGAATACTATGGCATTGAATATTAATAAAGATGTGAGTTCACGCAAGCTAACACCAAATCATTAGCCTTCATGAGACCAAAGTTGAAATCAAGATAGAAGAAATCATGATACAAGTGGGAGCTCGACCTTCTGATGTTTTCAGGAAAAAAAAAAAAATTTTCATTTTTATTTTTCAAGTATTTAATAGTATCAATTTAAAGTAAACTTGAGTGCGATCTTGGTTTAAATATTCACTTAATTGTTCTAACTGATAAAAGTAAAACAAATTATTTGTAAGCTGTACTTGATCCTATAAACTGTATGAGCAGTAGGTCCATAACTGTCATTTACTTCCCTCTCCCTGACATTAGCCTGGAGCCTGGTGAAGCATACATGCTTAAAATGTTTCTTTAGTTTGATGACTAATGACATCTGATATCCAGAACAATAAGAGGATCAACCATAAAAAGGATCAAGTTACATATCTAGGGGATTTTATATAATTCTTATGAAGAGCTGCCAATAAATCCATTAAAAATTAAACCCCGGGCCTCCCTGGTGGCGCAGTGGTTGAGAGTCCGCCTGCTGAGGCAGGGGACACGGGTTCGTGCCCCGGTCCGGGAAGATCCCACATGCCGCGGAGTGGCTGCGCCCGTGAGCCATGGCCGCTGAGCCTTCGCGTACGGAGCCTGTGCTCCGCAATGGGAGAGGCCACAACAGTGAGAGGCCCGCGTACCGCAAAAAAGAAAAAAAATAAATCCCTGTCTTTTCTCTTTTCAAATAAGTTTACAGAGAGACAGAAATAGGAAGAGAAAAACAGATAAGAGTGCATAAGAGAACATGTGAAACAATGATAAAGAGCACCACAATTGCTATGATAAACCATCAAAAGTTGGCACTAAGATTTCTGGCAGCCAGAGCAAGAGGTTAAGAGCTTTGCTCTGATTATCAAAAGGGAAAAAAATGTCAGTTCTCAGAGGAAAGCAAGATGTTCTTGGACTGTATGTGTTACTAATAGCTGGCTATAGCTGGCTGTTAGTAACAGACACAGTAGAATGGCCACTTAACACATGAGGGTGAATCCTCACATGCGAGATGTTTGGGGATAGGCAGTCAAGGTGCTGGTTCTCCAGACAGGAACGTCAGGGCCAGCCCTCTGCAAGTCTCCTGACTTTTTCTCATGTTTCAAATAGGTTGCTGAGCTTCAGCCACCTAACTCCCAGGGAGATTAAGTTTGAGACCCCAGTAGTTGGTAAGTATTTAAGAAATTTTGGTATTATGTGGCAAAGTCCCATGTGTAGAAACTAGAGTTTATAGGGTAGGACCCTAAGCCCAGTCAGGCCGCGTCGCTAACCATGGAAGACAGGACTCACGCAGAAGGGGAGAAGCCGAGATTGTCCGGTGAGATCTGGTAGAAGAAGTCGTGGCTTGCTCACACACAGCAATAAAGAATGAGTCTAGCTGGGCTGACAGTACTGAGCCAATTTAAAGTCTGTACCTCCCTTTACATTTCCCAGACTAGCCATGAGGTTCTCCCCAGAATATGAGGTGGAGTCGAGTGTGCAAGTGGATCTAAATTGTGGGAACTGAAATACTGTCACAGAAGGAACCAGATGGGTCTCAATGTTAATTCACAGATGAGTCTCAGAGGCTTTGGTACAAAACCTACTATTGATAAGGCAGGAGAAAATGAAGGAAACACATTTTGTGCAGAGAGAATGGAATTTACAGGATAGATAGTCAGTAAATATAGTATATCCAGTGGCCCATCAAACATTATTCCTGTATGTATTTCTTCTAATACAATACTTAAATGTTGCTGCATATTTTCAGGTCTCTGCTCCTTAACACAAAACAGTAATTACACACAGTAGTACTTAGAAAATGTTAAAGTTGATCCATTCAATCTAATGGTATGTACAAGTGCATTTAAATTTAGAATTGTTTCCTTTGGCAATATCCTCACAAGAATTGCAACTAAATTTATGCTTTTGGATTTAGTATTCTACTTGGACATCTTGAAAACTGAAGTCACTGAACACATATACAAATCAATTCTTAAAGTATTGTTATAGGGAATGGTTTATGCATATTCTTGAAATTTCATCTGATCCTTTCTTGGTTTACAAGAAAATCCTAACAATTATAAAGCTATTACTGTTTTAAAGTCGCTAAGGTTGAAACTTCATATATCCTAGAGTTGGGGGAAAAAAGAAGCTTCTTTTATAATTTTGTAAAAGGCTTTCCCGTAGTGTATATCTTTGTGCTTTTGGAGGAAATGTTAATGTTAATAGACAGCTGTGCTTTCCACCTGAAAGGAGCATCTGTGCAATGCTAGCATTGTAAAAGAGTGAAAAGCATAACTTCATATCATTAAGCTGGTTGGAATCACAATGGAGAGGTTACTGAAGGAAATCATTTTAAAGCTGAGATTTTTGTTGCTGTTGATTTTGCTGTTGTAATGACCGGGAAAGTGCCCCCGAGGAAGTCTCTTAAATATATATACACCAGAATTTAGACAAACATTTTCTGCAGTGCTTGGCCATATAATACTTGTATCTTGTTTTGAGATGTGAGAATAAGTTTAAAAAGTAAGTACACATTTTGATAAATACTGATTTTCCCACCCACACCTCACCAGAAAATATTCTAGAGATACTGCAGGATCGCTTCAGCAAGAGCTACTCCACGAGGAATACCTCCTACCACCGTCAGAAGAATCAGGGAAGTAATTGAGCTGAAAAGAGGGAGAAAAGTGGCTGCCTAAAGGGTAGCCTTAACAGGAATGGAGCATGAATTTTTCATTTACTTTTATTCCTGTCCAAGGTGTCATGTTATCTCTGTCCATAGTGTCATGGCTTACCACTGAACATAACAGATTAAGCAATGCAGACAACCATAGGTATAATATTGAGTAAATACATATCAATATGAGGCATAGGGCTGGTATTTTAAAATTCTTCAATGTTAGATATAAGGAAGATCTCTACAGGATAACTTATCTACAAAATGAAAATAAATATCAATTGTTTTTTTTTTAATGAATATGAAAAGTATATCCTCAAGTGTCTTTGCCTATAGTGTTTGAATCAAGGAAGTCTTAAATGCTAAAAAAAAAAAAAAGACCCAGTACCCTGCCTGTCCTTGGCTTAACACAATAGTAATTAATTTCTCACTCACGTGACAGTCCGCTGGGATGTGTAAAGTTTGCCTTCCACCTGGTAATTCAGAAAGCCAGCTTCTTTCTCTCTTGTGATTTTGCCATCTCCTGGGACATTGGAGTCCTTTGCTCTCAGCTGGCAAATAGAATAAGAGAGGATGGACAAGGAGATGTCAGCCTAGAGGTGTAACGTATAACTTCCATTGACAGTGCACTGGCCAGAATTAGTTATGTGGCCACAATACAATTCCCCAGGAAGAGGAGTTGGGAAATACAGATGGGCTGAGCAGTCATTTTGCAGACACAGCTCTACACTGCAGAAGGAGCATGGGGATTTTTAGTGGACAGCTAACTGACTCTAAAAACTCAGAATGATTTGTTTCAGGTTGACATTCTAAAGTCTTGGAGGAAGATCAGAGTATGAGAAGGAGGTCTCTGTCTCAGAGACCTACAATTTAAAAACACATTGAAAGTCAAATCTTTTCTCTGAGATCAAGAAGTCAGCAGAAAGACATTAAGTTAGGCATGTATTCTTGTAGCCCAGACACCTAAGTTACCTGTCCGGACATTGCTAAACATACACTTCATAAATAGATTTTACATTAGCTATGTATAACACTGCATGTTTAATCAGGAAAGGTTTATAGAAGGTTCTTACAGAATTTCATAACCAGCAATCTTGCCTCTTCCCATTTCTTTAAAGTGCAGCAGGAAACCCTTGATCTATGTGTAAACAAACAATGCGTGACCATGCCTGCAGAGTTACGGAGAAGTTTCCCTGCCACATTATGTAAATTGAATCATCTGCAGTGGATTGGGTGTTCAGGCTCATTTTATATGACATGTTTTCAGAGTGTTCAAATTGGGTTTATGCTCTTCAATTTTCTGACTTAACATACACGGTATTAAACCAGTAGGGTTTTTTGAGAAGATACAGTCCATCCTGACTTTCTTTACAGATGAACTAAAGTTCAGAAGAAGTGTATGTTCACCAGACGTTAAACAACTAAGTATTGCAGAGCTGACACTGATGTATACAGGATCATGCCTTCTCCTCTGGGGCTGCTTTCTAATTGTTTTTTCTTCCTCACTGATGAAAATACATGAATGTTGACTTTGTTTTATTTAATTAACTATCAGCTGAAAGAATAAATCTTGACACTGGCATGGTTTTTCTTCATTATAAGCACATTCTTTTGAAATGTAATACTTAAATGGATACCAAGGTGAAAAATTGAAATCAAGACACACTTTATTTTTCTCAGCCAGCTGTTGAAAGGATTTTTAACTACCAGAGAAGAAATAATTAGAGCTATTCTTGTAGCATGAAACAGCTACGAGTAAATGTAGTTTATTTCTGAAATATTTTGTATACTTTTAGAAAGTCAAAGCTATGTTTAAACAAGAATGGCAAAGAACTTATCTCCAAAACTGAAAACAGCAAAATTCAAATTCAGAGACTCTTTGGGTGAAAACTTTCTTTACTGTGTCTAGAACATCACATAGCATACGGCATTGGGAAACTTGTATTCATCTAGTTTGTTCATTCATGTATTCATTGAATAGTCATCGCTAGAAGGATGTAAACGTGTGTATGAACACAAAATTACATATAAGTCCCATTGTGGACTATTTGTTTGTTATTTTAATTTGTAAGTTTATAGTGAAACCTCAAAAGGCCTAAGGTATTCAGCATGAAAGTGAGAATCTCATTAGAAATGGAGATTTTGAAGTAGCTTACTATTTCTGTTCTAGGAGAGATGTACAAGAATTGTATAACTTCATATGCTTAACAATTAGTTATATGAATAAAAGATCCAACCAACTTTTACTTCAACAGAGCATTAGTTTCTTTAAAATAAATACATAAATTTTAAAAATTTAGGCAAAAATCATAAAGTGGGAAAGGACTCACAAAATGCAAATCTGTAGTAAAAATATGAAGAAAAAAGAAAACCTGTTGATTATATTAAAAATTTGTGCTCTGATTTGATGAGGAGGGAAATTCCACCTTGGATCTATTACACTAGTGGGGCAGAGGTATTTTATAGCTGTTCTTCATCTTTCCAGATTTTGTAAATATTGAGAATGATATAAAGGTAGGAAGTTATCAGGGATTAAACAATACTATTTTATTATAGAAGTCATGCTTTATTCAAAAGAAATACACTGTGGCAAGACACTTTCCATATTTCTGTATTTTATAAATGCTTCTAAGTTACCTACATACTTACATTTCCTGGAAGGCAAATAAGAACAGAAAATTTTTATGTTTGATAATGATGAGGAATCCTTGATATACAGGGACATACAGGAGTAATATTTGATTTGGGGGCTTCTTTTTGTCATCACAAACCAGAGCATTTCTAAGTTTGAGTTTATGTGGTTAATTGTACTTTAAAAATGATTTTATCACAATTATTTCTTCCTTATTGTGATCTTTGGGGTGTGTTACATTCAGTAATGCCTTTTGCTTTGTGTACTCTTTACTAGGCAGAATTACCCATCTGCAACAGAAGCCCAATTATTTTGATTAGACTGTGAATTCTTGCACTGAAAGTCAGCTCCTTCAGACAGATTGTAGGGAAGGAGAGGACTTAAAGACTGAGAAATGTCTGTGCTCTTCCAGTACGAGCGTGTTAAGACAGTTTCATATTTATGCAACGGAGGTACTTAAGCACCACCAGCTGTTTGTAAACAATAAGATCTTCAGTAGCTGCCAGTGTCCTTGACAACAGCTTTTGTCAAAAAAAAGAAAACAAAATGCTACCGAATGTAATTATTTCTTAAGAGTTAGCTCTGGGAAAGAAACTAGTTTAAAATTACAAGCACACCATGGGCCTATATTCTTAAATTATTTTTTCTGGTGTCAAGAGAAACTTGGAATCTATTTTATTGATTTACAAGTTATTAAAACTGAATTTCTGAGAAATGTGTCCTCATTTAGTATCCCAGGTCAATTGATAAGGTCTCCCATTGCATGGGTTCCCCATGTTTGCAGGAATGGGAAACACTGGGGGCAGAAATAATTACAATTAAATAATTAATTTGAAACTATTTCTACTGACTTGTTTTGGTGAAAATGCATAATTTGAGTATACTTGTGAATTTTCAGTCCAGCACTAAAACACTGTTATAGAAAAGGGATTAATCTCTGCTACTCTGATGAACCCATTGTGACTAAAGATGAGAGCGCTAATCTCTGGAGTACAGTGGCAATCATAAAGTTTCTTTTGAAATGAACCCATTTTATTTCACTTAGTTGCCTTTTGAATCCTAAAATTTGAATCGAAACCCAGTCTAGCCTCTGATATCATAGAATTCACCTTATTTTACTACTGACTCTTTGTTGAAATGTTACCAGCTCTGTTTACTATTTCCAATTTCCGTGCCTATCTACTTCTGTGCTTCTTTATTGTCTACGAAAATCTCCATATGTTTCACATTCAGAGGATTCACTTTATTTGAGTTTACCTTGGATTTTGATCCAGTTACCCATGGCCAGATAGCAGGACCATGTGGGGCAAAGTGTGGCCTCTTGATGAGGAAAGAATCTTGATAGAACCTCATAGTATATTCAGTACAATTTGGGGACCATAGTTAAAAACTTTAAAGATTATTTTTTCCCTAACTTGTTCCTTTTCAGCCATTTTACAACAATTGGGCACACCTACTTACCATATCCCATTACATATTATATCATTCTGAAGAAGAACAAGACAGTGTCGTAAAGATCATTAACTCTATTTTATTGTAGAAAGCATGAAAGATCAGAGCAGTAGAAGGCTTGTCCTACGCTGCACTGTGAGAGACTATGTATAGCTGGGCTTATAGATAAGATCTCTTTACTTCTGGCCAGCAACATGTCTAATAACCTATTGCATATGCACTTTTAAAATTCTGGAATTAAAGACCTATAAAAAAATTAATAAACAGAAACCTCAATTAAATAGAGTTGAGAGACCAGAAGGGGGAGCTCTCATGCCCTGCAACATAGCCCAAGCCCAAGTGAAAGAAGACAGACTTCTCTCCTTTCCTGGCAAAGACTGACCAAAAAGCTGTGGGCTCTTTGTTAACTATAGCTCTCCCAACTTCCTTTTCCTTTCTATAAAAGTGCTCTCCTTCCCTTGCTGTGTGGGGACTTCCATGTGGGGACACCATGGTTGCAGACCCCAAATTGCAAGTCTCTGCTGATCCCCAGTATAACCAAGTTTGCTGGGGAAAGATCTGGCACTCTTATTTGTTTCAGGTAAACATTCTGGTGGCTCTTATGGGAACCAGAGAAGGCTCCCAACAGTGAACAAACAGGTGCGCTACCCCAACTTGAGCCCACTGTTGCTCACTGCTTTTCCTGCCATCCTGGAGTTTGAAGGTGTATCTTTCTCCTGGGTCTGAGAGCTCACACCTTCTTTGCTTTTAAAGCTCTCAGCCTTTATTCGGATTCCATTTACAGGTTTGTCTGGTTAAGGCCTTGTTCTGTATGCAAGTCCTCGTTTGGCACTTGGGTCTGACCTTGAGATCAGACTGTTTCAACTGAAGCTGGCTGAAAATGCCTTTGACCCAATTTTTTCAGGAAGGGGTTGCTTCAAATCAAGCTGCCAATTTTTCAGCCTTTGGCCTTCCCTTTGGCAGGGCTGTCCTCTCGAGACTGGCTAAAAGCAAGCCTTTGACCTGGCTTCTCTGGGACCAAGCTGTCTTCTTAATACTGGCTCAGGTTGGCTTGCTAAGTTGTTTGAGCTAAGCAGTTTGTGCTGTAAGCTGTGTGAGCTGTGTGAAATTTGTTCATTACTCTAGAGGGAAAACCTCTGGGAAATAGGATCCCAGTTATCTGAATATTATGAGCACCCCTCCCCACCCCTTATGGGGACTGATAATACTATTAATAGTTACTATCTGAAGCTACTTAGGACTTATTCTTCAATCACCAATGTATGCAGACATAAAATTAGGATAAGCTTCTGCAGGTAGCTTACAGAAGTGATTCCTTCAATGAGTTCTTTGTATAATAAAGTCCAATAGGTTATTTGGTGTGTTACTGAGTTAGTAAGCCAGCATGCTAATTAAACACTTAGGGATTCGTTTTGACTACTTTTCCTTCGCTTGGCATCATTTATAGCCTGAATTGTTTTGTTCAAACTAAGGTTAGAACATGGAAAACTACCTTTGTAGGTGGAGTGAATCAAGGGAAAATTGAAAATTTTATTACAGAATGTAAAGTATTTAGTGTCTGTAATCTTTGACATTGCTGACTCTTAAGGAAATTAAATTAACTTGGTTGATATTTAATAAAAAATTAGAAGTTTATATTTTCTATCAGTTATAATATTTCAATCTGCATAAAGAACTTTACGTTTAGTCTCTGCTACTACCAATATCAGATTTTATGTTCAAAGATAACTCATTGGCACACTCTTTGTAGCCATGTATACAAAGGACGTCAACAAAAATAAGCCAACAAATCCACTGATCTAACATTTTCTTACCTTCTATATGTTCACAACATCGTCTGAACAAGATGTTAAAATGATCTCATGAACTTGCTGCTCGGCTGTCTCCACACTGAAGTCTAATAACTGTAGTTAGTGAATGTCGAGAGTCTAGCTAAGCTACTCCATAATATTGCCACCTCAGCATCCATTTTGTTTGGCCACGTGGTCTGAGGGGGCCTTAAACTGACAAGTGCATGCAAGCCCACACCACAGATAACAGCCTGAAGAGTCACAAGCAAATATAAGTTCTTAATAGGACTTCCCCAACAGCCTCACCCCTTTGTGCTCCCCTTAGGCTCCGCTTAGGACATGCCCCAGGTCCTGTCTGGCTCTCTGTCCTGACCTCCCCATGGAGGTGGCTTCTTGGGGAGTGCCTTGTACCTCCTTCAGGACCTGTGAGTAATAAACTTCTCTATTCTAATTTCTCTTGTGGTCTGTTGTTGAACCACAACTCACTGTCTGGTACCCTGGGCTCTAATAAACAAATGTTAATTGAACGAAGTCATAATAGTGAATGAAACATGTTTATTCATATTGCACTGATGGTGATATTCTCATTTCAGATTTTTTTCAAGTTTCAGTTTAAAAAGTGATCTTGTCCCTTATTTATATGCAGTTTAACCTATTTGCACATTGTTGAATATTAAATTATTTGAAACTATGAACGGTATATTTACTTTGTTGAACTGAGCCTATACAAAAATGAATTATAATAGACTCCAAGATGACCTAAGGATAGACAAAATTAACAAGGCTGGTCAGATAAAAATACTTTACATTTACTAAAGTCCATTTTTAAACTAATTATAACTTAAGTATGGAACATGACAAGATTAAGATACCACATCGATAATATGTTTCAGGTGGTTTTTAACAATAAATAGGACAGATTCTGAGGTGAAGAAAGAAATAATATTAGCTCTCTTAGTAGAAGCTAAATCTCAAATCAAAATATGTTATTTAAATACACATAGTGTGGGAAAAACCTTCAAGTTACATAATTTCTTATGGATGAATTGTAGCCGATTGGCAAAGGATTTGATGTACCCCTAGGACATGTGTACAAATTGACTTTATGTTATGATATTTCAACCAAATTCATAATTAATCACTGATTTATACATCCATGAGCCCAGTTACAAAGATTGACATTTTGATACTAGTGATTTATGCTTTAGGAGATAACAAGTGCATGCTTGGAAATAAATTGAAAAATAGTGTATTTTTCAATTGATAATTTTTTAGAGTGCCTTTATATTTTTACTAAAATCAAGACCAAAAGACAACCCTCAGAATGGGAGAAAATATTTGCAAATGAAGCAACTGACAAAGGATTAATTTCCAAAATTTACAAGCAGCTCATGCAGCTCAATAACAAAAAAACCAAACAACCCAATCCAAAAATGGGCAGAAGACCGAAATAGACATTTCTCCAAAGAAGATATACAGACTGCCAACAAACACATGAAAGAATGCTCAACATCATTAATCATTAGGGAAATGCAAATCAAAACTACAATGAGATATCATCTCACACCAGTCAGAATGGCCATCATCAAAAAATCTAGAAACAATAAATGCTGGAGAGGGTGTGGAGAAAAGGGAACACTCCTGCACTGCTGATGGGAATGTGAATTGGTTCAGCCACTATGGAGAACAGTATGGAGGTTCCTTAAAAAACTACAAATAGAACTACCATATGACCCAGCAATCCCATTACTGGGCATATACCCTGAGAAAACCATAATTCAAAAAGAGTCATGTACCAAAATGTCCATTGCAGCTCTATTTACAATAGCCCAGAGATGGAAACAACCTAAGTGCCCATCATGGGATGAATGGATAAAGAAGATGTGGCACATATATACAATGGAATATTACTCAGCCATAAAAAGAAATGAAATTGAGCTATTTGTAATGAGGTGGATAGACCTAGAGTCTGTCATACAGAGTGAAGTAAGTCAGAAAGAGAAAGACAAATACCGTATGCTAACACATATATATGGAATTTAAGAAAAAAAAAAAGTCATGAAGAACCTAGGGGTAAGACAGGAATAAAGACACAGACCTACTGGAGAATGGACTTGAGGATACGGGGAGGAGGAAGGGTGAGCTGTGACAAAGCGAGAGAGAGGCATGGACATATATACACTACCAAACGTAAGGTGGATAGCTAGTGGGAAGCAGCCGCATAGCACAGGGATATCAGCTCGGTGCTTTGTGACCACCTGGAGGGGTGGGATAGGGAGGGTGGGAGGGAGGAAGATGCAAGAGGAAAGAGATATGGGAACATATGTATATGTATAATATTCACTTTGTTATAAAGCAGAAACTAACACACCATTGTAAAGCAATTATACCCCAATAAAGATGTTAAAAAAAAAATGTTGCAAGAACACTTAAGGATGATTTAATCAGGCCAATTTCTTACATGGCTAAGTTTAAAAAACAAACAAAACGACACAACAACAACAAACCCTCCCTCCACCCCCAACATTGTCTGAGGATTTAACACAGATTTCTGATCTCCATTGTGGATTTAGTGGTCCAAGGGAATAGGCTGACAACCTGTGTTAAAAAATAAATACAGAAAGAAATAATTTTACCCTATGAGTGGTTTTAAAACTAGTGATATATTCTCTCTACTACACTGTTAGAACATTGAAACGACAGGGGAAACTTTGTTACTCCTGAGGGATGGTCTCCAGAATTTTCTGACAGTAGCAGTTACCCTGAAATTAATATTCCCTTAACTTCTGATCATGTCCACATCATACTTTGTTATTCTGTGTCCTTATAGCCTTTTTTTAAAAAATTCTCCATTTCCTGCTTCATATTGCTTTAGAATGATACACTGAAAACATGGCTTACATCATGCAACTTGCTTGCTCATATATTCAGTAATTCTAACAGTATTCTGATGCCTGTAACTGGCAACGTAACTCACTAGTTTGTCATAGAAGATTTGAAAGCCTAACTGTATACCTTGTCACTTCAAATTATTCCACAACTCAAATTTTCTTTGCAGACAAATTCTACACATTGTCTACTCTTACGATTTTGATAATATTTATTTTCTGGGATGAAATTTTTTCCTCTTTTTATCTAAATCCTACTTATAATGTACTACTATAATCAAACAGATGAATTGATAAAGATGATGTGATTATACACACACACAATGGAATATTATTCAGAATTAATAAATCCTGTCGTTTGCAATAGCATGGATGGACTGGAGGACATTATGGTAAGTGAAATAAGCTAGACACAGAAAGAACCACAGCCTGGTTCTTAAAAAAACCGAACTCACAGAAGCAGAATCGTGGTTACCCAGGGCTTCAGGGTGAGGAGAAATGGGAGTTATTGGTCAAATGGTATAAACTTTCAGTTATAAGATGAACAAACTCTGGTGATCTAATGTACAGCATGGTGACTTGGTGACTTTAGTTCATAATAATGTATTGTATACTTGAAAGTCACTGAGAGTAGGTTTTAAATGTTCTCTACACACACACACACACACACACACACACACACACAAACACATAAAGATAACTATGTGAGGTGATGGATGTGTTGATTAACTTGACTGTGTTAATCATTTCACAACATATATATATCAAATCATCACATTGTACACCTTAAATATATACAATTTCTATTTATCAATTATACCTCAATAAAGCTGGAAAAAAATTTTCTTCACGAAGCTTATGTTGATGACCTCATTCCAAAAGATGTTTTCTGACTGAAATTTAACAAAAGTAACTTATTCACTTCATTATGTTTAACCTTACAAATTTAAGCTCTATATGCCTGATAATCTGTGTAAAAAACTTAATGATAGATCTGCAGATGCTCTCAACCTGCAGTACTCTGGCATCTCTAAATCCCTCATGTTTCCTCTCTTAGCTCAAACATAGGTTATAGATTAAGAGTTTAAGAAGGTCGAACTCCCAGATGTAGGATGCTGATGCCCTATTCAGTCATCTAGGTTATCCTGCAGTACTCCCAGAACATTATCCTATTTAAAAATTTTAAAACATGTTATTTGTATGTAATAACAAAACTTGCATATATTCAAGTATAACAATACTTGAATAGTGAATATAACGTGCTATACAATTTTCTAAGCTGTTTACAGGTATTGTCATACTGATAATACCAGTAGGTAGGTACTATTATTAGCCTGGGAGGAGGGCCTGAGGGGAGGGGCTTCAGAAAGTTTAAGTAATAGAAAAAAGGTCATGTAGCAAATTAGGGAAAGAACAGGGTTTTAACCTGCAGTTTGAATCCTTTTCTTTTACACCATTACTAATCCCCAGAATGTCTAGGTTGTATACATATGGCTTTCCAGAATGAACTCTACGTTCTCCAGCCTCCAAGCAGTCACCTATGGCTGGCCGTGTAACTAGATCCTGGCAATGAAACCAGAGGAAGTGACCTGTGATAGCTTTTGGTTGACTTTCTGAAAAGGTAGCTGGGGGCTTCCCTGGTGGCGCAGTGGTTGACAGTCCGCCTGCCGATGCACGGGGCACGGGTTCGTTCCCCGGTCCGCGAAGATCCCACATGCCGCGGAGCTGCTGGGCCCGTGAGCCATGGCCGCTGAGCCTGCGCGTCCGGAGCCTGTGCTCCGCAACGGGAGAGGCCACAGCAGTGAGAGGCCCGCGTACCACAAAAAAAGATAGCTGGTATGTGTTTGCTGTTTTTCTCCCCATTTTTTCAAGGTGATGCTTGGAATAGAAATTAATAGCTGGAACTCCATATTGGATCATAATGATAGTAAGTTCTATACCATAAGCTTGACCTGGTATGGACGGTCTTAAACTACTGTGGGTCCTCTATACTAACTCTCTATTGCTTACATCCCCAATATTTCATGAAAGAGAAATTTAACTTATATCTTGTTTTAGCCACTGTTTTCAGCTCTCTATTATTATAATAGCTGAATTTAATCCTTACTGATAGATTTCTTAGGTTATATTGAAAAATAATATAAAATTAATGTATTTGAGAACACTGGGCTACATATATATATATCTTTACTGTATTAAAATTAAAACTAAGGAATTAAAAATATGTATTAGCTAATTTTAAATGACAATAATAAACCCATTACATGTTAATATACTTCATGAAGAACAATTATATTTTCCAAAGCAAAAATGAAATGAGAAAAGTAACATTTTTAATGTCTGGCTTAATAGAGGAGACACTGGATGGATTCTTGCATCTGCTGTTGAATTTAATTTATTGCCATATGATTTATTGGTTAAAGTATATGAACAAAATCTAGCCTCACAGAAATATGCATTTGGAAAAGAGAGGAGTATCTTAATATTTTTGGATAATTATATTTTTCTCCAGTACTATTTCAAAACTCAACGAGTGGTAGTTTCTTAAATGTTAGTTGCAGTCAATGAAACTGAAAGCATATCAATAACCATTTTATCCTGTTATATTAAAATTTATTGGCATATCTTACATTTTGGATGGATATTTTACCACTTTGGAAAATATTCCACTAAGTAACGAACTTCCACATTTGATACATTTCAATAAAATGAGAAAAAAATCATTTTTTAATTTCACAACTAATCTCATCAGGGAAGCCATTGTGTTAGAAGATGGGGTCATTCCAAATTTTCCCAACTTTTAATATTTATTTGAAAGCTCAAATGTTATCATTAGCAAAAATTACTGTCAGTTGCCGTCATTGAAGTGATAGGCTTTGCTCATTTTAAAAAGAAAATACCCGCCAGATAACTGGGACTGAATAACGATTGTTTGTCTGTTGTTCTTCCGAGTAAAAACTGAATTCTGTAAAAAGTAGCTAGTTCAGCTTGCAATTCAATCACACGAGTGCTTTGTTTGTCTAAGATAACCATCATACCTCAGTGTTCAGCAGAAATGCTTTACATGATCCTCCCATTTTATCACCCCAAATAATAAAAAGATGTGTATTCAAGAATAAATATGCAGTAAAATTCATAAATTCTACTGTTTCATCATGCAAAAACTGGCTTTTTAAAAAATTCTGAGTGAGTTACCCCATGACGTAGAGGTCCCAGCCAACAGAGACGTAGGCTGAGGGCAAGGAGAACGCAGAACAAGAAATGGAAACGTAAGGAACTTCTTTCAGCCTGATACACATACATATTTCCCCGTGTTAGGTATCCTTGTATATATTATAAATTAAGCAGCATTCTCCTTTTTTCCTCCTTTCTCTTCTCTCCTACTTTGAGATACGGCGAATTGGCCGTGGTGAACTTTATAATCTGGTGCTGAGAACACAGGTTGTCAAGGTGAGATTATGAGTGACTCGGAAAAGGAACAACCATTACTCAGAGGTAGAAACAATGGCAGACCGGATATTTGATTTTTATTTTTGAGGCTGTCCTACCTTCGTCGTGGAACAAACACCAGCTCTTCTCTGTTCTCAAGCAGGCTGAGTTCCCAACCGGAAGTTACCACAGCCAAGGCTCTCCCGCTCATTCTTCGGTTTTCCAGTTTGCCAACTGCAGATTTTGGGACCTCTCGCTCTCCGTACTGAACGTAACCAATCCCGCGAGCTCTGCCGTGAAGGAGCGCGATAACTCGAGAGCGGGAAGTGTAATTTCCGGTGGGAAACCTGTGGGCTGAGTTCTGAGGAGAGCGGCTGTTTCGCGTCCACTCTGAAAGGTAGGCCTACCTCAAAAAAACCGGAAAGTTTAGGTATTCCATTTGTTATTTTCTCTAGCTCTAGAGTATGTTAATTTCTTTTCTGGTTCACTCATATTTGTATCTCCTCGTGGTTCTGTTTCTCAAAAAGACCTTGCCTATTACACCTAGTTTCATGATTATGGTCCGTGAGTCACTTCAGACTCAAGCTTAGACTCTCTTTCTCTAGCCCTTACTGTGAATTTTGTAATCAACCAATTCCTAGTATTAAATATTCCCTTTTAATGTAGTAGAGAAGTTTTTCTATTTCACAACTGAAGCTGGACTGATGCAAATAAATTGTTTTAATATCACCCCAAATTATAATTACTTCTTTTGTAGTTGTTTTCAGTAACACAATTTTATGTTCCTTCTGACCCGAGTCAAATAATTACTTGAAATCTCAGTAGAATACTTTCTTTAAAAAGTGATGAAATTATTTTAATTTATCAGAAAATGTAGAGATTGTATATAAAACATGCATCTCCTATATTTCCATGAAGTTTCTACATTTTATCACATTGCTTCATGTTTTTAAAAACAAATATAAGAGATGGTTGAATTTCCAGAGTACTATACCCTGACACTCCCTTACTTCACTGCATCACACTGTGTTCTGCCTTTTCAGAAGTAACTAATATTCAGAATTTGATAGTGACTTAGAGTCATATTATTCCATGGTACACTGGTATGTATTTAGAAACAGTATAGACTTGTTTTGTGTATTTCAAATTGTGTATAGATGACAAAATACTGTACAAACTATTGGCAACTTGTGTTTCCATACAATGCTGTAATTTCAGACATTTAACCTTACTGCTACATGCACCTCTAATTTATTTACCAAAGTTGCATTATGTAAGTATTCAAAAATGTGTATATTCCCTTCCAGGTAATGGACAGTTAAAAACGTTTCCAATTTTTTAAAACATTCTGTAATAAATACTCTTTTTTTATATGCACATGTGCAACAATTTATCGGATGTACTATACATACTTTAAATGGCCAGACCAAAGTGAATGCAAACCATTACTTTTAGTAGCTATTGCTAAATAACTCTACAAAATAGTTGTATCAGTTCAAACTTTCAGAATAGTGTATGAGAATTTTCTTTCTGCATATTTCTGTCCAAAACTTGGAGATGATTTTCTATTAGACTGTGTGTCTTTTTTATTGATGTATGTGAATGCTCTATATAGTCTCAATAATAACATAATTCTTGCAAACATTTTGTCCTACTTTGTGACTAAGCTTTTTTTTTTTTAAACTTCTTTATTGGAGTATAATTGCTTTACAATGGTGTGTTAGTTGCTGCTGTATAACAAAGTGAATCAGCTGTACGTATACATATATCCCCATATCCCCTCCCTCTTGGACTCCCTCCCACCCTCCATATCCCACCCCTCTAGTGGTCACAAAGCACTGAGCTGATGTCTCTGTGCTATGTGGCAGCTTCCCACGTGACTAACCTTTTAATTTTATGGTGTCTTTAGTTGAACATGCATTAATTTAATGTAGTCTAATTTATACATCTATACTTTTTACTTTATCTTTTTCATCTTTTTCAAGAAATGCTTCCCTTCTCCAAGACTGATCAGATATTTTCCCCCCCCACACACTTTTTTTTTTTATAAAAAAACTCCCAAGATTTAGTCTTTTTTTGTCTCTCAAATTTTAGTCTTTAACCTACCAGGAATTAATTTTATGTATGACTTAGGTGGAATTCTAATTTTCTTATATTTTGTTTTTCTATATGGACATTAACTACTCTAACATCACTTGTTATACATATGGTCCCTGACTTTTTTTTTTTAATTGAAGTATAGTTGATTTACAATGTTGTGTTCGTTTCTGGTGTACAGCAAAGTGAATCAGTTATGCATACATTAAAAAAATTTTTTTTCATTATGGGTTATTACAGGATATTGGATATATATATATATATTGAGCTATACAGTAGGACCCTGTCTATTTAATATATAGTAGTTTGTAGCTGCAATAAGTTCATTTGTGTCATTTTAGATTCCACATGTAAGTGATATAATATGGTATTTGTCTTTCTCTTTCTGACTTCACTTAGTATGGTAATCTCTAGTTCTAGACACGTAGCTGCAGATGGCATTATTTCATTCTTTTTTATAGCTGAGTAGTGTTCCATTGTGTATATATGTACCACATCTTCTTTATCCATTCATCTGTCGATGGACATTTAGGTTGCTTCCATGTCCTGGCTATTGTAAATAGTGTTGCTGTGAATGTTGGGGTGCATGGTCCTGGACTTCTGTTGGTTCACCCTGACAGTTTTTCAGCTTTACAATGGTGGGAGAGCAATACACATTCAGTAGAAATTGCACTTTGAATTTTGATCTTTTCCCAGGCTAGTGATACATGGTAAGATATTCTCTCATGTTGTGGCAACGAGCTGCGGCTCCCAGTCAGCCATGTATGTGATCATGAGGGTAGGCACCAATATACTTACACCATTCTGTACACAGACAACCATTCTGTTTTTCACTTTCAGCACTTCATTCAATAAATTACATGAGATAGTCAATACTTTTTTATAAAATAAGCTTTGTGTTACATGATTTTGATTGACTATAGGCTAATGTGAGTGTTCTGAGCACGTTTTAAGGTAGGCTAGGCTAAGCTATAGTGTTCATTTGGTTAGGTGTATCAGATGCACTTTGGGCTTATGATATTTTCAACTTCCAACAGGTATATCAGGACATAACTCCATTGTAAGTTGAGGAAGATCTGTATAGCTCATATTTGAGTTTTTACTGTTTTTGGCTGTAATGGATAGTGTTGCCATGAACAGTCACGTACATGTTTTTGGAGAATATAAATACACGTTTTGGATGGATACATAGCTAGGATTGGAATTACTAGCATATATGGCTTATATGCATATGTCCAGCTTTGCGATATTGCCAAATACTTTTCCAAAGTGGTTATAAGCATTTGCCTTTCTCTCTAATGTGAGTTCTTGTTTCTCTACTCATTAATTTTTAATATATATGACAAACCAATTTATGGTTGTCATTTATATTGATTTGTAAGAATCCTTTATTATTTATAATATTTTATATTTTCTAAATTTCCTTCTTAGCTTTTAGAATTCGTTTGTATATTAGAATTTTTTATGTAGAAATTCATGTAAACTACATTTAATGGCAGTTTTTATATTTGTTTTCCAGTTCCATAGTTTTTACTTCTCAATCTAATTTGTCTGGGCCCTCAAACAAAAAGTTAATATAAGTGGTGATAAAGAACAACATTGCTTTATTCCCAATTTCACTGTGAACTCTGAAAAATTCATTTTAAAGGGTTCAATTTTAAGTTTCTCCACAATATTTATTATCAGGTTAGGAAAGTTTCCTTTTATTCCTACTTGGCTAAGAAATTCTTTTCATTGTCAATAGAGCTTAAAAGTTATTTAATTATTTTTTTGCATGTAGTGGAATGAGCATATGTTTTATTTCCTTTAATCCAGTAAGAAATTATATTTTCTGGTATTAAACTACCCTCACCTTTTAAAAATGAACCATACTTTATGAAAATGTTATTTCCCCCCTGCTTAAAATGTTATTTCCTCATTTTTGCTGTATTTGTTATACTTGTTATTTATGATTTTTGTATCAATCCCTGTGAAATCAGTCTTTCTTTCTGGTATTGGTTCTTGTCCAGATTTTTACTAGACCCATAATATTAGTTGAATACCTTTTCCTTTAGTTTTTTCCTATAAAATAATTTCTGCATGTTAATAATTAAGATCTGTTCCTTAAGGTTCAACACTTAACAGTTTACTTTTGGGGACTGCTGTCTTTGGGTAAAATATAGGGAAAATAATACATCTATTATTAATTTCATTTTATCAGATTTTTATCTTTAACAAATTGATATTATTCACTTATAGTTTTACTTAAAATGATACATTCCATCTAAGTAATTTGTTCATAGCATTTATTTATAATGCTGTAAATATATGCTACACTATATATATAAAAATATTATAATTTTTCATGACATATTTTTACTGGTGGTTTTATGTCTTTTTCATCTATATTTCTGGAAGTTGGCCTGTTGTGCTTTTTTTAAAATGAATATATTTCCATCCAGTTGATCATTTCTGTCCTGTTTATTTAGCCTCTATTTCATTAATATTTGCTTCTTTTTATTATTTCCTGCCCCCTAATTTCCCTTAGGTTTACCTTTTTTTAGCCTAGCATTTTGAGGCCAGTGTTACAGTCCTTTATTTAGAAAAGTAGTAGGTGATGAATAAATGCTTAGGCTTTGGAATCAGATATATCAGTGCTCTCACCTAGTAAATGCATGACTTTAAGGAAGGAGTAAAACCTCTTTACACCTTAGGTTCCTTACATGCAAGAGGTGGAAACAATTACCTTCCCATGAAGCTGTAGTGAAAGTTAAATGAAAAAATTTATATGAAGGGCTTCACATAGAGCCCACTGTATGGTTACATTTGTTATTCACCTTACTTTTAAGACAAACAAGAATTAATATGCATGTTTATAATGAGAATTTTCTTAATGTTTTGTCATTTGTTTCACACTATCAGAGGGTTGTGTGTCCTCCTTTTTCTTTTCTTTAAAAATTCAGTAATAGAAATCTACACTCAGGAGAAATTCACAATTATATGGAGACATTTAATTCTGGTTTATCTTGTTTATCTAAAGTAATTGAGATTTGCATGCTTGAAACACATAATGTGATCTTTTTTGTGATGAAAACAAGCCAGTTGGGAGAATAATATTTTACCACTCTTAAAAGTATTTGAAGATGCATTTAAACTTTTTAATTGTATTTAATTTTAAATTTTATTTACTTATTTTTTGAGGTATAGTTGATATATAATATTATATAAGTTACAGGTGTACAATATAGTGATTCGCAATTTTTAAAGGTTATACTCCATTTTTAGTTATTATAAAATAATGGCTATATTCCCTGTGTTGTACACTGTGTACTTGTAGCTTGTTTTATACATAATAGTTTGTACCTCTTAATGCGCTACTTAGTTTTTTGAGAAATCGCCATACTGTTTTCCACAGTGGCTGCACCAATTTACATTCTCACCAACAGTGTACGAGGGTTCTCTTTTCTCCACTTCCTGACCAACGATTTATTATTTGTATTCTTTTTAATAATAGCCATTCTGACAGGTGTGTGGTGATATCATATTGTGGTTTTGATTTGCATTTCCCTAATGAGTAGTGGTGTTGAACATCTTTTCATGTGCCTGTTGTCTGTCACAGTGTTCTGTTTGAAAAGATAGCTATTCAATTCTTCACATTTTTTAATTAGGTTGTTTGGTTTTTGCTTTTGGGTTTTTTTTGCTGATCAGTTGTATGAATTGTTTCTATATTTTGGATATTACCCCCTTATCAGTCATATTATTTGAAAATATTTTCTCCCATTCTGTAGATTGTCTTTTCATTTTGTCAGTGGATGCATTTGCTTTGCAAAAGCTTTTAAATTTAATTAAGTCCCATTTGTTTATTTTTGCTTTTATTTCCTTTGCTTTAGGAGACAGATCCAAAAAAAAATATTGCTACGATTTATGTCAAAAAGAGTGTTCTGCCTGTTTTCCTCTAGGAGTTTTATGGTATCCAGTCATATGTTTAGGTCTTTGATCCATTTTGAGTTTATTTTTGTATGTGATGTTAGAGAATGTTCTCATTTCATTCTTTTACATGTAGCTGTTCAGTTTTTCTTGCACCACTTATTAAAGAGTGTCTTTTCTCCATTGTATATTCTTGCATCCTTTGTCATAGATTAATTGTCCGTAAGTACATGGATTTATTTCTGGACCCTCTGTTCTGTTCCATTGTCTGTTTTTTTTTGTGCCAGTACCATACAGTTTTTTGTTTTGTTTTGTTTTTTGCGGTACGTGGGCCTCTCACTGCCGTGGCCTCTCCCGTTGCGGAGCACAGGCTCCGGACGCGCAGCCTCAGCGGCCATGGCCCATGGGCCCAGCTGCTCCATGGCATGTGGGATCCTCCCGGACCGGGGCACAAACCCGCGTCCCATACATCTCAACCACTGCGCCACCAGGGAAGCCCCCCATACAGTTTTGATTACTGTAGCTTCATAGTCTAGTCTGAAGTCTTGGAGTTGTTATTCCTCCAGCTCTGAATTTCTTTCTAAAGATTTTTAGGCTAATCAAGGTCTTCTGTGTTTCCTTACAAATTTTGAAATTTGTCCAAGTTCTGTGAAAATACCATTGGTATTTTGATATGGATTGCATTGAATCTGTAGATTGCCTTGGGATGTATGGTCATTTTAACAATATTAATTCTTCCAGTCCAGAGACATCATATATCTTTCCATCTGTTTGTATTGCCTTCCATTTCTTTCATCAGTGTCTTATAGTTATCCAAGTACAGGTTTTAGGCTGTTGTAAATAATGCTGCTATGAACATTGGGGGTGCATATATCTATTTGAATTAACTTACTGAAAATTGGCTGAAGGACTACTGTACAAACAAGGCTGTAGAAAAGATATACATGTAATTGTGTAGGATGGGAGGAAAAGCAGTAGGGATAGGATCTGTGCCCCCTGGCAGTGGCCAGATTCCATAGTATGTCATATAAAAGTGATAATTGCCTGATTCAGGACCTATCATCTCCTGGACCATGTACCCATGTCTGCTCAATTTTTAAAAAATCTTGGTTCTACATACGTTGACCTCTTTTCTCTGGAATCAGTTTTCTTTCCCTTTTGGAATCTTACTTTCATGGAAAGCAACAAAAACCTCCTCTCTCCTCACACTTCTATCCTTATTCCTACTTAATTCTTTTAAACGTGTCAACAATGTGAAGCCCAGCAAAGAGGAAAATTTTCATTCTCAGAATTCCCATATGCCGTACACACTGGATCTCTGGTTGCAATTTGCTTGGATTACCTAAACCACTTTCAGTCCACTAAACAAGTAGCCATCTCATTACACCACTATCTTTCTTTTTCACTCTTATACCCACTCTCAGTCAATCCTATGGAAGCCTCAGAGTCTGGGCATCTGATTTACTAATTTATTCTCCAGCGATAATTATCGCTGTCTCTTGTTTTAAGCAAGCATGTGGACAACCCACGGAACACTCAGGTTATTTTACCTTTGGAACTCAGTTTCAACAATGTGTAGCCATTCACCTCTAACTGTGAACTTTATCTTATTAGAACCCATGACTACATTCATGCTTACATATAAAACTTAATCATAGCTATTATTCTTAATATATCTACTCTTCAAGTTAATAAAGGACTTATTCTTTCTGTGATTTACCGCACATTTTAGGTTTTGTTCATCTTACTTTTAACCTTCACAGCTAGTTCTAGACTCCATCATTTCAACCACTGTCACCTAAAATCCTCAACTCAAATTAGAGTTTTGCTTGCTTTCTCCATTCCTACAACAAACTGCCAACACTGCTGGGAAAATAAATTGAGTACTTGCAGGGGAATGCATAAAAGGAGGAAACTACCAGTTGGGATGACATAGCCTGATACTTTAGGATGAAGTCCTGAACAGATACTTTATTTCAACACACTATGCTTGTAGTAATTTGAGATATGTTGTCCACATTTTCCTTAACTTTCTGATTCTAAATTTATTCATCAATGCATAGTGCCCTCAGTTGAAAGCTACATTATCTTTGTTTTTTCAAGTTGTTTTTATTAAATTTCAAAAATGTTAGTTTCAACTGTAATTCCAGTAATTCTCCATTTTGTGATGTTTAACACAGGATCTGGTATATTACCTTGTGTTTGTTTTATTGTTGCAGTTACTTGGTGGGAGACTTGTTTCATGCCAAACGTTATCGTTACCATTAAAGTGACCTGAGTTCCTAGGGTACTTGGGTACTTTTCTAGGACTAAATAGGAAGACTGTTTCACAAAATGTTAAGAGCCCAGGAGAAGACAGCAAGGTCACTAAATGAACATTTTGAAGCCAATACCTCTTAGGATTATTAGTATAATCCTAATACAAGGGTTTACTCTCCATGTCCCTCTTGATATATATTTGGTAATTGTTATGGAGTATGAATTGTTATTGTGATAAAAAAAGAATTATTTATGAATAATAGAGTACTGTTGAGAGTAAACTGAAACAGCATGATATCATCAGAATTAATTCCTAAGATCTCAGCTTGCAAGCAGGTAATAGGAAAACAAACTCCAAAGAATACTAAGGTAATACTACATTTGCCCCTATTACGTTATTTATACAATGACTACAGAGGCTACACCTCCTGAGAGAATATAACGTTATCACTAATAACATGCTATCGTGTACAGTGGTACAGAGGCTGCCAAGTAGACTGTTGTACATCATCTTTTACAAATTCTTTTTATCTCCCTACAGTTTCATCAAAGTCATCAATCTCTGTACCCTAGTTACCATGTCCCTCTCTTTCGTTTGTAGCTTAATTCACTGTTATCCAGAATATGAGTAACATAACTTTGTGGCTCTCAACCAAGCAAATTAGAGTAGAATATGAAATAATAAATGTCATAGTTCCCTCTCAAGATCTGAATACTTGGTAAAGACTCTTGGGGGTGTGTGTGTGTGTGTGTGTGTGTGTGTGTGTGTGTGTGTGTGTGTGTGTGTGTGTGTGTGTGTGTGTGTGTGTGTGTGTGTGTGTGTGTGTGTGTGTGTGTTTTCAGACATACACAAATGCTAGTGCTTGGGTCCTTTACAGTTAAATTCTTTGAATGACTTACCAGATGAATTAGTAATTCCCATGGTCCTTTCTAGCTATAGCCATATTCATAGAGTTTGTACTGCCTATTTCTGTGAACAAAGTTTTTATTCCAGAGCTCACATGACAAAGAGAAATCTAAACCCCTTTCTGTTTTGTCTCTAATTTGATTAAATTCTAGATGTAGCTGCTTAGCAACAAGATTCTCCTAGTGCTATAGACCATAACAACTGGCTAGAGTCTCTCCTCATTGTGGCTCCACCATCTCCATCAAACTTTAATTCTAATTACTTCTCAATCTGAATAAATCTGACTACATTCCTTATCTGCAACCCCTGAGCTCCCAACATACAGTATAAGCACTTTAGTTTCAGTAATTTTGATCATACTATTATTTCTTTATAGGTCAATGAATAACTCAGAGGCACTTCATGTGTGCACATACAGTTCATCTCTTGTGGAAACTTTGTCATTAAAAAGGCAAGCTAGGGCTTCCCTAGTGGCGCAGTGGTTGAGAGTCCGCCTGCCGATGCAGGGGACACGGGTTCGTGCCCCGGTCCAGGAAGATCCCACATGCCGCACAGTGGCTGGGCCCGTGAGCCATGGCCACTGAGCCCGCGCGTCCGGAGGCTGTGCTCTGCAACAGGAGAGGCCACAACCGTGAGAGGCCTGCGTACCGCAAAAAAAAAAAAAAAAAAGAAAAAAATGAAAGCTAAATTTAGAGGAAGAAATGAGTAAAGAACAGCATGGGAATAAATTTAGTAGGTAAATTGACTAGCTGGCATTTAAAAATTGATATTATAAGTTAACGGTAATTAGCAAGTTGGCCTGGGTAAACCAAGGAAGCAAGATTAGGTATTTATTATCCTTGAGAGTTTATGCATGGGACAAAGAGGAGGTTGGCAACGTCTGTAAGTCTGGTGTCTGCTGGTGTCATTCTATTGCCTTTCCACCTTAGGACGTCCATATCTGTACTATTTCCAATATGGGAAAATTTCACTTTCTCTCTGGCTTTCATCACAGCTACTTTTTTAAACGACCAAATTTGGCTATGACTTTGTTCATCTTTCTATTAGTTTTCTAGGGCTGTTCTAACAAAGAAGGCAAAATGAGTGATATAACAGAAATTTATTGCCTGACAGTTCTGGAGACTGGAAGTCCAGTGTCAGTGTCCACAGGGTCTTATTCTTTCTGAAGCCACTAGGGAAGGATCTATTCTAGGCTTCTCTCCTAGCTTCCGGTAGTTCCCTGCCTTGAGGCAGCATGATTCAGTTTTCATATGATGCTCTCTCCTGGTCCAAAATTGTCTCTTTAATTAGGACACCAGTCATATGTCCAATCTGTTGGCTTACAGCTGTTCATTATATTTTCTTACAAACCTTTGTATATCTGTGGAATCCATTATTATTTCTCCTCTTTTGTTTCTGATTTTACTTCTCAGTGCCTTCTCTCCTTTTAGTGAGTTTAGCTAAAGTTTTGTCAACTTGGTTTATCTTTTCAAAGAATCAGCTCTTAGTTTCATTGATATTTTCTGTTGTCTTTTAAGTGTCTATTTTATTTATTTCCACTATGAACTTTATTTTTCTGCCAACTTTGGGCTTTGTTTGTTCTTTTTCTAGTTTCTTTAAGTGTAAGGTTGTACTATTTATTTGAGATTTTTCTTGTTTCTCGGTTTTTCTGTTTTGCTCTAAGCTTCCTTCTTAGTACTGCTTTTGTTGTATCTCATGGATTTTGCTATATCACATTTTCCTTTATATTTGTCTTCAGGTATTTTAAAAATTTCTCCTTTGATTTCTTCATTGACCCAATAGTTGTTCAGTAGCATGTTTTTCAGTCTCCACATATTTATTATTTTTCCAGCTTTCTTCTTGCAATTGATTTCTAGTTTCATACCATTGTGATTGGAAAATATGCTTGATATGATTTCAATCTTCTTAAATTTATTGAGGCTTGTTTTGTGTCCCAATTTATGGTCTGTCCTTGAGAGGGAAGAATGTGCATTCTGCTGCATTGGGGTGGAATGTTCAATGCAAATTTATTATGTCCATCTGGTCTAATGTTTCATTTAAGGCTGCTGTTTCCTTGTTGACTTTCTGTCTGGAAGATCTATCCATTGATGTAAGTGGTATATTAAAGTCCCCTACTATTATTGTGTTGCTGTCAGTTTTTCTCTATAGGTTTGTTAATAATTGCTTTATATATTTTGTTGCTCCTGTGTTAAGTGCACATATATTAAAATAGCTGTTATGCATTCTTAATGAATTTTCCCCTTTGTCATTATATAATGTCCATCTTTGTCTCTTGTTACCTTTATTGGCTTAAAGCCTATTTTGTCAGACATGAGCATGGCTACAGCCATTTACTTTTGGTTGCCATTTGCTTGGAGTATTGTCTTCTACCTGTTCACTTTGAGCCTATGATTGTCTATAGAACTGAGATGCATCTCCTCCAGACAGCATATAGTTGGGTCTTGTTTTTTAATCCATTCAGCCACTCTGTCTTCTGATTGGTGAATTCAGTTCACTTACATTTAGGGTGATTATTGATAAATGACAGTTTAGAACTGCCAATTTATCTTTTGTTTTTTTTCTGGTTGCTCTATATCTCCATTTTTCCCCCTGTGTTTCTGTCTGCCATTTTAGTTTGGTGGTTTTCTATGATGTTTTTCTCAGTGTTGTCTTTTTTTTTTTCTTTTACATTTTGTGTTTCTGCTCTAGATTTATATTTTGTGGTTACCATGAGGTTTGTATAAAATATCTCATAGATAAAATAGTCCTTTTCCTGTCGTGATAGTGTTTTATCTTCATTTGCCTATGTGAGTTCCATCCTTTTTGACCTCCCCTGTTGGGTTTTTGTTGTCTCAAATTATTCCTTTTTATATTGTGAGTTTGCTATCAAATTGAAGCAGCTGTAGTGATTTTTACTGTCTATACCCTTTAGCCTTCGTGCTATAATTGTTTAATAACCTGTTAGAGTTGCAATTTTCTATTTCTGTCTATTTATCAACTTACTCAAAAGTTTTGTGTACTTTTGCCTTTTCCTTTCTGGTAGAAGAGCTCCTTTCAACAATTGTTTATCTCTGTAAGGCAGGTCTAGTGTTGATAAGCTCCCTTAGCTTTTATTTCTCTTTCATATCTGAATAACTTTGCTGGATATTCTTGGCTGACAGCTTTTATCTTTCAATATTTTAAGCATGGCATCCCACTCTCTCCCAGCCTATAGAGCTTCTGCAGAGAAATCAGCTGATAGCCCAATGGTGATTTATTCGTAGGTTGCCACCCTTTTTTTCCGGGCTGCCTTTAAATTTTTTCCTTTGTCCCTGACAGTTTTTCATATAATGTGCCTTTGCCATTGACTTTAACAGTTGTCAATATGTCTTGGAGAAGGTCTTTTTGCATTGAGGTAATTAGTTGTTTTTGTAGCTTCATGGACTTGTATATCTAGTTTCTTCCCCAGGATTAGGAAGTTCTCACCTGTTACTTTCTTTTTTTTTTTTGCGGTACACGGGCCTGTCACTGTTGTGGCCTCTCCCGTTGCGGAGCACAGGCTCCGGACGCGCAAGCTCAGCGGCCATGACTCACGGACCTAGCCGCTCCACGGCATGTGGGATCTTCCCGGACCGGGGCATGAACCTGTGTCCCCTGCATCAGCAGGCGGACTCTCAACTACTGCGCCACCAGGGAAGCCCTCACCTGTTACTTCTTTAAATAATCTTTCTGCCCCCTTCTCCCTCCCTTCTCCTTGCATACTAATGTTACCCTTCCTAATAAAGTTGGATTGTTCTCATAGAATTTCTTCATGTTTTTTGGATCTTAATTCTCTCTCCTCTACTACCTGTATAATTTCTAGATTTCTATCTTTTAGATCGCTAATTCTCTCTTCCATATGGTATGCAATATTTCCATTGTTTTCTAGTGCATTCTTCATCTCAGTTATTGAATTCTTCAGCTCCCAAATTTCTGTTTGGTTCTCTTTTAGAATTTCAATCTCTTTAGTAAAGTATTACTTCTGCTTACTAATATTCTCCTTGAACAGCCTTTCTGAGTTTTCTTGTAGCTCTTTGATTTTTTTCATGACAGCTATTTTGAATTCTCTCTCAGATCGCAATATTCCATGAGTTTAAATTTGGTTCCTGGAGAACTGTCATTTGAAGTAGTGAACAGTGCTCTTCTTAAATATATGTTTTTTTAAACTTGATTATACTGACTCAACAGATTAGTAATTGGATGCCTTTTTTGTTTTCCGGTAGGTGGTGCTATAGCACAAGCTTTTATTTTCTCATACCTGCGCTGCCTCTGGTTATATTTTAGAATTGGCATCTTTTACCCTCTACCACCTTTGTCAGATGTGTTGCCTGGCGCCCTCCTTGCTGCTTGTGATACCAGATCATTGGTGCCTCGCTGCTGCTGGTGTCACAGGTGTCACTGCCTGGGGCACCAAGCTGGTGGGTGTTTTCTACCTTGTCTGGGGTCTCCTGGGTCACAGACTCTGCCACTGCAAGGGGAGGAAGAGAAGGAGGGGGAGCCAGTATTGCAGGTGTCTCAGCCGTGAGCAGGGTTGTCAGGTTCACAGGCTCTGCCACTGTAAGCAGGAGGGGGTGGAGTCATGGGCACCTCCACAACTGGAGGGACAAAGTTGGCAGGCTCCACTGCCACTGCTGTCAAGTTCCCCATGGCTACAGGTACCACTTTGGCTGTGAGGTCAGTGTGGTGCCTCCCCTGAAGCTGCCCAGCTCTCTGGGATTGCAGGTTCAGCCACCGTTGCTGGGGGTCTTGGATTACAAGCACTACCTCCATTGTTCTATGGTCCCACCTCCTCTGTGTGGTCCAGTTCACCCACCTTTAGATATATGATGTGCAGGATTTTCTCATGACCTGGTGTGTTGGGCACAGGTACTTTGGTTGAGTTATGGATGTTTTACTGGTTGTAGATAGAAGGGGTGAGACAATGGGAACATCTCATGCCACCAAGATGCTGACATCAGTCCTGTATTTTATTCATTTTGATGCGATTGTAAGTGGGATTGTTTTCTTAATTCCTCTTTCTGTTAGTTCATTATCAGTGTATAGAAATGCAACAGATTTCTCTCTCTTAATTTCGTATTCTTCAAATTTACTGAGTTCATTTATTAGTTCTAAAAGTTTCTTGGTGGAGTCTTCACGGTTTCCTGTGTATAGTATCACACAGGAATCTATTGAGATGATCATATGATTTTTAACCTTCGTTTTGTTAATCTGGTATATCACAATGATTGATTTGCAGATATTGAACCATACTTACATCCCTGGAATAAATCCCACTTTAACCTTGGTGTATGATTCTTTTAGTGTATTGCTGAATTTTGTTTGCTAATATTGGGATGAGTAATTTTGCATCAATGTCATCAAAAATACTGGATATATATATATATATATATACTGTATTGTCTTTGGTTTTGGTATCAGGATAATGCTGGCCTTGTAGAATGAGTTTGAAAATTTTTCTTTCTCTTCAGTTTTATGGAATAGTTTGGGGCGTATAGGTATTAACACTTCTTAAAATGTTTGTAGAATTCACCTGTGAAGTTATCTGGTCCTAGCTGTTTGTTGGAATTGTTTTGATTACTGATTCATTTTCATTACTAGTAATTGGTCTCTTCAGATTTTCTATTTCTTCCTGATTCAGTTTTGGAATTTGTATGTTTCTAGAAATTTATCCATTTCTTTTAGGTTTTCCAGTTTGTTGGTGTATAATTTTTTGCAGCAGTCTCTTATGATTTTTTATGTTTCTGTTGTATCAGTTATAACTTCTCTTCATTTCTGATTTTACTATTTGAGCCTTTTCTCTTTTTTCCTTCATGAGTCTGGCTAGAGATTTGTCAGTTTTTAAAATCTTTTCAGATAAACAAAGAACCAGCTCTTAGTTTCATTAATATCTTCTATTGTTTTCTTTTAGTATCTATTTCTTTTATTTTTTCTCTGATCCTTATTGTTTCCTTCCTTCTACTAACTTTGGGCTTGGTTTGTTTTTGTTTTTCTAATTCCTTTAAGTGTAGATTGTTTACTTGCGATTTTTCTTATTTTTTGAGGTAGGTCTGTATCGCTATAAACGTTCTTCTTAGAAATGCTTTTGCTGTGTTCCATAGGTTTTGGCAGGTTGGGTTTCCATTTTCATTTGTCTCAAGGTGGTTTTTATTTGGGTGCCCTGGGTGGGGTGGGAGCCACTTTGGAGGGGACCCAGTCTCTGGCAAGGTTGCCTGCTAGGTATGAAAGGTAAGAGCTGCTTTGGAGAGGCACTTGACAGGTCTAGGCTGTCTGCTGTGTGTGCAAAGCAAGAATTTCTTTGGAGGCGGTGCCTGTTCCATCTGTGGCCACCCACCGGATGTGGTGGGGCAGGAGCCACTTTGGCCGCCCACTGGATGTGTGTGGGGGGGGGCGGGCAGCTGCTTTGGAGAGGTGCTGGTCAGGATGGGCAAGTCTGCAGGGGAACACCAGGGTGGGGTGAGCAGTGCTAGCAGGGTAGATGATGTATGTCAAAAATGGTGCCCACCAGTGCCAGGACATAATAGCTGTTTCTTGATCTCATGTTGAAGTTCCTGAATATTCCTAACAAGACACCCTTGTCTGCTGACCACACTCTGTTTCTCTCTCCCTCCCCCTCCTTCTCCCTCTCCCTCTTTCTCTTTACTTACTAGGTAGTATTTATTGAGTACTTACAATATGCCAGACAGTATCCCTACTTCACAAGGCTCTTGTGATAATTAGATATAGCTGTTATAGAGTGCCTGGTGCATAGTAAGTACTCAAAAATGACATTAATATTATTGATTTCTAAAATTTACTTTGCTTCTGAGGGGACCTGGATTCAGCTGGGCCATACATGGTGGATTGGACTCTCTTTTTGGCCAAGAGTTGATGCTGCCTAATGTTAGCTCTTAGCAGGTCTGACAGATATGTCCCAGGAACCACAATTATTCTTAGAAACAAGAGTAAATATAACCAGTTCTTCCCATTTCTTGGCTCAGCAAACACCATTTTTGTGTAATAATAACCCTGCATGAGGACTAGAGCAATCCCCAAGAAATTTGACTCCTTAGGTTGAGAGTCAAAGTATCCACACAGGCAAAATCTCCTAAAGGACTGGGTCAGTCTTTGTTGGTCAATATTCACACAAATATCTTGTCTCTCTTCTGTGAAATCAGGAACCAGGGAAGGTATTTCTGGTGGCTTGAACTTGGTCCCTGTGACCACACTCTATTTCTATATGATGTCATCAAGACCTATGACAGGACTTTCACCCGTCTGATCTTTCACTTAATCTCTGGGGTCATTTTGGCTGACTACCTCACATATCCTTTTAAATATTTGTTAGATTAAAAAAAAAGACCCTAATGTAGAAAAATAAAAATGTCTATCAAAAGATGAATGGATAAACAAAATGTGGAGTATACATAAAACAGAAAATTATTCAGACTTTAAAAGGAATAAAATTCTGACACATGCTACAACATGGTGAAACCTTGAAGATATTACACTAAGTGAAATAGTTGCCCTTGCCTGAGGAGACAGATCCAAAAAATATTTCTAAAACCAATGTCAAAGAGTGTACTGCCTATGTTTCCTTCTAGAAGTTTTATGATTTCAGTTCTTACATTTAAGTCTTTAATCCATTTTGAGTTTATTTTTATATATGGTGTGATTCTTTTACCAGTTTGATTCTTTTGCATGTAGCTTCCTGGTCTTCCCAACACCATTTATTGAAGAGGCTGTCTTTCCCCCATTGCATATTCTTGCCTCCTTTGTCACAGATTAATTGCCTATATAAGCGTGGATTCATTTCTGGGCTGTCTATTCTTTTTCATTGATCTATGTATCTGTTTTTGTGCCAGTACTGTACTGTTTTGATTACTGTAATTTTGTAGTATAGTTTAAAATCATGGGGTGTGATATCTCCAGTTTTGTTCTTATTTTTAAGATGGTTTTTGCTATTTGGGATCTTTTGTGTTTTCATACAAATTTTAGAATTAGATGTTGTAGTTACGTGAAAAATTCTGTTGGCATTTTGATAGGGATTACATGGAATCTGTAGATTGTCTTGGGGAGTATCATCATTTTAACAATATTAATTCTTCCAATCCATGAGAACAGTATAGCTTTCCAACTGTTTCTGCCATCTTTAATTTCTTTTCTCACTCTCTTATGGTTTTCAAAGTACAGTTACTTTTACCTACTTAGATTTATTCTTAGGTATTTTGTTTTTTATATGATTGCAAATGGAATTGTTTTCTTAATTTCTCCTTCTGATAGTTTGTTGTTAGTGATTGCTGTGGCTAGGACTTCCAATACTATGTTGAATGAAAATGGTGAGAGTATCCTTGTCTTGTTCGTGATCTTAGAGGAAATAATTTCAGCTTTTCACTGTTGATTATAATTTATGTGGGCTTGTCATATATGGGTTTTATTATGTTGAGGTATGTTCACTCTATACCCACTTGGGGAGAGGTTTTTTTTTTAATCATAAATGGATGTTGAATTTGTCAAAAGATTTTTCTGCATTTATTGTGATGATCATGTGATTTTTATTCTTCTATTTGTTAATGTTGGTGTATCACATTGATTTATTTGCAAATATCAAACCATTCTTGCATCCTTGGGTTAGATCCCACTTGATCATGGTGTATGATCCTTTTAATGTGTTGTTAAATTTTGTTTACTAATATTTTGTTGAGGAATTTTGCATCTATGTTCTTCAGTGATATTGGCCTGTAATTTTCTTTATTTGTGATATCTTTGTCTGGTTTTGGTAACAGGATGATGATGGTCTTGTAGAATGAGTTTGGAAGTGTTCCTTCCTTTGGTATTTTTTGGAATAGTTTGAGAAGAATAAGTGTTAATTGTTTTAAAATGTTTTATAGAATTCTGTGAAGCCATCTGGTCCTGGGCTTTTGTTTGTTGGGTGTTTTTTTTTTATTACTGATTCAATTTCATTACTGGTAAATGGTCGGTTCATATTTTCTATTCCTGCTTCAGTTAGGAGATTGTACATATCTAAGAATTTGTCCATTTCTTCTAGGTTGTCCATTTTATTGGCATATAATTGTTTGTAGTAATCTTTTCTGATTCTTTGTATTTCTGTTGTTTTGGTTGTTAACTTCTCCTTTTTCATTTCTGATCTTATTGATTTGGGTTTTCTCTCTTTTTTTTCTTGATGAGTCTGGCTAAAAGTTTATAAATTTTGTTTATTTTTTCAAAGAACTGGCTTGTAGTTTCATTGATCTTTTCTATTGTTTCTTAGTCTCTATTTCATTTATTTCTGCTCTGGTCTTTTTTATTTCTTGCCTTCTACTAACTTTGGATTTTGTTTTTTCTTCTTTTTCTAGTTTCTTTATGTGTAAGGTTAGGTTTTTAATTTGAGATTTTTCTTGTTTCCTGGGGCAGGCTTGTATCACTATAAATTTCCGTCTTTGAACTGTTTTTGCTGCATTCCATAGATTTTGGAACATTATGGTTTTGTTTTCATTTGTCCCAGGTATTTTTTTATTTCCTCTTTGATTTCTTCAGTGACTCACTAGTTGCTTAGTAGCATATTGTTTATCCTCCACACGTTTGTGTTTTTTGCAGTTTTTTTTTTCTTATAGCTGATTTTTAGTCTCATAGCATTGTGGTCAGAAAAGAGGCTTGATATGATTTCAGTCTTCTTAATTTTTTTTTTTTTTTTTTTTTTTTTTTGCAGTACGCAGGCCTCTCACTGTTGTGGCCTCTCCCATTGTGGAGCACAGGCTCCGGACGCGCAGGCTCAGTGGCCATGGCTCACAGGCCCAGCTGCTCTGTGGCATGTGGGATCTTCCCGGACCAGGGCACGAACCCGTGTCCTCTGCATTGGCAGGTGGACTCTCAACTGCTGTGCCACCAGGGAAGCCCAGTCTTCTTAAATTTAATGAAACTTTTTTGTGGCCTAAAATGTGATCTGTCCTGGAGAATGTCCCATGTGCACTTGAAAAGAATGTGTATTCTGCTTTTCAATGGAATGTTCTATATATATCAACTCTATCTGATCTAATGTGTCATTTAAGACAAGTGTTTGCTTATTTTCTGTCTGTAAGATCTTCCATTGATATAAGTGGGATGTTAAAATCCCTATGACTATGTTACTGACAACTTTTCCCTTTATGTCTGTTAATATTTTCTGTATGTATTTACGTGCTCCTATGTTGGGTGCATATATATGTACAATCATATCTTCTTGGATTGATCTCTTTATTTTTTAATGTCCTTTTTTGTCTCTTGGTACAGACTTTGTTTTAAAGTCTATTTTGTATATATAAGTGTTGCTACCCTGGCCTTTTTTTTTACTTACATTTTCATGGAATACCTTGTTCCATGCTTTCACTTTCAGTCTGTGTGTGTCCTTAGGTCTGAATTGAGTCTCTTGTAGGCAGCATATATATGGGTCTTGTTTTTTAATCCATTTAGCCAATTTGTCTTTTGATTGGACCATTTTGTCCCTTTATATTTAAAGTAATTATTAATAGTTATGTACTTATTGCCATTTTGTTAATTATTTTCGGGTTGTTTCTGTAGTTCTCTCTGTTCCTCTTTTCTTTTCTTCTCTTCTACCATGAGCTTATGACTTTCTTTCGTGTTATGTCTGTATTCCTTTCTGTTTATTTTTTGTGTATCTGTTACAGATTTTTGGTTTGTGGTTACCTTGAGATTCATATATAATAACCTATTTATATAACAGTCTATTTTAAGTTGTGGGTTGCTTAAGTTGTATCACATTCTAAAAGCACTATGTTTTTACTCAGCCTTTCATGTTTTATGTTGATGTTATAGATGATTTTACTACTTTTTCTGTTAAACCTTTTTACTAGCTTTATAAGTGGTTGATCTGTTATTTTACTGTGTGTTTGCTTTCACCAATGAGATTTTTCTTTTCATAATATTCATATTTCAAATTGTCTTTTTTTTCTGCTTAGAGAAGTCCCTTTAACATTTTTCATAAAGCCAGTTTCGTGGTACTGAACTCTCTTAGCTTTGGTTGACTGTAAAACTTTTGATCTCCCCTTCAAATCTGAATTATAGCCTTGCTGCATAGTCTTTGTTTTAGGGTTTTTTCTTTTATTACATTAAATATATTATGCCACTCCTTTGTGGCCTACAGAGTCAGCTGATAGCCTGATGGGAGTTCCCTTGTATATAACTTGTTGCTATTCCTTTCTGCTTTTAATGTTCTTTCCTTTAATGTTTGCCATTTTAATTGCAATGTGTCTTGGTGTGGTCTTCTCTTGGTTGATCTTATTTGGGACTCAGTGCTTCCTGATCCTGCCTATCTATTTTCTTTCCCAGGTTAGGAGAGTTTTCAGTTATTATGTTTTCAAATATGTTCTAATTTAAACTAAATAAAACTCTAATTAAAGCTGTAGCCCAACACCATCTCAACTCAAGTTGTGAAGGATTGTGAATGCTCAGTTCCTTGCTTAACTTTCCATTGCCGTATTTGAGTTCACTGGTACTTAACACAACTCCTGACCTCTTGCAAAGGACTAAACTCTGTGATCTTGTCAATGTTTGAATTGGGGGGGGGTCAGTGTTTAAATTAGAAGGTGATGGGCTATAGTTTAGAACATTTTGGTTTGCCCTTGGATTCAACTTCAGCAGGGCCCAGGAATCCAAGCACCATGAGAAAGATCAAGATTTAATTACATTCTCTCTACTTACCAAAGTATTTCCTCTACTACTGCTTTCTTAGCAATCTTAGGAGTGGGATGTAGGCCTAAGTCATTTATTTTTATAATTGGAATCCTTGCAGACCCAAGTCTTTCCCACCAGCTTATACTGTTGGCAAAGTTTCAGCTGGTTTCTTTTTTACTTAAATTGAGATATAACTGATATATAATACATTAGTTTCAGGTGTATAACAATGATTTGATATATTTATATATTGTGAAATGTTATGTTTGATACTAATGTAAATGAAATGAATTTCAATTCATGAGCATGGAATACTGACCATGTAATCAGCAACCTTGCTCTATTAACTTAGTTATTCTGTTAATTTATATTTTCTAGGTATAGTATAATGCCACTTGTGAATAATAGCAGTTTTATTTCTTCCATCTTTATTCTTATACCATTTTATTTCTAATTTTATTCAGTCTAGCACATCTAGTAACATGTTCATAAGAAGTAGTGACAGGGTGCCATTTTTGTCTCTTCATCAATATCCTTAGAAAGTCTCATACAGCTCACCATTATGTATGATATTTCCTGTGGGGCATTTTAGGTCATTTTTTTTTCTAGATATACTTGATTACATTAAGAAAATCCCCCTCTCTTCCATGTAGACCAAGCAATTTTATTAATAAATGTAGACTTTGGTGAAATAATTTTTGTGTTTATTGAGATATGATTTTCTCAGGTACTCTGTTAATGTGAATTATAGAGATTGCTCTTCTGATAATTTAGAAATACCTAAAATATAAACCATTTGATCATGAGGATGCATTATTGTCTACAAAACATGCCGAAATTTATTTTCTTTACAAACATTTTAAGAATATTGTTGACCTGAAACAAATATACTGCCAGTTTTTTCTCTAGCTAAATTGGGTTTATTTGGGATCAGCAAAGAATTGCGGCTCAGAGTCTGCAACCATGGCAAGCCATGTGCAAGCTCCCACACACAGGGAAGGAGAACTCTTTTGTAGATAGGAAAAGGAAGTTGGGTGGGCCATACTAAACAAAGAGTCCATGGTGTTTCATTAGCTAAGTTGCTGCCAAGAAAGAAGAAGGACCTTTCTTCTTCCTGTTGAGTTCTGCTATCATTCAGGGTGTGAGAACTCTTCCTTCTGGTCTCACAACTCTATTTAATTGAGGTTATTGTTTATTTATTTTTTACAATATCTACTTTCATAAAAGAAATAGATAGGAAAATTTGGGGGGTGTAATGCCCTTGTCAGGTTTGAGAATTAAGTTACCCCAAGTCTCGTAGAGTTTTGAGCTATTCCTTTTCTTAAATTCATGACATATAAAGTTAAAGCAGTGCATCTTCAGTCTTCTTTTTTTTAACATAGGTATTTGAGACTATACATTTTCCTTAAAACACTGCTTTAGTTGACTACTATGTAATATACATATATTGTAGTTATTTGTGTTTCAATTCAAATTATTTCTTAATTTCTGTTTTGATTTCTCCTTGGCATATATATTATTTAGAAATATATATTTTATTTCCAGTTATGATATTGTGATTTATAATAAGACATATATATTTGAGCTTTAACCTTGTTCCTGTCACAGAGCTACTAAAAGCCTTGGAATTTTTAAAGTGATGAGAGCAATAAAGTTGTCCTTTGTTCCATTAATGAGGTGACTTTTCGAAACCACCTAGGGAAGGATGCTGGTTGCCAGTGGAGCAAACCATGTGATTAGAGGGTAGGAATTTTCATCCTCCCTTGCCCCCTACCTCCGTGGAGGGAAGAGGGACTGGAAATTGAGTTCAGTCACCAATGGCTAATAATTTAATGAATCATGTCTGAGTAATGAAGCCTTCATAAAACACCAAAAGGGTGAAGTTTGAAGAGCTTCTGGGTTGGTGAACACGTAGAGATGCAGGGAGAGAGATACACATGAAGAGGGCATGGAAGCTCTGCACCTTTCCCACGTATCTTGCCCTGTGCATTTCTTCCATCTGGCTGTTCCTGAGTCATATCCTTTTATAATAAGCTGGTAATTTAGTAAGTAAAATGTTTATCCGAGTTCTGTGGGCTGTTCTGACAAATTAACTGAACCTAAGTAGGGGGTCATTGGAACCTCTAACCTATAGCTTGTTGGTCAGAAGCACAGGTGACAACCTGGACTTGTGATTGGTATCTGAAAGAGGGGAGAGCAGTCATGTTGGGCTGAGCCCTTAACCTCTGGGATCTGACACTGTCTGCAGGTAGTATTAGAATTGAGTTGAACTGTAGAACACCCAGCTGGTGTAGGAGAATTTCTTGGAGGTGTAAGGAACCCCCCAAACACACATTGAAATTGGGTGCAGAATCTTAGTTGGTGTCAGATGTGGGATCAGGGTCAGAACTGTACCAGGCAATTGGAGTTTTTCTAGTTATATTTAATGCTATTGACTTCCAGCTTAATTATATAAGGTCTAGAGAAAATATACTCTTTTTAATTAAAACCGTGTGAAATTTGTTGGGGCTTTCTCTTTGGCTCATCACAAGGTAGACTTTGGTAGTAGTCCATACGCAGATGAACCAAAGTGAATTTATCCACTTTTGGGTTTATCCCTTCTCTTTGTATACCTATTATATCAAGTTTGTTAATTATGTATTGAAAGTCTCCTGATCCTGCAGGATTTATTTTCTACTCTTTGTGTTACTACTGAGAGATGTGGGCTAAAAGTATCCCTACTGGTAATTGTAGATTTGTCTATTCCTATATTTTCTCCTCTGTATTTGAAGTTCTATTAGTGGATGCATACACATTTAAGATTGTCATATCTTCTAGTGATTTGCCTTTTATCATTACAAAATATTCCTTATTTATAGTAATGCTTTGTGCCTTAAAGTCTTTGTCATCAGATATTAAAAAGATTACACTAACTTAATTTGGTTAATATGTGCATGAAAATTCTTTTAAGTTTTTACACTCTCCATGTCTTTATTTTTAAATTGTTTCTAATAAACAATGGCATAATGCTAGACTTTATACTTTATTCACTTGAAATATGTCAGCCTTCTACTTAATGTAATCCATTTTACATAGATCTTATATCTACCAGGTTTTTTTTATTTTCACATCTGCGTTATGCTTGTTTCTCCTCAATTGCCTATACTTGTAGAAACAAATATCATTTATTATGCCTTTTGTTCCTTCAATACATTTCTTATATGTATGTAGTCTTATTATTTTAATGATTACCCTAGATTTGCAACATGCATCTACAACATCATATAGTATAATCCACATCATTAATTTACCTCTTCCCAATATTGCTAGAAGTTTAGACCTTTTATCTCTATTTACATACCTCCCAGCTTTTGTGACAAATATATATTTGCATTTTGTTCTGCATATATTTACAGTCCATAAGATACTACTAGTATCCTTGTACAGTTAATTTTAATTAGTTTACCCACATATTTACTGCTTCTTGTGTACTTCACACCCACCTGCACATTCATGTTTCTTTCTGGTATCATGTTTCTCCTGACTGAAAAAGAAATGATATTTCTTTGAGTGCTGGCCTGCTGGCAATGATTTGTTTGCCAAAGGAAAGTTTTGTTCTCCATTATTGAATGTTATCTTCACAAAATAAAGAATTCTAGTTTGGCAACTACAATTTATTGAGTAAATGTGTTATTTCAGTGTCTTCTGCATTCAATTACTGAAGTCAACCATCTATTTTTATTGTCATTTCTTTTAAGATATGGATATTTTATCTCTGGCTGCTCTTAAGATTTCTGTGTCTCTGGTTTTCAACAGTTTTACTATGATATGGTTAGGTGTGTATTTCCATGTGCTTATTCTGCTTGAAATTCATTGATTTTCTTAAAGCAGTGGCATAATATGTTTCCATACTTAGGGGAAATTCTCAGCCATTATATGTTTTTTATTACTTCTATTGAATTCTCTTCTTCCTCAAATGATACTCTATTTGAATGATTTCAGATTTATTGATGTGTTTCACATATCACTTCTCTATTTTAATGCTTTTTTCTATGTCAGTCGTTGACTTTTTTAAAATTAACTTTTCTTATAGTTAACTAATTTAGCTAATTATACAATGCAGTCAATAATTCAAACTGTTTACTGATTTTCTGAATTTAATAAGTTCACATAGATGCCAATTTTCTGGTGAAATGAATCTACCTTCTTTCACATGGTCTATTCATTTTTCTTCCAGTTTCTCTAAAATACTAGCCATAGGGAATTTTTGTTCATTATCATCTTTTCCACTCTTTGGATCTGTTAACTGGCTTCTGTCTTTTCTTTCACTATCTTTGTTGTTGTTTTCCCTTTATTATTGGCCATAATTTCTTCCTTTTGATATATGTGATAATGCTTTATTGTATGCTAGATGTTCTATATAAGGAACCATAGGAGTTACCTTCAACTTGAGAAGTTTCTATCTTTCCTCTGTTTGGAAGTTAGGCTGAGTGACTGATGACTTTAATTCAATAAGGAATTGAGTTTGGTCAGAGATAGTGTAGTTTTAGTGAGACACATATACTTTACTGGACTTTATACTGGGAGCCCATAAGCCTCTATTTCTCAGCGCTGAAAGCAATGGGTGACTATGTTCTGATACTCAAATCTTCAAAACCAAGTTCTCTAGCTTATATTCCAAGCTCCTTGAAAATCAGCCAGATGTTTTAAAGAGAAGGCATTATATGTCCTTGAGGCAAAGTCCTTTCCACTAGGTCTTTGCTTCCTAACTACAATAGATTGCAGATATCTTTGTCTTTAAAGACTTTAACCTATTTCCCAGCAAATGGATCTAAACTTAGCAAAAGTGGTGTGGGAAAAACTCATTTTGAATTTGATGCCCTTAAGTGCCTAATTTATCAATCTAGTCTATTCTGCACACTAAGAGTTTTTCAGGTTTCTCTTTCTTCAACAGAGGAATTCTAACTGGGTAGGCCAAGCTTGATCATTAATTTATATTCAAAACCATCATGTTACAGGGGACAAAGATTTTTGTTCCAGGGGAAAAAGTACTGATAATTTAAATTGTTTTCCCTTCCTTGTAATTTTTAAGTCTTCTAATCTTCATTTTCTCCACAGTTCTATGATACTTTTAAAATAAAATTTTAAGAAATGTTCTTGGCATTGTATAGCTGTCATTTTCAGAAAAATTGCTTGTCTGCATAGACCTAACTAAAATTGAAAGTATCTTTTTTACCCTATTTTATAACCAAACAAACCCAGAAATTTAGAGACAACTATTATTATCATTCTGTACTTTTTAAAATTCTGTTGGAAACTTGCAGTAAATGTAAGTAATTTTCCCAAGATGGTTAAGGGCAGTGGTAAAGAAAAAAATCAAACAAAGAAAAAAAATTGATATTTCATCACTCCCAATGAATGGTACTTAATGAATAAGTACTTCATTATACCAAGATGAGTACTGTAACAGAATTCAGTCAGAAAAAAAAAAATCAGTGATTTTAGGGGGATGGAATTAAATATAAGGCATTGGGTAACCAGCTACTAAAGAACACAGCAAGTTAAGGGAGGCATTGTGCTAGTAACTGGTTAATAACCATAAAATACTAATTGCAAGAAGGTGATTTCATTCATGGAGCTGAAGAGCAAAGGGAAGAAGTAGGGTTACTTGAATCTGGAGAACTGTAAGGCTGGCCCCATGAATCTCAAAAATGAGACTCAAAACTCTCACAGCAGGTACTGCTAAGCTGGTGCAGAGGATCTGAGACATTGGTAGAGAGATCAAAGACCTGGGGCTCAGACCCAGACAGCTATGCTGGTATCTTTTAGACTGACAATGAGGTTGGTCTGGATTGAATTTTTTTTTAAAAGGATATTGAAACTAAGTATAACTGCCAGTGTAAAATTTGTTATTAAGATTGACATACAGGAAGCAGATCTCCCAGATTCCCAAATCCCCTTGCATTCACCCTACTGCAGATCGCTGTAGAAAGAGGGCTGATACAGCAGCAGTGTGGTTCCTATAATGCAGAGCACAAAATGGGAAGGGGCTTTGACACTGAAAAGCAGTAACTTAAAAACTGGTACACCACCCAGGTACCATGCCTTTTTCTAGAAAATATAAAGAAATACATTTCAGGAAAAATAAAATTTCTAATTGTTTAAAATAAAGAAGAATAAGTAGAAACATTATAGGAGTTACCTTTTTTAATGCATATCTATTCAGATACATTTTTGGGTACTAATTGTTTTTATTTCCTATGTCGAGTCTGAGTCTTTTGCTTGGGTTTTTCTTCCTTTTTTTCCTTACGTTTTTTCCTCATACAGAGCAATAGAAGACAGCATAATAGAATTAACAACAAAATAAGACATGTTAGGGCCAGGTAAATCTTCTTTATCCTCTCTCTCTTAGGGGGTGGGCCACTGTCAACACTACCTCCATTGCCTTGTTTTAGGCAGTTGGGAGGGTCCCACTTATAGTTGCAATGGCAGTGATGTTTATTGTTGCAGATCCCCCTCATGTTACAGAACTTAGGTGAACAATTACTATCCAAGCGAGAGAGATGGACACACTTCCTTCCGATGCAGACATGTTCTGGGCCACACTCTGTGCCGTCTTTCACATCACCAATATCAGGTATGGTCATCCCTATGTGGTAGTCTGTACCCCAGCAGGTGGCATTGTTGAAGCGAGTCCCATGCACAGTAGAATGCTCTGTCAGAAGGGGAATTTCTGCCACGTTATCGCACTGAATTCTCCCACATAAGCTGTCCAACATACTGCATTTTAGATATGTAGGGCCTTCGACTCCACAGTTACCAAAACGGTCACCTTGAGTGTTTACTTGTTTGTAGCAACTGTCGTTTGCATTTTTTGCCTTTTGGCCGAAAATCTGCCTACACTGTGCGTTGCGGTCATTACATCTCTTTTCATAGCAGTAGGCGTTGTCATTACAGGGAATTCCATCCTCTACGTATACATCGTCTGGGCACATATGGGATGATCCATTGCACCACTCTGGAAGATCACATTCATTGACCTCCTTTCTACATATTTCTCCTGATGGTAAGAACTTGCAGTCCTTGCAACAAAGCCCAAAAGCACAAGTAGACCCAAAACTCAGACTGCAGTTTGTCAGACAACAGGCGTCTTTTGAACAATTCTGAAAAGATCCACAGTCACACTCTTCTCCTTCTTCAACAACACCATTTCCACAGCGCTTCCTTGAAAACATGTCCTTTGTGTATACGGTGTACTGCAAACATTTTGCCTGCTGTACAGAATATCCCCAAAAATAAGAATAACTACAATTGCTAAATTGGGCTATTGGTGGGTTGTCATGACGCATTATACATTTATAATAACCTGCAGAACACACACACAATACATTATCATGAGACATACCCAAATTATGACCTATATGATGAGCTACTGCAATTCCAAGAATGGCCAAGGTTTTGTTTGCAAAAGTAACAACTGCACAACTAAAGCGTGACCTACACATTCCTGCAACATAGCCTAAACCAGTTAATCCTCTCAAGGTCTTATTTATAAAAAGATGTACAGTATCATGTGCCATGCGGGCATCAATGGTATTAGCCTTCCAATTGCAAAAATCTCCCAGAGACCTCCTTGTAGCATCCACTTCAACCTGGTTTCTTTTAGTCCAGATCTCCATACCAAACAATAACACCTTCATACCCATTACCTGATAAATGGAATCCACTATATTTACAATAAGAAATAGATCCTCCTGCAACTTTGAGACATTCCTTTTATAATGATTATATAGAGTATTGTCCACCACCAGTGCAATTTCAACAAAGAATGAATGGATCCACCAGCCATCATAATGACTTTGTTTCAGAATAGAATTATCAGTCTCTTGAAACTCAAATTGGTGTACAGTTTCCTCTTGCATAAAATCAGATTTCATGTTTGGGAATTGGGTCTCCTCACTGTCCATTTTATATACCAGGTGTTCAAATTTTGTAGAGAAAATCATGGGCTTAATTTCATAAACAACATCGTTTATCTGTAATAATCCTCGAAAGCCACCAGAACAGGTACTGAGGGCAACAAGGGATTCTGGGTCCCCCTCCACATAACCATGGTAGTAGCAGTCATTCTGGACAAAAGGCTGGTCCTTCAGGAGAGCGCCCTGGTCTGAGTAGGTGAACACTGGGAGGTGTCTGGACAGCAAATGCTTCTTGATATTCATGTGGAAAACGTGTCTCTGGCCCCCAAAATGCAGGCTGTAAGAGAGCCGGCCTGGAGGCTTCATGCTTCTGCCAGTGTGTGTTACCTTCAAGGGAATCACCACTTCTGGAGGACTGTGATATTGGGGGTGTTCAGCCCGGATGTGTCCTGAAAAAGACAGAAACACCCCAAGCCAGTGTAGCAAGAGTATGATCCTCATGTACAACAGGGCTTTAATCACAGTCATTATGAAGCTACCATTATTGGTCCAGAGAAGAAGGCAGGCAGGGTTGGGAGTCACAGATGGTCTGGCTCCTTATTCTGAGCTGCTTAGTGTACAGAGCTTATCATTAAGTATCTGTCTTCTGGCAGAGTTGAACCATTAGAGCATAAGCCCTACAAGTAAAACAGAATATAACATATGGATGGGGGTGATTAGAAAAGGGCCTAATAGGGAGAAAGAGAAAGTCATACAACAAAAGTGATTAGTGTTTTGATCAAGGGTTGACTCTAGAAACTGCACAGAATTTGCTTTTAAATATTGATAAGGCAGAGGGGCATTGGGGGAGTATGGAAGAGTGAAAACTGGTCATAGATTTATAGTTATTGAACTTGGATGGTGGGCAATTAAGGATTCATTATACTATTCTCTAAATATATGTATATGTTAAATATTTCCACAATAAATAGTTAAAAAAAATCTTAAGGGTAAGGTGACCATATGTCTTGGATTGCTGGGATTTTCCTAATTTACTCACGTTAAATTGGTATAAGTAATAATACCTGTTTTTTTCAACCTCAAGTCCTAAATTACTCAATTACCTAACATACATATTAAAAGCAACAACAACAACAATAACACTCTCCTGTTATTTTAAAATCTCTTTTATAGTACTTATTACCTCCCTAGAACAAAATGTTTAGTTTTATCTTTCTTACATTACTCTCCTCACTAGACTTGTCATATTAGAAGTACTCAAGAGCATTATCTATGTCTTTCACAAATGTTAGTATCCCCAAAGTGCCTAGCTTAATTCTTTATATAGTAAAGAATGGTCAACTTGACTTTTATTGTGCCTTGGAGTGTTACTCAGAAGGTATTTACACTTGATTACATTTTAATGTACAATATTATTCAACACCTGTGGCCAATTTTGTTTTTGGAACAAAGTGTTATAGACTCAGTTTTCCCTGCTTATTTTCTCTATTTACAACTAAATACTCTGGATATAATTAAGTGGAAGACAAAAAAATACCTCTGAAAGCTAAAAAGCAAAAGACAGACTGGCTAGAGACCTCTAGACTTGAGGAATGGCAACAAGGTGAGTTCCCTGGGTTTTCTTTTAATTGCTCTCAGATATCCCAAATTGGGTGCTGGAGAGGTCTTTAACACCGAATCACCAGCAGGCGTAGACAAAAACAAACAAACAAAAAGCCTCAAGAATAGTTTTCTTTCTCTGTTCACATGACAGCGAATGGAAAAGCTCAACAGAGAACCAGTAAGGTGCTCCAGCATCTGCTCTTGAGCCAAGACACATGTGGATTGATTCACCCAGAGCAGCAACCTCAAAGACTTGTAGGCCAACCCAAAACACACTCCACAATCAGTGCACTGGTGGGCTGTTCAATCCGCCTACACTGGCAATATAAAATCCCTGGCAGGCCAGCCTAACACTGATTCAATATCTAGGTAACTAATTACCTGATCTGCCTTCAGAGGCAGCAACAAAATCCCAACAATTTGACCCATCCTCAGCTCAACACTAGGGCAGGGAATGGAACCCTATATTAAACATAGCAGTATCATTCATAAAGCCTGATATAGCCCACCCCTTCACCAAATGACATAGGAGACACAGCCTATTGGCTTCTGTTTCTCACATCTCCAGATATGAATATGGACCAGTGACACCAGTTAAATCCAGAATGTTAGAATAGATCAAGCAGAAGAAAGGACACTCAGCTCAAAGATGGGTCATTGATAATTATTCAGTTAAAGTAGAAAAAAAGAATAAAGAAAGCAAGCAGCTTATAGGACACCGACAAGAAGACCAGTATACACATGATGGAAGTCATAGAAAGAGAGAGAAAAAAAGAGAAAGGACCAGATAGCTTATTTAAAAAAAAAATAATGGCTGAAAATTTCCCAAATCTGAAAAAAGAAATGGGCATCCACATGCACAAAGCCCAAAATGTCTCAAATGAGATGAATCCAAAGAAACCCAGATGAAGACTCATTAAAACTGAAAAGTCAGAGACAAGAAATTCTGAAAGTGGCAAGAGGAAACAACATGTCACATACAAAAGAACCACCATAAAACTGTGAGTAGATTTTTCAGCAGAAATTTTGCAAGTCTGGAGGGAGTGGGATGATGTAGTTAAAATGCTGAAAGAAAAAACTATCAACTAAGAATGCTATACCTGGCAAAACAGTCTTTCAAAAAATAAAGAAGACATAAGGACATCACTAAACAAACAAAAGCTGAAGGAGTTTATCACTGTAAACTGTAATAAACTGTAAGGCACTGTAAGTGCTAATGAGATTTTTTAAAGTTGAAAGGATGCTAAACAGCAACATGATAGTGTAAGAAAGTATGAAATATACATACATATATATTATATAAACATATAAATGTAAACTCATCTATAGATAAAACCAGAATACATTATAACTTTAATTGTGATGGGTAAATTACTTTTAATTTTAGTATCAAAGTCAATGATGAAAGTATTAAAAATAACTAAAACTGAAAAACATGTTAAAGAATACACAGTAAAAATTGAAATATAAGTTGTGACAACAACAACATAAAGTGTGAGCTAAAGAGAAGTTAAGTGTAGAGTTTTTGTATGCAATTGAACTTAAGTTGTTATCAGCTTAACATAGACTACGTTAACTATGATATTTTATGTAAGCCCCAAGGTAACCACAAAAAATATACTTATAGAAGTTACACAAAAGAAAAAGGAATTAATGCATATAAAATACAAAAAAATTCAAAATACAATGGAAGGCAACAAGAGAGGAAAAAAGACATATAAAAGAACAAAAAAGATTAATAGAAAACAAAGGACAAAATGATAATATTAGATCATTCCTTACCAATAATAACTTTAAACATAAATGGATTAAACTCTCCAATTAAAAGACATAGAGTGGCTGAATGGATGTAAAAAAATAAGACTCAATTATATGTTGTCTAGAAAAAATCCTCACTTTAGATGTAAGGAAACACATAGGCTAAAAGTGAAGATTGGAAAAAGATATTCCCTATAAATGGTAACCAAAAGAGCAGAAATGACTAGACATATCAGACGGAATAAACTTTAGGTCAAAAACTGTCAAAAGAGTTAAAGAATAACATTATATAATGATAAATGGAGTAATCCACCAGGAAAGTATAAGAAATATATATATGCACCCAACATCAGAGCAATATAAATATATAAAGCAAACATTGACAGAACTGAAGGGAGAAATAGACAACAATTCCATAAAAGTAGACTTCAATACCCCACTTTTAACAAAGGATAGAACATCTAGACTGAATATCAACAAGGAAATAAAGGATTTTATAGCACTATAGACCAAATCAATCTAAAAGACATATACATAATATCCCACCCAACAGCAGCGGAATACAGTTTCTCAAGATTACATGGATGTCTCTTCAAAATAGATCACATAGCTACAAAACAAATCTTAATAAACTTAAAGATATAGAAATCATACCAGGTATCTTTTGTGATTACAATTAAATGAAACTAGAAATCAAAGGCAAAGGGAAAAATGGAAAATTTACAAATAGGTTGAGATTTAAAATCATACCATTAACAACATTGAATCAAAGAAGAAATCAAAAGAGAAACTAAAAAATGCCTTGAGACAAAAATGAAAATGCACATACTGTAACTTATGGGATGCAGCAAAAGCAGTACTAGAAGGGAAGTTTATCATGATAGATGCCTACCTCATGAAACAAGAAAAAATCTCAAACAGCTTCACATTCCACCTAAAAGAACTGGAGAAGAACACACTAAGCCTAGAACTAGTAGAAAGAGAGAGATAACAAAGATCAGAGTGGAAATAAATAGAAACTAAAATTACAGTACAGATAGCTTATTTTTTGAATAAAAAATAAATAAAATAAAAATATGTGATACACAGACACGCACATCCATTTTCTTGATCCATTCAGCCATCAATGGACACTTAGACTATTCCATGCCTTGGCTATTGTAAATAATTCTGTAGTGAATATGAGAGTGAAGATATCTTTTTGGTATAGTGATTTTGTTTTCTTTGAATAAATACCCAATAGAATTACTGGATTATGTAGTTCTATTTTTAATTTTTTGAGGAAACTTCAGGTTGTTTTCCATAGTGGCTATACCAATTTACATTCCTACTAAAGTATACAAGGGTCCCCTTTTCTCCACATCTTTGCCAATACTTGTTATTGCTTGTGTTTTTGATAATAGCCATTCTGACAGGTGTGAGGTTTTGTGGTTTTGATTTGTGTCTCCCTAATGATTACCGATGTTGAGGACCTTTTCATGTATGTGTTGGCCATTTGTATGTCTTCTTTGGAATAAATGTCTATTCACTTCCCACGCTCATTTTTAAATTGTTTTTTTTTTAATTGAGTTGTATGAGTTTTATATATATATTGTATATTAACCACTTATCAGATATATGATTTGCAAATATATTCTCCCATTTGGTAGGGTGCCTTTTCATTTTGTTGGTTTCCTTTGATGTACAGAAACTTTTTGGTTTGATGCAGTCCCACTAATTTATGTTTGCTTTTATTGTCTTTCCTTTCGGTGTCAAATCCAAAAAGTTATTGCCGAGATTGATGTCTAGGAGCTTACCCCCTGTGATTTCTTTTAGGAGTTTGATGGTTCAGGTCTTACATTCAAGTCTTTAATCCAATTTGAGTTGATTTTGTTTATGGTAAAAGATTGTGGTCCAGCTTCATTCTTTTGCATGTGGCTGTCCAGTTTTTCTAACACCATTTATTAAAGAGACTGTTCTTTCCCCATTGTGTTTTTTTTTTTTTTTCTTGCGGTATGCGGGCCTCTCACTGCCGTGGCCTCTCCCGTTGCGGAGCACAGGCTCCGGATGTGCAGGCCCAGCGGCCATGGCTCACGGGCCCAGCCGCTCCACGGCATGCGGGATCCCCCCCGGACCGGGACATGGACCCGCATCCCCTGCATCGGCAGGCGGACTCCCAACCACTGCGCCACCAGGGAAGCCCCCATTGTGTTCTTGAAAACTATGACTATGACTTTGTAATATAGTTTAAATCAGGAGGTTTGATGCCTCCAGCTCTTTTGTTTTTCTCAAGATTGCTTTGGTTATTGTGGGTCTTTTGTGGTTCCATAAAAATTATAGGATTTGTACTATTTTTGTGAAAAATGCCATTGGAATTTTTATTGGAATTGCATCAACTCTCTAGATCATTTTGCCTGGTGTGGACATTTTAACAATTTAATTCTTCCAATCCATAAGCATAAAATACCTTCCTATTTCTTTTTTGTCTTTTTCAGTTTCTTTCATCAATGTCTTTATAGTTTTCAGTGTACAGGTCTTTCATCTCCTTTGTTAAAATTATTCCTAGGTATTTTATTCTTTTTGATGTAATTGGAAATGAGATTTTCTTAATTTCTCTATCAGAAGTTAATTATTAGTGTATAGAAATGCAACAAATTTTTGTGTATTGATTTTGTATCCTGCAAATTTACTTATTAGTTCTAACAATTTTTGGTGGAGTCTTTAGGATTTTTTACATATATCATCTGCAAATATGATAGTTTTGTTAGTTTTATTTTTTCCTTTCTTATTTGGATGCCTTTTATTTCTTTTCTTGCTTAATTGCTCTGGCTAAGACTTCTGGTACTATGTTGAATGAAAGTGGCAAGACTGGACATCCTTGTCTTGTTCCTGATCTTAGAGAAAATGCTTTTAGTTTTCAGCTTTTTACCTTTGAGTGTGATAAGAGCTGTGAGCTTGTCATATATGGCCTTTATTGTGTTGAAGTGTGTTCTTTCTATACCCAATTTGTTGAGAGTTTTTATCATACATAGATGTTGAATTTTGTCAAATGATTCTTTGCATCTATTAAGTTGATCGTATGAGTTTTATTCTTCATTTTGTTAATGTGGTGTAAAACACTAATTAATTTGTGTATATTGAATCATCCTTGCATCCCAGAAATAAATCCTACTTGATCGTGGTGTATGATCCATTTAGTGTATTGCCAAATTCAATTTGTAAATATTTTGTTGAGGATTTTTACATCTATCTTAATCAGGGATATTGGCCTATAGGTCTAATGTGTCGTTTTAAGTCCAGTGCTTCTTTTTTGATTTTCTGTTTGGATAATCCACCCATTGATAAAAGTGCGGTATTGAAGTCCTCTACTATTTTTGTATTGCTGTCCTTTTCTCCCTTTAGGTCTGTTAATATTTGCTTTATAGATTTATATGCATGCATAAATATTTACAAATTTATATCCTCTTTCAATTGAAGCAAACTTTCTGTAGGCTAAGTAGTCTTATTTATACCCATGACTAGGAGACAGTGTTACAAAGTAGGCATCAGTCTGAAGCATTATTGCTAGGTTCAAATACCAGGACTTATTCTTACTAGATATGTTGATTAAATTCTCATGGAGTTGGTTTCTTTTCTTGTAAAATGGAAATGAAATGTATATCTTCTGGGATGGTTTTGGTGGTTAAATGAGATAACCCAGGTTAAATATTAGGGACAATGCCTACCATATTAAATGTTTGATAAATAATAGTTTTATTATTTTTAAATAAAACCAACAAATGATTTCACAAGTTTCTAGTTAATTCTGTCTACAAACTATTCTTTCTTTTATACTGAACAGGAAATAACTTTCTAAACAAATGGATTTTCATTAAAGAGTCTGTTTGAAGCAGCGTTTCTGTGTGTGATTCTGTATCTTTAGAAACATCTGCACCTTAATACTTTGTTTCTTTTTCAGCAAGCAAGAAAAACAGAAAATACACACTATGAATTTCCAGCTTTTTCTAAGCCTTTAAGGTAATTTTTGTCATCAATTTTCCTCTAACATTTTATCTTCTGTTTTGTTCACTTCTCTGTTTTTCAGGAGCACAGGATTTTGCATAACAAACTGGAGAGTCACTTCCTTTTTCCTTTGAAATGGATACTTTTCCTGGCTCCTTTAATTTTGGCATAAGTACAAGAGGTATGAAAACTCTTTCAGATTTAATAATGTAAAACAAAATCTTTCTGAGAACATTTGAGTTGAACAGTTTTAAAAGGGAAAACTGCATAGTTTAAAGTCATTTCCCCTGTCTCATTGTGAGGTATTTTCCTTTCAGCTCATCTTTAACAAAAGATCCATTTAGTTAATTCTATATTTCTTAGCCTTGGAGGCATGAACATATGAAATGGGCAAGACAGCTATGATATTTTAATAGTATTTAAAAAAAATAAACGGCTTTTTAGAACAGTTTTAGATTTACAGAAAAACTGCAGATATAGTACAGAGTTCCCATATATGCTCATGCCCATTCTTTCCCCATAAGGAACATTTTACATTAAATGGTACACTTTTCACTGCTGAACCAATATTCACACATTATTAAGGTCCATGTTTATTTCAGATTTCCTTAATTTTTACCTAATGTCTGTTTTTAGTTCTAAGACCCCATCTAGGACACCATGTTATGATAAGACATCATGTCTTCTTAGGTTCCTCTGGCTGTGGCATTGTTGTTTTTGATGACCTTGACAGTTTTGAGGAGTACTGGGCAGATGTTTTGCAGAATACCCCTCAATTGAGGCTTATCTGAGTTTTTAAATGATTAGATTGAGATTATAAGTTTTTGTAAGGAAGGCCACAGAGGTGAAGTTCCATTTCATCACATCATATCAAGTGTGCCTCCTGTCAACTTGATATCACTGTTGATGGTGGTCATCTAGCTTGTTGGTGTTTGTCCAACTTCTCCACTGTACAGTTACTCTTTTTTTCCCTTTTTTCATATTGTACTCTTTGGAAGGACGTCACTTTGCACAGCCCACATCTAAGGAATGGGGAATTATGCACTTCCTCTAAATTCCTAACACCCACTAGTTCTTTTATTGTTTTTTTACTGCCTTTTGCAGAATGTCATATAACTGAAATCATATATTAGGTAGATTTTTCAGATTTTCTTTCACTTAGTAGTATGTACTTAAGGTTCATCCATGTCTTTTTGTTGCTTCATTTCTTTTTATTACTGAATGCTATCCCTTGTGTTGATAAAACCAGTATGTTATTCATTCACATATTGAAGGTCATTTTGGTTTCTTTCAGTTTTTGGTGATTGTGAATAAAGCTGCTATAAACATTCATGTTCTGGTTTTTGTACGAACATAAGTTTTCAAATTACTTGCATAAATACTGAGGAGTACGATTGTTGGATTTTATGGCAAAACTATGTTTAACTTTGCAAGAAACTTACAAACTGTCTTCCAAAGTGTTTGTACCATTGTGCTTCTACCAGTAATGAATGAGAGTTCCTCTTGCTCTGTGTCCTTACCAGCAATTTGTATTGTCTGCTTTTTGGGTTTTACTCATTCTAACAGGTATGTAGGGGTATTTCATCGTTTTAACTTGCAATTTCCTCATGACAAATGATGTTGAGAATCCCCTCCTCTGCTTATTTGCCATCTGTACATTTTCTCTGAGTGTTTGTTCAGATTTTTTCCCCATTTCTAAATTGGGTTGTTTGTATTATTATTGTTGAGTTTTTAGGGTGATTTGTATTTGGGTCAAATCCTCTATCATATATATGTTTTGTTATAATTTCTCCCATCTGTGACTAACTTTTAAAATTCTCTTTACTGTGTTTTCCACAGAGCAGAATTTTTAACTGTAATAAAATCCAATATGTCATTTTTATTCTTTTATGAATCATGCTATTGGTGTTATATCTAAAAATTTGTTGTCAAAGCATCCAGACATTGTCTTATGTTTTCTTCTGGAAGTTTTATAGTTTTGTGTTTTATATGTATGTTTATGATCCATTTTGAGTTAATACTTAACGGAAGTTGTAAGGTTTGTGTCTTTGGATGTTCAATATTCTCACCAACATTTGTCAAAAGATGATCTTTGTCCATTGATTTGACTTTATTACTGCAACAAAAATCAGTAGACTATATTTGTGTGGGTTTGTTTCTAGGCTCTCTGTTTTGTTTCATTAATGTGCACATTCTTTCACCAATACCATGTGCTTTTTTTTTTAAACTATAGCTTTATAAAGTGAGCCAGATAGCATAGTCCTCCAACTTTGTTGTTCTTTAAAATTATGTGGGTTATTCTAAGTCTTTGGCCTTTTTTAAAAACTTTAGAATCTGTTTATAAATATCTACAAAATAACTTCTTGGGTTTTTGATTGTAATTTCGTTGAATGTATAGATCAATTTGGGAAGAATGGACATTTTAATAATATTTAGTTTTTTCAATCCATAAACATGAAATACTTCTCTTTTTACATAGATGTTCTTTGATCTTTTTAATCAGAGTCTTTTAGTTTTTCACACTTAGATCCTGCACATATTTTGTTATACTTAAACCTAAGGTTTTTTTTTCATCTTTTTGAGCTATTGGCAAATTTTTAAATCTCCAAATATTTGGAAATTTCCCAGCTAATTTTCTATTTTATTTATTTATTTATTTATTTATTTTTTGCGGTGCGCGGGCCTCTCACTGCTGTGGCCTGTCCCGTTGCAGAGCACAGGCTCCTGACGCACAGGCTCAGCGGCCACGGCTCACGGGCCCAGCCGCTCCGCGGCATGTGGGATCTTCCCGGACCGGGGCACGAACCCGTGTCCTCTGCATCGGCAGGCGGACTCTCAACCACTGCGCCACCAGGGAAGCCCTCTATTTTATTTTTTATTTCTAGCTTAACTCTGTAGTGGTCTGAAAACATACTTTATATGAGAAGTTTGATAGTCACAGAAATAGTAAAGACATAGAAAATATGAATGACCCTGTCAGACATCTTGATCTGACACTGTTGGAACACTATGCCCTATCTGTGTAAAACACACATTCTTTTCAAGTGTGCATGGAACATTCAGTAAGATATACCATCTATAGGACCATAAACTGAGACTCAATCAATTTCAAAATTTTGAAATAGTTAAAGTATGTTATCTACTATAACAATCAAATTAGAAGTTAATACTAAGATATCTAGAAAAGCCTTTAACATTTGCAAACTGAGCAATACACTCCCATATAATCTATGTGTCAATAAAGAAATCTCAAGAGAAATTCAAAAGCTGTTTCAAACTGAATGGTATGAATAATAAAACATCTAAATTATGTAGTTTGCAGCTAAAGCAATGCTATTATTAGGAAATACTAGACACATGCTATTAGAAAACACTAGAAAATGCTATTATTAGAAAATTTCTAATAAGAAAGACTCAGGGAAGAAAAAGAGTAAATTAAACCTAAAGCAGGCAGAAGGAAGGAAATAATAAAGAGTAGAAACCGAGGAAACAGAAAATTAGCAAAGCCAAATTTTCTTCATTGGAAAAACTAATAAAAATGATACGCCTCTAGTGAGGATAATCAAGAAATAAAAGAGAAAACATACAGTACCAATTTCAAGAAAGAAACAGGTGATATCACTTCAGACCCTACAGGCATTAAAGGGATAAAAGGGATATTATGAATAACTTCATGAAATGAATAATTTCCTTGGAAACATACAATTTATCAAAAGTAATTTAAGATTACATAGAAAATCTCAATTGCTATTGATCTGTCAAAGAAATTGAATTTATCAAAAGCTTCTGCTCGAAGAAAATTTCATGCACAGAGCATATAAAAAAGTTTCACAGTGGGGTTCAAGACAGCAATGCAAGAAGATGCTGAACTCACCTCCTCTGACAGACACACTGAATATACAGCTACATATGGAACAACATCCTCTGGAAAAAACCTAAAAACTGACTGAGTAGCTCCTAAACATACATACAGAAGACGAACAAATGGCCAACAGGCACGTGGAAAGGTACTCAACATCACTCATCATGGGGCAAGGCAAATTAAAACCACAATGAGATATCACCTCACACTTGTTACAGTGGCTGTTATCAAAAAGATAAGAAATAACAAGTGTTGGCAAGGATGTGAAGAAAAGGGATCCCTTGTGCATTGTTGGTGGGAATGTAAATTGGTCCAGCCGCTATGGAAAATAGTTTGGAAGTTACTCAAAAAACAAAAAATAGAACTACCATATGATCCAGCAATTCCACTTCTGAAGAAAACGAAAACACTAACTCAAAAAGTAGATTCACTCCCATGTTCATGAAGCATTATTTAAGTAGCCAAGAAATGAAAATAACCTAATTGTTCATTGATGGATGAATGGATAAAGAAAATGCAAATAAAGAAGTGTGTGTGTGTGTGTGTGTGTGTGTGTATGCTAAGTGAACTGTCAGCCAGATAAAGATAAACACTACATGATTTTACTTATATGTGCAAGGTAAAATAACAACAAAAATACAGAGAAAAAAAAAAGCTCACATAAAGACAACCGATAGGTGTTTGCCAAAGGCAGGGGGTGAGGGATGAATGAAATGGGTGAAGTGAGTCAAAAGGTTCAAACTTCCAGTTACAAAATAAATCATGGGGATGTAATATACAGCATTGTTGCTATAGTTAATAATACCATATTGCATATTTGAAAGATGGTGAGAATAGATGTTAAAAGGTCTTATTGCGGGACTTCCTTAGTGATGCAGTGGTTAAGGATCTGCCTGCCAATGCAGGGGACATGGGTTCGAGCCCTGGTCCAGGAGGATCCCACATGCCGCAGAGCAACTAAGCCCGTGCGCCACAACTACTGAGCCTGTGCTCTAGAGCCCACGAGCCACAAGCACTGAGCCTGTGCACCACAACTACTGAAGCCCGTGCACCTAGAACCCGTGCTCCGCAACAAGAGAAGCCACCGCAATGAGAAGCCCGCACACCACAACGAAGAGTAGCCCCCACTCACCGCAACTAGAGAAAGCCCGCGCGGAGCAACAGAGACCCAACACAGCCAAAAATAAATAAATAAATTGATTTTAAAAAAAGTTCTTATCGCAAGAAAAAAAATTACAGCTATATATGGTGACCAATGTTAACTAGTTTTATTGTAGTGATCATTTTGCAGGGTTAGATCACTATTTTGTATACCTGAAACTAATGTTTTATATTGACTATACCTCAATTAAAAAAAAATAGTAAAATTTGCCTTGGGTTTCCCTGGTGGTGGAGTGGTTAAGAATCCGCCTGTCAAAGCAGGGGACACGGGTTTGAGCCCTGGTCTTGGAAGATCCCACATGCCTCAGAGCAACTAAGCCTGTGCACCACAACTACTGAGCCTGTGCTCTAGAGCCCATGAGCCACAAGTACTGAGCCCGTGTGCCACAACTACTGAAGCCCGCGCACCTAGAGCTCATGCTCCACAATGAGAAGCCACCGCAATGAGAAGCCCGTGCACCGCAACAAAGAGTAGCCCCCGCTTGCCGCGACTAGAGAAAGCCCGTGTGCAGCAACGAAGACCCAATGCAGTCAAAAATAAATACATAAAGTAGATTAAAAAAAATAAAAATAACCTTTAAAAATAAAATAAAATTTGCCTTAATAAAAAAAAGAATATCAAGAATAGAAAATTGAAAGTATTTGAGTATGACAGTACAAAGTGTGTGCTGGGTCTAGGAGATTTCAGGCTAGAGAATGGGTCAAAGGAACACTTGGGGAGAGCCTTGGTTGCTCTGTGGCTTACATTAGTTTCTAATAAATAATTACTAAAACCACAACAACTACTCCTGCAGGAACATGTATGTAGTTAGTATAATACATAGTCATTTTTGTAACTTTTTCTTTTGATGTCACTCTATATATATCTTTTAGTACTCTGTCGAAAAGCACCATATAACATATTAATATGAAAAAAAGGTACTACAGTTAAGTGTATAACAATATTACACTATGTAGAAGAGAATTTTAAGGACCATTAACCATTTCTGTTTAAAGTGGCTTCTGGGGGTTAAATATCCTATATTTGAAAATGATATCACATTATCAAATATGCTCTTCACCTTTTTTAGTCTTATTTTAACCTCATTCTTCACAATTTCATTTTGAGCAATGCTATATATTTACCTTTGAAATCACTGCTACTGTTAAAAAAATAGGTTTCTTTCCAGAGCATTCTCATATATAAATCTTGTCTTCAAAGGAAATACAGATCTTCCTTGCTTACAGTGGGGTTATGTCCTGATAAACCCACTGTGAATTGGAAACATCTTAAGTCAAAAATGCATTTAACAGACCTAACCTACCCAACATCATAGCTTAGCCCAGCCTGCTTTAAACATGCTCAGAACACTTACATTAGCCGACTGTTGAGGAAAACCGTCTAACACAATACCCATTTGCTGAATATCTCATGTAATTTATTGAATCCTGCGCTGAGGGTGAAAAACAGCATGGTTGTGTAGGTAGAGAATGGTGGTGAGTAGGTTTCGGTTAGCTTACCCTCGTGATCACGTGGGTGATGGATAGCTGTGGCTGCCACTGCCCAGCATCACAAGAGAGGATCAGACCAAATATTGAAAAAAGTTCAAACCTCAGAATTCAAATACAGTTTCTATTGAATTTGTATGGCTTTCTCACTATAGTAAAGTCAAAAAATCATAAGTCAAACCATCATATATTGGGAACCGTCTGTACTTCCTTGCTGGGTTTCATTCATTCTCAGATTACTTTAGTAATATTAAAAATGCCAGAGAGATTTGTAGGGATTCAAACATTTTCTCCTCAAATCATATAGATTCACCCTCAAAAGCCACTATTACATCTAAAGTGGCTGTATTTTCAACTACTACCTACCTGTCCAACTGAGTGACATTTTTAGATAAGAGTTGGTGGCTTTGTCTAGTTGCCCTTGGCTAGCCTCTGAACCATAGCATATAGAATTCATCCTATTTCTGGTTGTTTTGTAAAGCATGAAATGAAGAGGCTTGAGCAGAGAAGAAAAATCCAAAATTCCCCTTAGGTGATTAGGATTTTGGTCCTAAAATCCAGGTCCAGATTATCTCACTCTTGAATTCATTTAACTAAGTCTTTCTGAGAGTGGAAATTGATGAGCTAAAATGGATGCTGGGTGATGTCCTCAGCTACTATACTTAAGGCAGGCATCTTTAACAAGGAAACACATCCCTATTCAGTTTTTGGATAATAATTTGGATTATAGCCAGTAGGCTTTTGTATTCCCAACTCAATATCAGTTGCTGGGGAGCACTCAACGATTTTTTATTAAAATGCCCTCATGGGTTTGTCCAGAAGTATTTTAAATTTTGGGTACCACTCATTAACAACAGGCAATGAAATTTGCTTCCTCACTAACGTTGATTGAATACAGTGGCCAATTTATCCTAGTTGTGTGGGTAATATATATCATGTAAAAATTTTCAGGATTTTCTCTGAGGCCACAAGCAGCCACTCTAAGTGTGGAAAGAGTTATTTCCACATAATAAATGGCTTTTTCTTACTCTGGACCAAAGGCTGGCATCATACAGTATTTCATGATATTCTCTTTGAACTTCTCCAAAGTCATGGTCTCTTTTAGTATTGTGAGGTTTGGGATCTTGGTGGTGACTGCCTGTTTGGCACAATGATCGACAAGGTCATTTCCTTTTGCTTAGATATCTCTCTTTGAATGGGCTTCTATCTTGAAAATAGCCAACTCCTTAAAAAAAATTATAGCTATTAAAGTGTCCCGGGAGGGTGGGAGGGAGGGAGACGTAAGAGGGAAGAGATATGGGAACATATGTTCATGTATAACTGATTCACTTTTTTATAATACACCATTGTAAAGCAATTATACTCCAATAAAGATGTTAAAAAAAAATGTCCCTAATATGCTGGCCATTCTAAACTAGGGTTCCTACTTAGGTTAAGCAGCTTTATTTTTCTCTAAAGCTTTCAGAAATAATAGACTATTTCCAAAGTATTTCTACTATTAGTGTGTGTATAAAACCCTATTCTTTTTATTTAGCCAGGAAGCTATTGGGATCGCAACAAGTTCTGTCATCTGGGAAGGTTTTGCCTCTGGAAAGGAGTCATATTCTAGTGGTGAGTTGAGATCTGCTATAATATATTCAGCCTGATATTTTCTGGCTCTGTTATTAAGAGATGACTGAAGAGCAAGATTAAATCTAGATTTCTAGGGATGTTTTAATAAACTTATTAGGAGTGTTTTGATAAATCTATTAGATATTTGAAAAACAGCAATTAGGGAGTCATGAACTTCCCTTCTGTGGAAGAAGTGAAGTAGAATTTAAAGTATTACAAGGATGAATGGAAATGCAGTAAGAAATATGACTTGATAGGAAATAAGCCTTCTTACTGGTAAATATTGCATTGTTACAGTGGGTGGCAAAGTTTGGCAACTTAAACCATTAGGTTTAAGACAGACTCTAAAAGAAATTATGTTAGCAGAAGTCTCCACCATGTTGGCAATCAGCTTTAAATGAGGAGGACCTTGATACTGGGCTAATACTAGAAAAACAGTTGCCTGGTATTGATCTGTGATGATTCCATAAAGTTGAGTCAGAACACCAAGGGCTTGTCCAAATCTCTTATGTACAAATAGGTAGCAAGATTTATGACAAGGTAGGCCCATAGTGAGAGGCTGTTGAAGAGCTGATTTTTTAAAGCACAAACTGCCTATTCATGCTTAAATTCCCAGGTAAGAGATTTGGTTAACAAAGACATGGTTAAGTCTTACAGTATTGGAGCAATTCCTGTAAATTGGTGTGGTAGGCAGAATGCTTAAAATAGCCCCTCCCCCAGATTCGCTGATGTTCACACCCTGGTATAGTCCTTCCCACTTACATGTAGGTAGGGCCTGTGAACATGATAAATGGCACTTGTGTGACTAGATTTTGTTATATGGCAAAGGGGACAATATTTTACAGGTGTAATTGAGATCCCTAATTAGTTGACTGAGTGATTCAAAAGGGACATTATTCTGGGTGGGACTGACCTAATCAGGTGAAAGCCATAAAAGCAAGAGGCTCTTCCTCAAAGAGAAAGAAACAACCAGGTTGAAAGCTGCCAGTGGAGGGTGCCAACCTCTAGAGCTGAGGACATCAATGCTATAACCACAAGGAACTAAGTCCTATCAATAGCCTAACGAGCTTGGAAGAGGCCTTCCAGCTCCAGACAAGAACAGCAGTGTGGCCGATACCTTGATTTCAGCTTGTAAGACCCTGGGCAGGGGGCCCATCTAAACTGTGCCTGGATTCCTAATCCATGGGCATTGTGATATTATAAATGTGTGTTGGTTACTAACCAGGAAAAATTCTGAATCGTTACAATTTTTCAGAATTGAGAAATTTGCCTCCTCAACATAAATTACGACCCAAGAAATATACTTTACTTTGACGGAAATTTTACTTCTCTTCAGGAAGTGTATAGCCTAATAGAGAAGAAACAATAAATAGATAGATGGAATCAGTTTTAGAGCTCAACTGAACTTGAGTCCAAAAAAGATGACCAATATATGAGATAAAAATATAAGGAATGTAACTCAGGTCTTGGTTGAGGACTTTATTGATTTTCCGAAGAGAGAGCAAAGAAATAACTAAATAAAAAAGATGTTAAAGAACAGAAAACAGATTTATAGCTATAACATATGCACCAAAATAAGAGAATATTTGGATTTGGTACTATAAGGAAGTAGGAAATGATTATTAGATTTATACTCCTGAGATTTTGAACGGATCTGTATCCCTGCCCTTTGGATTATTTTTTCCTTTCCTTTTTTAACTTAGAGAATAGAAGTATTACAAAGAATGATACAAGGGTTAATGATTCATTTCTCTGTTAGGTTTTTATCTTTTTGATTTTAGTACTTCTTTTGGTTCTGGTTTTAGAGGGTATGGTCCAAACCTGGGGAGATATTTGGAGAGTTTAGTCTGATAGGTTCAGCTCAAATAATGTTGGAAAATCAGCATAATTTATGCCCAGAAGTATGATTATTCCTTAGACATTTAATTTCTATTAAGAGCACAGGGAAACCAATGTTTAAATTATCTATGACCTGATTATGATCTAGGAGTCCTCATGAATGTCCAGGAATAGGCCATCAGGAGAGCATCTATTTTAAAGTAAATCCTTCATCTCACTCCATTTAGTTAGTGGGTGTGATGTCACAAAGGAGGAAAGAATTTTCTCGCTTGAAGGTCTGAGGTTGACAAGCTGGGCCAGGCAAAGTGTTTGAAGGGTAGTGAAAGTACCTAGCACATGATAGCTGTTGGTTCCCTGTGAGAGGCTGGAGAAGAGTTTCAGGAAATATGACAGATGTCATACAACCTATCAGTCAAAAATTTGCAAGATTTTTCTTTAGTATTTAGAGAAATTGGCCCTTGAAATAAAAGGAAATTGGTCACTTGATTCCCCCTTGGAGAAACTTCATTAATTGCCCCACTTTATTTTTTTTTTCCTTTTGTATCTTAGCTAAAAAAACGGTGCAGCTATTTTTCCAATACCCTTTCTGTTCAAAGTGTACACATTTGAGGAGTTAAGGAAGAGTCTTTAAGAAAGAATTTTCAAGGGCAGTCTCCTGCCTTTGCTAAGCAGGATTTAATACAGTTTTACTGTCAAATTCTAGCTTCACTCTTTTTCTATATGAAATTTCACATTTTATTCTTCACTTTTTCTCACCAGAAACGATCTCTCTCTTGCCTCTCTCTCAGCTATATTCCACTTTTATTTTTACTCAAATCTTGTGAGTATGGTAGCTGGTTGCTGGGGCAGGGGGGTGGGCAGGAAGGTCCATTCTCTGAAGTTCTCCTTAAGCTGCAGTCCTAAGCAGGTACTATAAACAGTGGGACCCAGATCTGAGGTCTTCATGAGTGATCCTGGCCCTTCTCGAGAGGTAATGCTGGGCTTAGTATGAGTTCACCCTTCACAAGGGGTAGGGTTTTTTTTCTCCTCGTTTTTCTGTAACTATAGTGGGTTCCCATCTGTGTCCTTGGGCATCAGGTTTTGAGGACCTTGCATATTAAGGCTTTGTTTCCATAGGACAGATAAGAAAGATGAGATGGGTGGACATTAGGTATTTGGTATTTGCATATTGGTATTTCCTGTTTCACTCCCCAGACAGCACCTGGAGGGAAACTTTCTTAGGATTTTTTTCCAGTGTTCCCTGTGAGTACCTGTGGGGTTCCTGGAGGGGAAGTTTGCAGAAGGGTGCAAACTTAATTTGCTCGTGTCGCTCTCAGGCTCACCTATCCTCAGACTTGAGCAATTAGTTAAAATCTGGTTGATTCTTCTTACCAGCTTATATGCCACTCAGCATCTTATGTCTCAACTAAGCAAATTGCTGGATCCTGCGTCTCCCCGAGAGTGCTTTTCACATTCCTGATTTTAGTTAAAATGTTTTCCATTGAAATTTTTATTATCTAATTGAAAAAATTATTAATTTCCATTTTTCAAGGTTTTTTCTTATTGTAAGGGGGGGAACACTATCTATTTCTCCACATCTCTGAGAAGACATCAGAACCTAGCAGCAGCTGGTTTTTATGCAATTTTCCTACCATTTTGGTTGAATCTAAAGTATTTTCTAGTACTGTGTCTTAAACAAAGCCATTTTCTCTGGAAAGTCAGCTGATCACTAGCTGTGTAGAGTGGTTAGGAGATTATAATAAATCATAGAGTAAATTAGCAAGTAGTGCTAAATTCTAAGCTCCTGTTTTCATTTTTGCATGATTATTGTAATCAATTTTTATGAAGAGATTGCTTATACATCAAAAAATGAACTTGCTTTTTTATTAATTATATGACTCAACACTAATTTAAAAACCAATGAATTTGTTTAGATGGAACCAGAAATAATAATTTTATACTTTAATTCTTCATTCCATATTTGGTAGTGGGTAATTTGTTAACAGTGGCTCTATTTATGAGACTACAAGTCCATATAATAAGTCAATTTTTAAAATTAATATCGCTGTAAAACTGAGAGTTTGACTAAAATCCTAGCCTCAATAATTCATGTTAATATCAGAGGGGAAAATGTCATTTCAGATTAAAATCATTGGTAAGACACTGAGAGATAATTCCCACTGATTCTACCAGTGGGTTTTATTTACATATACATTCGTATCTATATATAAATATCTGTAGCTCTATATGTCAGTTTCTACATATCTATCTGGGTCTTTTTTATGGGTTATTCTCAGGTTAAACACAGTAATTCAAATAGGTTTATATTTCCCTTTTCTTAAATAATTTGAAGTGTAAGAAGTCCTCAGAGGAACTAAAATCTGTCATTTCATTTCTCAAACTCAACTAGCCCACAGGCTTATCTAAAAAGTCAAGGGGAAACAGAAAGGGTGTGTGTGTGTGCGTTTGTGTGTGTGTGTGTGCATGAGATCACCTTTATTAAATCATCAAACCATGTGCAATGTTGGTTTGTGAAGCTGGGGAATGTTTAAGAGGCCAAATATTTTAGTTAACACGGCTGTGATACTAAAAAATAGGGTTTATACAAAGTCCCTTCCTTGTTATAATATTTGACCCAGAGTGACACTGAGTATAATGAGCAGTACGGGTTATTTACCTGCATGTGATGTGTTATCCAACTAAATTTTAACAAATCCACATTTAAATTCTAGATGAAAGATACTGGATTTCGTTCTTGTTAAAAATTCACCAGGGCTTCCCTGGTGGCGCAGTGGTTGCGAGTCCGCCTGCTGATGCAGGGGACGCGGGTTCGTGCCCCAGTCCGGGAAGATCCCACATGCCACGGAGCGGCTAGGCCCGTGAGCCATGGCCGCTGAGCCTGCGCGTCCGGAGCCTGTGCTCCGCAACGGGAGAGCCCACAGCTGTGAGAGGCCCGCGTACCGCAAAAAAAAAAAAAAAAACACAAAAGAAACCCCACAAATAACAAATCCTGGCAAGGGACTTCCCTGGTGTCGCAGTGGTTAAGAATCCTGCCAATTCAGGGGACATGCATTCAATCCATGGTCCGGGACGATCCCACATGCCATGGAGCAACTAAGCTTGTGCGCCACAACTACTGAACCTGTGCTCTAGAGCCCATGAGCCCTTGCTCTGCAGCAAGAGAAGCCACCACAATGAGAAACCCGTTCTCTGCAACAGAGAGTAGCCCCTGCTCACCACAACTAGAAAAAGCCTGCGCGCACCAACAAAGACCAAACACAGCCATAAAATAAATTTTAAAAATAAATAAATAAAAATTTAAAAAACAGACAAAAAAACAAATGTTGTTGAAGATGTGGAGAAAAGGGAACCCCTGTACCCTGTTGGTGGGAATGTAAATTGGTGCAGCTACTGTGGAAAACAGTACGGAGGTTTCTCAGAAAACTAAAAATAGAACTACTGTACAACCCAGCAGTTCCACTCCTTGGTATATATTGAAAGAATACAAAAACACTAATTCAAAAAGATACATGGACCCCAATGTTTATAGCATTATTTACAATTGCCAAGATATGGAAGCAACCTAAGTGTCCATCAACAGATGACTGGATAAAGAAGATGTGGTGTGTGTGTATGTATATATATATAATGGAATATTACTCAGCCATAAAAAAAGAATCAAACTTGCCATTTGCAACAACATGGATGACTTGGAGGGTGTTATGCTAAGTGAAACAAGTCAGAGAAAGACAAATACTCTATGATATCACTTATATGTGGAATCTAAAAGATACAACAAACTAGTGAATATAACAAAAAAGAAACAGACTCACAGATATAGAGAATGAACTAGTGTTTACCAGTGGGGAGAGGTAGGTGGGAAGAAAAATATAGGGGTAGGGGAATAAGAAGTACGAACTATTATGTATAAAATAATCTATAAGGATATATTGTACAACATAGGGAATATAGCCAATATTTTATAATAACTACAAATGGAGTATAACTTTTAAAAATTGTGAATCACTATATTGTATACCTGTAACATATAATATTGTACATCAACTGTACTTCAATAAAAGAAGTTATACCATGAAAAAATAATAAATAAATAAATAGAAGTTAATTACAGGTTTCTTGTGTTGAAATCAAATAATTATAAATTTATAATATGAAAGAGTAGCATCTATTGACACATTATAATCTATTTAAAATTTTCTTATTCTTACCTTTAATTTATTAATTGTAGCTGTTCAATAATTTATGAGGTATTGCAGAGTAATAACTTCTGTCATTTATAATTTCATGTGTAAGCAAAGATAAATAAACTTTCAAAATGTAAAATGAGCTTACAAAATGTGCAGAGAAATGTAAAACATTTCAAGTTTATCATTTTATTTTTGTCACCATTAGTAATTATTTACAAGGTCTAATTCAAAAGAGTTATATGTTACAGCTATGCTTTCTAATCTATAAGAATTTTCGATGAATAATTTCTTAAACATACTTTGAATAAGCTGAGCTTTATCATATGACAAAGTACAGTTATTATTTACCTAAAGCAGTTATTTTTTGTTAAGTTTTTGAGAGTCTTACATAATTCTTCTAAATAAATTTCCCATCAATAGGAAATACATTTTCTCCACTTTTATGAGAAAATCACTCTATACAAGTTTATAAGAAAACATTACAAAATAAACTCTACATTTTTGCAACCATACTAGTCAAAATAAATCAATCACAGCACTATAATTAAATTGCAAAAACAAAATTCTGCCTTAAGCAGCCTTCAGTAATTAATGTGGCATTTAGCTTGCATCTGCTGAAATAACTTCCTAGGCCCAGGATGGAACCACCTCTGCCAGAGGTACTGCATCAGCAAACCAAAACTTAGATAACTTTCATGTCCCTGTGAATGCCCCACTTGACCAGAAATGCAGCATATCCATCAGTCAATCCCCAAACATCAAGTTGTAACTTCACCTGTTACATTATTATTATATATTTACATGTGATGACTACAGACAACTTAGTAGTGAGTTGTTATATCCTTTGATATTTAGTCAAGGTTTTGAAAAATTCCACTGCTATTGAACTATAACTAAATCCTCATGATTACTACAATAGGCATGAAAATCTACGTACACTGAGATCAAAGCTCCTTATGACAGGCTAGAAGAGGCCTTCACAAGTCCAGAAGGAGTAATCAAACTGGTAAATGAAGTTGATACTGAAAGCAGGAAACACAGTCAAGAAGCAGTTTCAACAGGCTAAAGTATTGATTATAGAAACTGGAAGAAAACAAAAAAGGATATCAGACAGCATTTTGTGGGGAAATTATAGGGGAGAAAAAATAACAGTGAATCCTCAGAGTAGATCCAGAAAACAGAGAGCTTCAATGATGACCCCAAGTGTGAAGAATGAACAATCATTAGAGGGTGTGAAGAATGAACAATCATGAGAGGGACAAGAAACACGGTGCCTCATTTGGCATAAAGGGGACCCCCATGAATTGAATATCTGAGCACCTGATGAGCAAAAGTAGTCTGAAATCAGAAGGACTTCTAAAGAAAGCTGTTAACATAATTTTATTCTTCAAATTTGAATGTGAAAGCATTTCTTTGATCTCTTCAGGTTTGTGAATAAAGACTATGTATAAAATATATTTGATTGCCATGTGTAAAGAACCAAGTCTATTGTTGTATTTTACATGGAGTAAGAATGATAGATTACGTAGTCTTTCACTTTCTTTAAACTTGATATTTAACCTTAATATTTGGGGACATAAAAAGAATTAAGAGATGCATGTCAGATTGTTCAGAGCAGAAATAAGGTGAAACAGTATAGTAATGAAATTGTCAATACTATCGCATGCTATAGTCTGCCCAATTATTTTCACCTGTCTTAGCTGAGGCTATTATTAAATACAACGGAGATTTATTTCTCACAGTTCTGGAGGCTGGAAATTCCAAGATCAAGGTGCTGGCAGATTTAGTGTCTGTGAGGACCCAATTCCTGGTTCACAGACAGCTGTCCTCTCTCTGCACCCTCACATGGCAGAAGGGGCAAGGGAGCTCTCTGGAATCTCTCTGTAAGGGCCCTAATCCCATTCATGAAGGCTCCACACTCATGACCTAGGCATCTCCCAAAGCCTCTACCACCATATCACTGGGGGTTAGGATTTAAATACATGAATTTAGGAGAGACACAAACATTCAGTCTATAGCAACTTCTAAATGACAAAATTGTAGTTTCATAAATCTATACTGCTAGCAGTCATCTATAATCTGAACACAGTTACAAGGAATTATATCAAATAACATTATTTCTATGATCTATCACAGAAGGTATATCTATATTTCCTGCTTACATCCTAGAAGGCTAAAAATGAGTGTGACCTTTACACAACACACACACAGATACACACACACTTTCTCCATTCTGCTTTCATTGCTACCACCTACTAATCAAAAATTAGGAACAGGGCTTCCCTGGTGGTGCAGTGGTTGAGAGTCTGCCTGCCGATGCAGGGGACACAGGTTCGTGCCCCGGTTCGGGAAGATCCCACATGCCGCGGAGCGGCTGGGCCCGTGAGCCATGGCCGCTGAGCTTGCGGGTCCGAAGCCTGTGCTCCGCAACGGGAGAGGCCACAATAGTGAGAGGCCCGCGTACCGCAAAAAAAAAAAAAAAAAAAAAATTGGGAACAAAAGGGAAGCTAACAGAGTTCAACGTGAAAAATTGAAGTAAATTGCTTCTCAAAAACTGAATAATTTTGTTTGGAGGTCAGTATGTGCAGAGAGAAAGACCATTTCCCTTTATTAGAGGATGCTAAATAAACAAATGTCTGCAGCTTTTTCATGTACTACTAGGGCATTTTGCTTCACATTCTATAAATGAAGGAAAGAAACTCTGTTATAACTAGGATAGACTGAATAATGTCTCTCTGAAGATGTCCACATTCTAATCCATGGAAAACCTGTGAATGTTACTTTATATTGTAAAAAGGATTGCTGGTGTGTTTAAGGATCTTGATATTGGGAGACCAGCCTGGATTATCTGGGTGGGTCCAGTGTAGTCATAAGGGTCCTTGTAAAAAATAGCAGTTGGTCAGAGAGAACAGAAAATGCTGCGCAGCTGCCTTGACAATGGGGGAAGGAACCACCAGCAGCCTCTAGAAGCTGGAAGAGGCAAGGACAAGTGTCCTACCCTGGAGCCTCCGGAAGGAAACAGCTCTGCTGACATCTTGATTTTATCCTTGTAAGACTCTTTTCAGGAATACTAATTATGTGTTTTGTTCATGATAGAACAACTTAAACCTGATGGTGACTGGGAGTGACACTAATACCAAATTTTTGGTCAATCTCTCATGTATGAGAAAATGACCAAAAAGGAAGAATTGTTAAATTAATTAAACAAGGAGGCCATTAAACTGAGGCGGCTCTAATACGTTGGTGGCTTTTGTGAGTAAACCAAAATCTAAGCCTGTAAATGCCTCAAGATTACGGAATCAAAACTTAAGGACAACCAATCACAACCAAGGAGGCTTTAAGCTAGAGCCAATTAAATAATTTCTTTGCTTCCACATTTTCCTCTAAGTCATTCCCAACTCCTGTCGATGGCATGCTCCTAACCACTTCTGGTTTGGCACTGCACAATTTGAATTGATTTTCTGCTCAAATAAACTCTTCTTTTTTTTTTTTTTTTTTTTTTTTTGCGGTACGCCGGCCCCTCACTGTTGTGGCCTCTCCCATTGCGGAGCACAGGCTCCGGACGCGCAGGCTCAGCGGCCATGGCTCACGGGCCCAGCCGCTCCGCGGCATGTGGGATCTTCCCGGACCGGGGCACGAATCCGTGTCCCCTGCATCGGCAGGCAGACTCTCAACCACTGCGCCACCAGGGAAGCCCCCAAAATAGCTATTAATGAAAATATATAATGCCTTTTCGTATACATTTGTGTTATTTATTTTCATTGATATATAAATAAAGAAATGCACCCTAATGCAGTGATAAATGATTTTTACTTACAAGATGATCAAGTGTAACACAATTCTGTATCTTACTGAGTTGCTATTTGTTGCATTTGTGGATTTTTAGCCTAACATCTCATACCACAAAATATTTTATTTATGAACCATGTGATCACTGTTTCACTGAGAAGATTCACAACAGCTAGGTTTTGAAAGATTTCTTTTTTAAACAAAACCCTTGAAAGATAATGGTTCCAGTCAAATGATTTGACATTAGCAAAGTTCCTAACTTTGAAGAAATGTCCAAGTTAATATACTTCCAACTACAATATTTAATATTAAACAGTGTTTGGTATTCAGTGACATTAATTCTGTGATGACTGTTTATTTCTCAATTTGTTTTTTTATAGACTTTCACAGGAACAAGGGAAGTGGTTGAATGTGGTTGTTTCAGCTCTTCAGTGAGTTTTTGTCTATAAACAAATGCATTGATATCCAAGTAACTGAAGGAGAGCACTGAAAGATCACCAACCAAAATATTCTGTAATTTAATCAAAATAAAAAGCAGTTTTTGATACACAAAATACTGTTCCAGTTATGATATTCAATAGTGTTTTGTAGAGTAACATTATATAATAATTGTAGTGTGCTTTTTTCAAAATTAATAAAAATATATTTGAATTAAAATTGTAAAATATAAATAATATATATTAGATAAAAACAGAAATTGCATTGTGTACAGAGAATACTAATCAAATAACTAGATAAAAAATAAAAATATTTAAAATGTTTCAGTTTTTAAAAAAGATACAGTCTCAGAATAAAATCCATAAAATTCACAAGAAATATAGCAAGCCAGGCAGCCAATTAGTTATAATTTAAAAATATTAAATTTTCCTGAGTTCTTAAATTCCAGTGAATAGACAAAACTGTTAAGAAACAAAAATAAAAAATGCATCAGTTTCCTTTAACCTTTTTACACTATGTGTTATGCTTGAAGGGAGATGTTATAATGTATTCTGTGTTCCCATGGGAAAAAAGTCATCAGAAATCCACAGAATTAAACACACTGTGTTTAGCAAGTCTCCAAGTACACAGTGAATGTTCACTAAATGGCACATAATAATCACCACAACAGTGATCATACTGAATAATATCTCAGCCTGATACATGTTTATAGGATACATTTACATGCTAATTTAAATGCATTTAAATTGGAAACTAGAACTTTCTTGTTTTGGGAATGAAATACTACCTTAGCAGTTGCTCATTAGTGGAACTTTAATAAAGATTATAGTCTTGACCTATGATTAAATCTTTGTTTTGTATTGAGTATGGTTTAGTGTTGATGCCAAACAATTGTTACATAATAGGAACACTTTTCAGAAATTGTTTTAACTCCCAAATCCCTGTAATTTTTCAACGCTCTCAATGTTTGTCTCTATACTTTGTCAAAATGTGAGATAACTTTAAAATATAGACACATGCAAAGATATTAACAGTATTTGTATGTTTGGTATAAAGATGATCAAACAACTGGGTAAGCATCTGCATTTCTTTTCTTTTTTTTTTTTGCGGTACGCGGGCCTCTCACTGTTGTGGTCTCTCCCGTTGCGGAGCACAGGCTCCGGACGCGCAGGCTCAGCAGCCATGGCTCACGGGCCCAGCCGCTCCGCGGCATGTGGGATCTTCCCGGACCGGGGCACGAATCCGTGTCCCCTGCATCGGCAGGCGGACTCTCAACCACTGCGCCACCAGGGAAGCCCGCATCCTCATTTTTTAATTTCGTTTTCTGCTGATATTTTATGTCACTTGGATATAATGATTATAAATTGTTCAGCTAATGTGATTGAGTTCACCGTCTCCATCTATGTATATATATATGTGGCACTTAGGAGAGAGTATAAAATAGTGGTAAACCAATTAGTACCACCAGGTTTGGTATGATTATGTTTCCTTTCTTTATAGTATTTCTCTTAATGTACATTTACTATTGTCTACATAATAACTATGACACATTTTACAAACTTACTTAACTAATTTCATACTTTCATACTGAGTTATTTCAAGTCTTACGACCTTTCCAAAAATTTCATATTGTTCCTTTTCTGGGAATGTGATATGGTGATTGCTACCCTATGGGGTCTGTTAAATGTAAAAGCAGCAAATCAAGTTATTTGCACTTAATACATCTTCATATGGACCTTAATATGCACCAGGTACTCTTTTACAGGCATTGAAGATATTATCTCATTTGATCCTTACAATAACCCTGAGAGGTAGATCCTACAATTCACATTTTATAGACAAGGAATGAGAGGTTAAGTAATTTTCCCCAGGTGAGACACTACAAGTAGGTCCCCTACATACAAACGAGTTCTGTTCCTAGAGCACGTTCGTTGAGAACAATTTGTTCGTTAAGTCCAACAGAGTTAGCCTAGGTACCTAACTAACACAATCGGCTATATAGTACTATACTATATTGTACTGTACTAGATTTATAATACTTTTCACACAAATAATACATAAAAAACAAAGGCAAAAATTAAACATTTTTAATCTTACAGTACAATACCTTGAAAAGTACAGTAGTACAGTACAACAGCTGGCATACAGGGGCTGGCATCAAGTGAACAGGCAAGAAGAGTTACTGACTGGAGGAGGGAGGGGAGGTGGGAGATGGTAGAGCTGAAGGATGGTCAGCAATAGAAGATGGAGGGCAGGCTGCAATTTCACTCACGCTTTACATTGATGGCACAGGTTCTGGTTCTTTGCTGGATTCAATGCTGTCTAACCTCTTGAAAAAAACAATCTAGCGATGTCTGGGTAGTAGCTCTTTTTTTCTTGTTGAAGATGGAATGGTAGCACTGGATTGCATTCTGAACGGCTGCTGCAACCTTCGTGTACCATTCTATGTTCAGGTCCTGTGCCTTAGAAACTAACAGTGCCTCCTCAAATCAAGAAAATCCCATGCCATTTCCTGCGTCGTGAATCTCTTCGGTTCTTCAGTTACTTCTTCCTCCTCTTGTCTCTCTTCGTCCTTTCTCTGTGCAAGTTTGCATCTTTGAAAGTTTGTAAGTAGGGGACTTACTGTAATAGGTGCTTAACCTGGCATTAGGAACCAGGAAGATGGACTCTAGAGATGGTACCCTCCCGCAGTTTGCTGGGCCTGATGTGAGAACCACACCCAACCCACAAACCCCATTCCCACCATCCATGATGTACTTACCTTGTATACGTTTGAATCATCTGTTAAAAAACAAACAGCTGAGATAGGGACCTAGAATAAATAATGAGGGAAAATTATTTTTTTTTGAAAAGATTTTTTTTAGTAACTTTTTAAAATCCCCCTCCTACTTTCCAGTTTGCACCTGCTTATCTGAGTATTAGAGAAATAGTCTACATTTTATTCATTGGAGGATACTTTAAATGGCCTAAATATTCAAGCGTCAAATACATACTCCAGTATGTACTTTTACTTAAACAATTTCATCTCTTTTTAGTTCCCAGCTTTTCCTCTTTTCTCACTGAAGTCAACAAAGCTGTTTATTTTCTCTGAACTTTACAAACCCATCTGTTCCTTCATGAATTATGTATTTCCTCTTGTGAATGTCTTCTCTCGCAATACTTCCTGTTCAATTCTACACTGCCTGCCATTGCATCTATAAACGCTCAGCTATAGGAATTCTTACCTGAGACACAGCAAAACAAGTTTTATATATATATGTATTTATATATATATATATATGTGTATATATATATATATGTTCTTGCTTATATCTGTGTTTCTGCCTAGTTGTATTACAGAGAGGGAGAAATTTTTTTCCAAATTGTTTTCTTTGTTTTTAATATAATTATGTATACATATTTACACTATATATAAACATATATGATAGATACACATGTTATATATACATAGCACAGATAAACATATAATATGCATATTATATATACATGTATATATTTATAACACACTCATATAAACACACACACAGATACACGCAGTTTAACAATCTGTTCACAATATTTCTGAAAATGTTAACAGTCAGCTCTTGCAAGCCAAGATGAGGCTGCCCAAGCACACCACTGATTCTACTACTCTGCTTCCAGTGAGTTGCTGCCACCCGGGGCTCAGATTCCCTGGGCACCTCCATTTGATAGAGATCAGAAATCCCTTTCCAAAGGCAAACCCTCCGTCCAGCATGCCCAGACTCTTAAGGATGGTGAGTAAAGTACTTTCTAAAGATAGTGATGCTTCATCCTACTTTTTTATCCTTGGTGAAGTAAGAAAAATCTGCATATAATACATGTAGCGGATAGTGAATTAGAAGCTATGAGAGAGACTCCATATATTTAATATTCAACAATTCTGAGCTTACAGGATACCTCAGGTATTTAACGTGATGTGGTCTGATTGAATTATTAGCTGGAAACTCAGAATTTTGTTTTTGTTTTGTTTTATTTTATTTTGCGATGTCTTGCATCAGCATCTCACTTTCCAAAGGACAATTTATTTTATATAGCATGCTGACTATTAGGGACAGATAAGTTAATTTTTCTCTGTCATATGTGTCGTTTCTATTTTTAAAAAGCCATTGATATGGTCAAAAGTAGTGAACTATGTTTAAGACAATCTGGTTCTCCCACTGACTCGCTGTGTTACCTTATAGCAAGTCACCTGAAGCAATATTACTCCAATTATCACCAGGCAGGAGATTTCGTGGGGGAAGTCAAGGATTACAGTGTATTCCTTAAATATTCCTTTCTTACTTCTTATAGGTGATAGCAGTCTTTAAAGATAAAAAGATAGATACTCTAAAAGTAAATTTTTATGAAAATGCAAGCAAAGTTTAAAAAACCAAACATAAAAATAGAGCATAGAATGGAAATTATATGTTTAAATTAATACAAATAAAGTATTATATATTTACTTCTAAAATTAGAGCAAATAAAATAACGCCAGGTTTTCTTTGAAATGTGTATCACAGATGAGAAGGCAAAATAGTTTCCTTGAAACAAGAAGTTGACATTTTTATCTCAGACTCCTAGTTAAGCATCAGAGTAAAAAAAAAAAAAATTGCACTCATTATACAGGAAAATGCTGGCAATTAAAATATAAAATAGATCTTCAAACATTATTACTTTAGATACATATGAGTAAAAAGAAAATGTATGTAAACAGAAACCAGGTATTTCATATGCTCATAAAGACCACCACGAAGAAATGTCCCAATGGTTTTGATTATGATCATCATCTTGGTCCATTCAGGCTGTCATAGCAAATTACCATAGACTGGGAAGTTTATAAACAACAGAATTTTATTTCTCATGGTTTTGGAGGCTGGAAGTCCAAGACAAGGAGCCAATATGGTCATAGTCTGGTGAGCACCCTCTGCCTGATTCACCGTGAATGCCTTCTGACTGTGTCCTCATATGGTGGAAGGGGCTAGGTACTTCTCTGGAGCCTCTTTTACGAGGCGCCAGTCGCATCCAGAGGGCTTTGCCCTAATAACTTAAACACCTCCCAAAGGCCCCACCTCTAACAACGTCATCTTTGAGGGTTAGGATTTCAACATATGAATTTTAGGGGGACACAAGCATTTCAGACTATAGCAATCATATTAATTTTAAAAAGATTTCCCATAAATAGAAAAGTACTTAAAATATCTGTCACATACACACACACACACACACACACACACACCAATACAGACTGCCAGACTCATTTTGGTTAATTTAAGCAGAAAATTTTGTAACACTTTGTTTAGTTTATTGGCAAGAACATTATAAATATTTGTTAAATGAATGACATGTGCACCCATCGTTTTCTATTTCTGCATAACAAATTACCATAAATTCAGTGTTCTCTGCTCAGGGTCCCCACAGACTGACAACAAGCTGTTTGCCAGGACTGGGTTCTTAGCAGGATCTAGGGGTTCTTGTCCAAACTCATTCAGATGTTGGTAGAATTTATTTCCTTGCAGTTGCAGGATTGAGTTTCCTTTTTCTTCCTTGCTGTTGGCCCGGGGTTGCTCTTAGTTTGTAGATGCTGCCTTCAGGTGTTCCGTAGGCCTGCTCATACTTCAGTCTCTCTGAATTCAGGAAATTCTCAGTCCCTTTTAAGGGCTCACCTGAACAGATCAAGTCCACCCAGATAATCTCTCTTTTGATTAACTCAAAGTCCACTGATAAGAACCTGATCACAAGAGTGAAATCCCATCATATTCACAGGTTCTCCCACACTCAAGGGGAGGGAATTATATAAGAATGCATGCACCAGGGGGAAGGAATCTTGGGGACCAACTTGGAATTCTGGCTACCACAAAGTCTATTGTTAATAATGTGTTCTGCAACACTAATGTCTCTATAGAGAAATACCGCTCTTGACAAAGCAGGTTTACCTCCCTTTCAGAAATTTTATTAATGGAGTTTGAAAGGCAAATCAGGTCCTTAGGTTGAAGGATCCTGATTCCACAATAAATATGTACAGGAGATAGTCTCCCAGTCTTTCCCTAAGTGACCTCCATCCAATATGCAAAGTAATTGTATATTGTAGAAAGAAGAATTTGAAGATCTTCCTAGAGCCGTTGGAAATAAAGTCTGAGCTAAGTTCAGCCAAAGAAAAACAAAACATTACCATAACTCACCTGTTAAAGTGGGTTGAGGGCATAGACGCCAGATGTTGCATGCCTGGATCCAGTTCATGTACAGTAGTAGATCAGCAGACCCTCTGTGGTTGTCCTCCTGGCTCCTGAGTGTGCTGACATCAATATGCTAAGCAGTTGAGAGAACCCTCATATTGGTTCCCTGTTCTGTGTGTGGGACTGAAACCGAGCAGGACGCTGTGGGGCTCCTGGGCACAGAAGCCTTTCCATGTACCCCGTTTTTTGTAGGGAACAGACTCCAGCCAACATGACCTTCCTTGAGTTCCAAAGGGCAGATTCAAACAGTTGCTAGTCCAGGAAGGGAGGGGATGCAGAGACAAGGGAGGAGCAGCCAAGAAACAATAGTGCAGCCTTGGGGCAGGTCCTGGTTCCACCTCAAGGGACACACATAACAATGTCTTTAAGCTTTCTGTAGAATTAAAACCCAGCAAAAGGAAGATAGATGTCAGCATTGTTCATACCAGAGACGACCACCTGAAGCCAGACTAAAGGAACCAGAGAGGCTCATCAAGATTACTTGAGGACTTCTCTGGTTGTGCAGTGGTTAAGAATCTGCCGGATAATGCAGGGGACATGGGTTTGAGCCCTGGTCCAGGAAGATCCCACATGATGCGGAGCAGCTAAGCCTGTGTGCCACAACTACTGAGCCTGTGCTCTACAGCCCACGAACCACAACTACTGAAGCCCATGTGCCTACAGCCCATGCTCCGCAACAAGAGAAGCCACTGCAATGAGAAGCCTGCGTGCCCCCGCTCACCATAACTAGAGAAAGCCTGCCCGCAGCAACAAAGACCCAACAAAGCCAAAAATAAATAAATTTATTTTAAAAAAAATTACCTGAGGCCAGATTAAAGGAACCACAGAAACTCATCAGGTTACTGGAGACCAGATTAGAGGTGCAGGCCCTGCACACACCCTAATTCTTATCAGCAACCCCACCCTTGAACCATTGCCATAAAACTCAGCAAACTCCCTTGGGTTGGGACACATAGTTTTTGAGGGCAGGAGCCTGCTGGCTGTGTCCCCCTTTGCCTGGGAAATCAATAAAGCTGTTCTTTTCTACTTCACCCAAAACTCTGTCTCCGAGATTCGATTTGGCACTGGTGTACAGAGGCTGAGCTTTCGGCATCAGAATGAGGACCATTATGAAAGAAAAGAATAAGCAGAAATCTTTGATACTGTTTCTTCCTCCTTGTCAGGCTAGTAAATGAGAAGCACAACTGCATTTCAAGTCAAACGGTAGAAATTAATGCCAAACTCAAAAGACTAAAAAATTAAGTTTTGTGATCCTCATTTATATCCTCATTGAATTCACCAATAGCCACATACAAGAAAATTCACATAGGTCATGGCAGGTGACAGTGGAGTTTCACACATTTAACCAAGAGATAGACCCATTCTCACAGCTGCTGTGCCAGATGTGGTATATTTCCTAGAACAGAGCAACATAGATTCTGCCCTTGATTTTTAGCTGTGGGAAACAAAGATGTCTGTGTCCCCAGAACCTGTGAATATGTTAGGTTACCTGGCAAAGGAGAGTTAAGTTTGCTAAGCAGCAGATCTTAAAATAGGGAGATTATCTGAGTAACCCAATGTAATTGCAAGGGTCCTTAAAAGTAGAAGAGCAAAGATGAAGACAGAATCACAGAGATGGCAGAGTGAGAAGAACTTGGCCCAACATTGCTGGATCTAAAATGTGGAAGGGGGGAGCCACGTGCCAAGGAAAATGGGCAGAATATAGAAACAGGAAAAGACAAGGTAAAGGAATTTCCTCTACTGCCTCCAGAAAGGAATGCCCTCCACCTGACACCTTAATCTCAGCTCAGTGACATCTGTGTCAGATTTCTGATCTACAGATGACAATTTCTGTTGTTTCAAGCCACTAAGTTTGTGGTAATTAGTCATAGCAGCAATGGAAAATTAATACAGTAGCTATTCATCTACATAATCTGCATTTCATTTCATTCCCCATCAGGAAAGAGAACAGTCCTGCTCTAGACTGTGTTAACTCTGCTGCATTCTGTCAGAGTATAGTCTGAAGGGGTCTCAATTACCTGAACATTCTGTGGGACATCTCTCTGATTCTTTGTTGAGGACTTAGTAAGCAAGAAGTAGTAAATACTCTGTATGACTTGGTAAGTTGAGGGCTTGCGAGACACATTCATAAAACATTCACAAAACTTTTGAAGTTTTATGACACATTCGTAAAACTTTTGAAGGATCTGATGATCTGGTACATGCCAAGACATTGGAACTTTCTGCCACTAAGAAAGAGTCACTGTGCTTGGTAGATATTTTTGGATTTTTAGAAGAGCATATACCATACTTAGGAATATTGCTCTAATTCATTTATAGGGTGACTTAGAAGGCTGCCAATTTCAAGTGGGGTACAGAGCAGAAGGTGCTGCATCAGATGTAGGCAACAGCAGGGGGCCCCAACCACCAGGCTGTGGACCAGTGCCAGGGGTTGGGGAACCAAGCCACACAGCAGGAGGTGAGCAGCGGGCGAGTAGGCAAAGCTTCATCTGCCACTCCCCATTGCTCCCCATCACTTGCATTACTGCCTGAGACATCCCCCCCACACCCCCACCCCCGTCCGTGGAAAAATTGTCTTCTACGAAACCAGTCCTTGGTGCCAAAAATGTTGGAGACCACTAGGCTACAGTACAAAGAGCTCTACCACTTGGGTCATGTGATCTAGTGGATTCGATGATGTTATAGAGCAGGAGTCAGCAAACTGTTTCTGCAAATGGCCAGATGGTAAATATTTTAGGCTTTGAGGGCCATTGGGTCTCTGTGACCACTACTAAATTCTGCTGATGTGCAGCTATTTAACCCTGTTATTGTACCAGAACTACTTTACTCCATGGTTGTAGTCCAGATGCAGCCACAGATAATACATAAATGATAGGGCTGTGTTCCAATAAAATTTTAATTATAAAATCAGTCCCTGAGTCAGATTTGGCCCATGAGCTAGAGTATGCTGACCCCTGCTATAGAAGAGAATATTGCATAGAGTCTTTGGAATAATTGAATAAGAGAGTCACAGCACAGACCACTAGGGTTGTGGAATCTGACCTTCCCATGTTCAGCAGGGAACTGCATACCACTTGTGTACAACCTCTGGATTGGGGGCCTTGTTGGAGGCTGAGTGTCTGATTGTGAAACATCAAATGACTATGTGGTTGAAACTGTCCAGCATGTATTGATTATTGTTAGACCCATCACGTCATATGTTTTTGCAGTATTAGCGACAAACCACCATAAGTAGTGAAGAGTAGCAGAATATTCCACCCCAAAGTATGCCTCTTTGGCACAAGGATTATTTTTAGATTATCATGTTTGAGAAACTGCAGACACAAGAGAAGCTCTAAAAACAAGAATAGAAGTTGCCGTTTTGTAAGGGAAATTTACATTTATGAAGGAATCTCCATTTCTGAGGGTGTCTCCCTCTCTGTACCAGGAGAAGAATTAACTCTGTAACACCTGAAGCTCTTTATCAATGGAGAAGCAAATGACTTAACTGCATAACAAACGTTAGCCTTGTTTACCTTGCTTTTCCTTGTAACCTCCCATAGCCCCCCCAAACACACACACCTTTCTTTCGTCTTTAGTTAAAGACTGTATTTAAGTGGGTGGCTTGGGCCATCTCAGGGACTTATGCACTTTCCCTGAGTATCTCCTGTGTATGCATGAGTTATACATGTTAATAAACTTCTGTTTGCTTTTCTCTGTTAATCTGTCTTTTATTACAAGGGGTCTCAGTCAAGAACTCAGAAGGGCAGAGGGAAAATTATTTCTCCTCCTCTACTCAAGATATGAGCTTTGAACTCCAGAGAGCAAAGAGAAAATGGAAGGAGAAGGTTATAAAAGTAAGAATGGAATTGACCTGCTGTCGATTTCTTTTCTTCCTCTTATCCCTCCTTCCTTCCTGCCTTTGTTTCTTCACTTATACTTTTTTATATCCACTCTTCAATATTAATTAGCTATGGTCAAATAACAAAAAAATTTTTAGAAATTGTTACAGAACTGAACTTGGTCCAGATTTGGCAGCAGAGCCAATCTACTGACACCAGTTGTGGTGAAGGAAAGTACAGCATTTATTTGCAGGGCACCAAGCCAGGAGAATGGGTAGTTAATGCTCAAAAGACCAGAACTTCCAAATGGCTTTCGGGGAAGGGTTTGGAGTGAGGGTTGCAGCATGTGTGATCAGCTCATGGACATTCTTCTGATTGGTTGGTGGTAAGGTAATAGGGTGATGTTTAGAGAATATTAATCATTGACTTTCTGGTTCCAACCAGTCTGGGGTCTACATGTTTGTGGTCTGCATGTAGTCATCATCCTCCACTGGGTGAGGGTCTTAGTCTCACAGAACAACTCAAAGAGATGCATCAGATTGTTATTTATATCCCTTCAGGAGGAATTAGGAGTCCTGTGACTATTGTTCAAGCTATTATTACTTCTCTTGCTGGACTGCTTTCCTTCATTTCTGCCTTTTCCACTTCTCTAATCATGTATTGCTTGAGTCTGCCCTTTGGGACTTGGGGAAAGCCAAACAAGCAGTGGAGGACATGGAGGGGCTTGTACCCAGGAAGACCCCACAAGGTCCTGCTCAGTTTCATAATGAGCTTGATGTCCTTTATTCAAGGGAAAACCCATGGATTGGATGAGTACAGTGCCTCACAAGCAGTGGAGCATTCCCAAGGGATGTGTTAACCAAAATTTCAGAAACAGAGACCTGATTGAAATTAAAAGGTGTTTATTTGAGGCTTGTTAGGATTGCAGTATGGCAGACACAGATTCAAGAAGCACTTGAATTATGTTCCTTCGGACTACAAAATGGGAGAGGCTTATAAAGGCAAAAAACTGCAAGGTTACAGAGAGTTACATGAGTTGTTTACCAAGAATTATAATTGGACCTGGCAAGAAGTGGGGATGCTGGATAAGAAAGAATTGGTTGGGGTCCGAAAAGCTTCCATAGTTATAAGGGGAGACCTTGAGACCACAAGGTTGCAGCTGGCAGGTGTTCTGAATACAGCTGGTGGTGTCCTTGAACGTGGTACAGTTCAGAGAAAGTTCAAGTTCTCAGTGGTGCAGAGGCGTGTCTGAGACCAGATCCTCAATGGCTGCCTGACTCTATTTTTGTCCGCCTGAACTGTGATCACTCCTTCATAATTTAAATTTGTCATTGGATGTATAGGAAGAGTGAGTTTTGTAAAGTGTTGGAAGTAGTATGCAGAAACAGGGCGTGAATGGCTAGGAGGTCAGGGGTTTCCTTAAAAGCTAGCAGGCCAATCAGGAAATAAGAGAGTATTTGGTTTCAGTTGGTTGGCTGGGGTTGCCTATCTGACCTTATTTAGAACCAGGAAATCATTACAGATTTTTGGCAGTTGGGAATCGGCTGCCTGGTTACACGCACTGCATTTCTAGTCAAGGGGAGCATTTACAGGGACACTAGAGTTACCTACGTTTCAGTCTTCTGACACAGCACCCCGGGTAGGAGCAGCTCTATCTTGGGCTTAGAAATCTATTTCAACACTAGTTCTGAGTATATATGGAGTGTCTCTTAGTGAGTGAAACAGACGTTAAGTATCAAAACAGTTAAATATAGTATTATAAATTGTCCTAAGTGGTATTAAAAGAAAACAACACTACTGAGAGAAAAGTATCAAAACAGTCAAATATATTATTATAAATTGTCATAAGTGGTATTAAAGAAAACAATAGTACTAAGAGACAAATGTGAAAACCACTTTAAAAGCAGGTTTCTCTGCAAAAGTATCATTTAAGAAAATGCTAAGAAATATTATGAAAAATTAGAGGAAGGCAGCAGTGCATCCTGAAATTGAGTTTTCAAGGGGAAAAAAAAGAAGCCAGGAAAAAAATTCATAAGGTTCAGAAGAGCTTGGTATGTTCAAGGAATTGAAAAAAGGCTAAAATAAATGATCAGTATGCAGGGACAGGAGGGAAATTTGAGGTAAGAGAGATGAACAGGAGGCAGATACATTTTACTATCATTTATGGCATGTGTTCTCAACCAGGGCAACAGTGCCCCCAAGGGGACAAAAATGGGTTCTGGGTTGGGAAGGAGGTGAATCTTACTCTGTAAAGCACAGTGACATACACATATAGTAAGTAAACAGATATAGATTATATCTATGGTGTTAAAATTTAATGCAGAGGCTGTGATTAGAAAAAAAAGTCTAAAAAAAAGCTTTCTACGGGCTGAAAATGAAAATAAGTTTGAGAATCACCAACTTAGGGTAACACTAGTCCTGTAAGAAATAAATCTCCAATTTCAGTGGCTTAACATAATAGAACTGCATTTCTCACAAATTTATTCATGTGGCTCTTTCTTCCACTTGACGATTCAGGCACTCAGACTGCTTCTAAATTTTGGCTCAGACAGTCTGCTCTGGGCTCAAAATCCAGGATCTTGCTATCAGGTATAATCATATACCCTTATCCCCTCACCCATCCACTATACAGCTACAGAGCAAGGACAAGAGATCCATTATATGGAAAAAAACACCTGGACATTCAGAGAAGGGAATCCTGTGGGAAGGCACCACAAAGACCTGCCCTGATAGAGGTGGAAAATTTACTTGATTAGATCACAATTCTGCTCTTGGAAACTAATGACCCAGAACTTTGTTCTCTATGAACCTTGACTATGTTCTGCACAGTTTTTCCTTCTTCATTTTCCTGTAGAGTCACAGGTAGGGTGAATGTTACTTATATACTCCATGCTGGTAACTTTGGCAGACTGCTTTCTGCTTTGGTAAGTTTTGGGATCTGGTGGCAGTTTAAGGAACAAATGTCGAAGGCTTTCTATGCTGGGATTTGGTTTCTTCGGCGATAAAATTCCCTATGACTTGGGAAGGTTTTTGCTTCTAGCCAGTTCAGAGTACCAGGAACCATGCCAAAATTCTTTCTTAGAAATCGTTCTCAAGCCTGTCTTTTCTTGGTTCCTCTCCCCACACCCTTTACTCTATGGAACTTTAGGCCTTGACATTACAGCTTATATAACCTGGCAGATGAGTAAACAGAATCACTCCTTCGGGTGCCTACTAAAATGGAATGCCTTAAGCACTCATCAGTGCTGGTTTCCACAAGTATTTTCAGGAGTCCACATATGTGTACTGTCCAGCCACTCACATTTGTCAGTCTGTCATTTTTTGGTCAAATTAATGCACACCTCCCACCACTATCACAAATAAATCCCAATATTTCAGTGAGTTAGTATACTAAAAAATCATTTCTCTCTTATCTAACAGAACAACCAATTTTTCCTGTTATCCTGGGGGCTGTCTTTCATGAAGTGATTGAGAGAAACAGTTCCTTTCATTGCATTCTTCTGCCTAATAGAGGTAAAAAAAAAAGGGGGGGGCGGGGGGAGAGAACATGCATACAATTTTCTCCTCTGTCTTGGCCCAGAAGTGACACATATCACCTTGTTGAGAACTATGAAAGGTCTGAGTTTTCCCTACTTGTAACTTCACAGCTTAGACTGCCACAACTTCATGGATACAGACAGAAAGCACAAAATTCCTGAGTCAGAAATGATGGACAGTCTATTACTTACCCCGAGGCAGGTAAAGGGTCTGGAGCCATCCTCTGCAGTTTTCAGTAGAATTATCAACGAGATTGATGATCAGATTGTGTTTGTCACCTGGTGATGATTTGTAGACCTAGCAGTCTATAAAATTTTTCGAGCTGCATTGCATGCAGGATCTTAGTTCCCTGGCCAGGAATGGAACCTGTGCCCTCTGCAGTGGAAGATTGGAGTCCTAACCACTGGACCACCAGGGAATTCCCAGCAGTCAATAAAATTTAAGATGCTAGCAACAGTCTGTGAGAACAAGTGTTAGGGTTCTCTAAAGAAACAGAACCAACTGGATATATAGAGAGATATAAGAAGAGATTTATTATGAGAAATTGGCTTACATGATTATAGAGGCTGCAAAGTCCCACAGTCTGCCATCACCAACCTGGAAGCCCAGGAAAACCAGGGGTTTACTTCCAGTCCAAGCCTGGAGGCCTGAGATCCAGGGAAGCCAGTGGTGACACCCTTGTCCAAGTCTGAAGGCCTGAACCCCTGAGAACCAGGAACACTGATGTCCAAGGAGAGGAAAAGATGGTGTCTCAGCACAAGCAAGGATAGTGAACTTGCTCTTCATCCCCTTTTGTTCTTCTCAGATGCTCATCCAATTGGATGGTGCCCACCACGTGTGCAGGGCATCTCCTTTGTTCAGTCTGCTGGCTCACATGGTAATCTCTCCCAGAGACGCCTCCACAGACACATCCAGGAGTAATGTCTTACCAAGCTGTCTGAGCATCCCCTGACCCAGTCAGGTTGACACATACAACTAACCATCACAGAGCATATCAAGGCATTTTTCTTCATAAGAAAAGTTCCTTGGGTTGTCAGAAAGATAAAAAAATAATAATGTCCTTTTTTCTCCCTCCCTCTTGGGGTCTGTGTTGTTCCTTCCCAAAACGCTGAGGCTTTCCTTCCTTCATCACCCTTGTATTAGGTTTCTATGCTGTATAACAAATTTTTACAAATTTAGCAGCTTAAAACAACTACCACTTATTATTTCACAATTTCTATAGGTCAGGATTCTGGGCATGGCTTAACTGATCCTCTGCTCAGGGTTTCATCAACTGAAGTTCAGGTATTGGTCAGGGCTGTGGTATTATCAGAGGCTTGACTGAGGGAAAGTCTGCACCCAAGATTCCTCAAATAATTAGAAGAATTTATTTCTTTGTGGCTGTAGGACTAGGACTTTAGTTTCTTACTGGCGACTACCTCAGCAACTAGAGGTTACCCACAGCTCTTGAAACCACCGTTCCTGGGAATTCCCTGGTGGTCCAGTGGTTAAGATTTCATGCTTCCACTGCAGGGAGCCCTGGTTCAATTCCTGGTCAGGGAACTAAGATCCCACGAGCTGTGGCATGGCCAAAAAAAACAAACAAAAAAACCCCCACTGTTCCTTGCTACACAGTAGCTCACTTCTTCTTCAAGGCCAGCAACATGTGGATATCACAATATAATCACAGGAGTGATATCTCATCACCTTTGCCATATAAGGTTGTAAAATAATCATGGGATGACATCACCTTTGCTATCACAATGCCCATGATCAATGGAAAGAGATTATACAGGGGAATGTACACCAAGAGGAAGGAATTATTGAGTGAGCGTCATCCTGTAGTCTGTGCTCCCAGAGTCTGTTTTCTGCCCCTCAATGATTTGTGTCCCTCCTTACATGCAGCATACATTCAGTGCCTCAAGGTTGTTATTCATCCATCAAACGCAAAGTCCAAAATCTCATCGTCTAAATAAGGTCCAGGTGCAGAGGAGACTCCTGGTTGTAATGTGAGGTAATTCTTTGTTCCTAGGGCATAATTCTCCATCTGTGCACCTGCAAAACTAGAGACAAGCCGTCAACATCCACAACACCAATATAAAATGGTGAGAATAACATAGAATAAGAGCTAAAGACTGTGTGAAAGGGAAAAAATAATTTTTTCTCTACTCTTTTTAGTTCTGAGACATCCCTCCCCCATAATAAAAGACAGATTAACAAGAGAAAAAATAAATAGAAGTTTTATTAGCATGTATACTTCATGTATACATGGGAGATACCCAGGAAAACTAATTCCCTGAATTGGCCCAAGCCACCAGCTTAAATATCATCTTCAGCTAAAGACAAAAGAAAGAAAAAGGGGAGGGGAGAGGAAATTCCCGGGAAGGCCAGTGCAGAAAATGTTTGATAAACAAAGGTTGCCCTGCCCTGCAGATAAGTCTCTCAGGTGAAAAAAATTATCTCTGTTAATAGCTGTCTTCCTGATGCCAAAAACTCTGTGCACCTATACCAAATCGAATCTTGGAGACCAAGTTTTGGGTGAAGTAGAAAAGAATAACTTTATTGCTTTGTCAAACAAAAGGGGACACAGTGGGCTCCTGCCCTCAGAAACTGTGTGTCCCAACCTGGGGGGATTTGATGAGGAGTTCTATAGCAATGGTTCAAGGGTGGCGTTGCTGTTAAGGATTAGGGCATGGGCAGGGCCTGCACTTCTTTAATCTGGCCTCAGGTGGTCTTCTCTGGAATGAAGAATGCTAACATCTTCCATTTGGTGGGGATTTTAGTTCTGCAGAAGAGCTCAAAGATACTGTTATGTGTGTATCCCTTGAGGCAGAACCAAGACCTGCCCCAAGCGTGCACTATTGTTTCTTGACTGCTCCTCCCTTGTCTCTGCCACCCCCTCCCTTCCCTGATTAGCAACTGTTTGAATCTGCCCTTTGGAACTCAGAGAAGGTCATGGAGACTGGAGTCTGTTCCCTAAAAACAAGAAATGGGGGACACAGACAGGCTTCCATGCCCAGGAGCCCCACAGGGTCCTGCTCGGTTTCATTCCTAGTAGAGAACCCCTTTCTAATGTAAAAATTGTTTATAAATGTAGATTTCCTTTAGTAAAGGGTAACCTCTCTGTTTTCAGAGTTTCTCCTGTGTCTGCAGTTATTCAAATGAGTCAGGTCAAAATGATCCTTATGCCAGAAAGTCATGTTTTGGGGTGGCATATTCTGCTATGCATCAACAGTCAAAAAGGAGGGACACTGGGAGGTACAAAGGGGCCAATGGTTCAGCAGTTCTGAAATACAGCTGGGCAAATGTTTCTGCATTTCTTTTTTTTTTTTTTTTTTTGCGGTGTGCTGGCCTCTCACTGCTGTGGCCTCTTCCGTTGCGGCACACGGGCTCCGGACGCGCAGGCTCAGCGGCCATGGCTCATGGGCCCAGCCGCTCTGCGGCATGTGGGATCTTCCCGGACCAGGGCACGAACCTGTGTCCCCTGCATCGGCAGGCAGACTCTCAACCACTGCGCCACCAGGTAAGCCCTGCATTTCTTGATTAGTTTTCAAAATCTGGGGTTAAACCTCCCTGTCATTCAGCTCCACTCTTTGATTTCCTCCTTTTTGATAGAAGGTTGCACACTTCTCAAGCGGAATTATTTTATCAGTCTGCTTCCTGCCAGCAGAATTTTGGAGATCTGACAACTTCTTTTCATCTTACACTCTCTCTGCCCCTTTCAGTCCAATGATCGGTGGGTTTTTGTTTTTTGAAATAAACTTCTTAAAAACTTTGTAGGACTTCCCTGGACTTCAATGGAGTTAACTCCATTTGACAAAATCCATCTCTACAGATCTTTCCAAATTGTTGCCTTCTCTGTTTTACCTTCCTATGGAGACGGATAAGGGTCAGTGCCCTTAAGCCTCCTGGAGGTTTGATTAAGAGGATCTAAGAGGCACACCCTTAATCTTTTCAAGGGTTTTTTGTGTGAGAATAGATACTTTTTTGCTGAAGTTTTAGCAGAAGTTTATGTAGTCACCATCCTTGGCTTTTTCCCTATGCCAAGATTTCAGAAGTGATGCCTGAACTGCAGCATCGTTTGCCATCTGAACATGTGAGGATTTCCAAATTCATCAAGTCCTCGATCCTTTTTGTTGACCAGTTTACCCTCAATTTCTCTCACTTGTAGTTTTATTATAAGCAGAAGGAAGAAACCAGGTGGCACATTTACCACTTTGCTTGGAGATCTCCGCTAAACAAACAAGTTCATCACTTACAAGTTCTGCTTTCTGCTAACATTGGTAGACAACTTTGCTAAGCTTTCTGTCACCACATACATAAAGAGGCGGAGTTGCTGGGGATCTGTCTGCTACAGTATCTGTCTGCTACAACACAAATCCCTTTCCAGTACCTATAACTGCATCTTTTTTTTTTTTTTTTTTTTTTTACCCAGCCATTCCCTACTCACACCCAAACCTTTTGTCTGGAAAACTTAGGTACAAGAGGTACAAGGGAATTTTTATGAAACCTAAAGAAACCCACTGCATTGTCCAAAAGTGCACACATGGGCCACTAAAGAGGAACTTTGCAAGCAGTGTACTCAAGCAAGTAATCATTTCATTATGTTCTATGACCATGTTAATCCAATAAGATAACCGAAGTAGCTAAATCAGAACTAAGTTTGCATCACCTAGGTCCTCTTTTCACTGGATTGCTACCAAGAGGGTACACAAACAAGGCCAGACTAAGGTTCTTGCTAGGGGGGAAAATAGAAGCAGCATACCCAGGAATGGTCAGGGCAGAATCCTGAATTTTCAAAACCGGTCTATATAACCCCCATCACTTTCATCCTGATCATTACCCAGGAAACACCCAAGAGGAAATGATGCATCTCTGGAGACTAAGTCACTGACTAACGTGGTTTTCTAAAGCATGTGTTTCAAGAGGAAGGAAAGAATATAGACTCAAAAAATTTTTTGAGTAAATTTTTGAAGAGTTTATTCCGAAGTTCAGTAATACCAGATGCTTGTGGATAGTAGGGAGTGTGAAAAGTCCATCAAATACCTTGTCTATGAGCCCATTGTTCATTGTAGTTGGTATTAGAAAACAGGCCCTTACCATGAACACTTATAGGGGCAAACTGGAGAGTTTGAACAGCGACTGCAATTTGTTTCTATAGCCTGTAATACCAAAGAAAGGTGTCTTTAATCTGCCAGCTTGCAATGTTTAAAATGGCATGCCTAACAGCTAGGTCACTTGCAACAGTTCACAATCCAGAAAAAATATAGAAAACAATTTACTAAGGCGGGTATTGGCCAGAGATATGAGAATAGCCTTTGTTTCTGCCTGCTGAGTGGAGTGACACCAGTGCTTTTGGTTCTGCATAGTCAGGGCTGAAGTTGAACAGTCCAGTATGCCAGTGGCTACTGTCGACTAAAACATTATTCACAACCTAAAAGTTGAGAGTTAAGTTTTATTTGGTGGGAATTTTTAGGACTTCAGGCTCCAGAGGCAGCATCTCAAGTAACCCTTAGAGAATTGCTCGAAGGAGGAGAGGGTGGGGAGAGGGTGGGGGGAGCCAGGATATGTAGGAGTTTTGCAACCAAGGGCAGGTAGTGTGAAAGTCAAAAGATTATTGTTAATTAAAGAAAACCAGATATGTCAAGTTAAGGAATTTAGTGCTTTTCTGTATATGGGAAGGTGCAAGAGCCTGGGCTCACTGAACTCATTCCTTTGATATGCACCTCAGCTCTCTGAGGGCAGTATCCTGTGTTTTCACATCCTGAGTTTTCTCAGGGCTCACTGTGGGGAGTGGCTGCAGTCTGATGGCTGCTAGATGGTAGGTATTCTTTCCTTCCTGAGTTCCCTCGGGGCTCACCAGCTCACCTCAGGCTGGGGCTACAATCACTGATGACTGTGACGTCCTTTGTTAACTGATATGGCAGGCAATATTCCATTTATCAATACCATAGTGATTCAGAACCAGGCCTTTAGGGAAACTTTTGTGAATGGTGGGCCCCACTGAGCTAGCAGTTTTGCTTTAGGCTGTAGAGTGGGATATAATGTTTACCCCAAAGGGACAGCTGCCACCTTTTCACATAAAGCAGAGATTCCACTGGAACAAGGCTGGCTGCACGCTTGAATGTGTCACTTCTACTTAACAAGTGAGGCTTGATAGTTACTTCCCACCTTGTTGATCATCAAGGCTGAGTTGAACCACCCCAAAATGGGAATATCAGGCTGGAGAGTCACAGTGTAACTGAGCAGGACGCTATGGGGCCTTCCTGGGACAGACCCTTTCCCCATATCCTCTGCTTTAGCTCCTCCCTGAAGTACCTAGATAATAGTATTTGATGCACATTTCCTGAGTTGTTTTACAGATGTGAAACCCCCCCACCAAATGGAAGGTGTTAACTACTTGATGTCCATGAGCACATAACCCCAGGCCTCTAGGAGCCTAAGGACTGATCATGTTAAACCCTGTGATACCACCCTGTTACCTCACCATCAGCCAATCAGAGACCTGTGCACAAGCTGACCACGTACCCTGTGACCCCCATCCCTCACCTGGCTTTTAAAAATGATGTTCTGAAACCCTTTGGGGAGCTCAGGGGTTTGATTTTTGAGCCACCTGTCTCCTTGCCTGGCCCTGCAATAAACCTTTCTCTGCTCCAAACTCTGACGTTTTGGTTTGTTGGCCTTGCTGTGCATTCGGCACAGGAACTTGGCACTAACAACAGTGACTGGATAAGTCAGGAGTTCAGCTTCGACAAAAGCCCGGTACCAAGCTCATAGCTGCTTTTCAAAGGATCTATTCCTGATAGGTACATCAGGCAGGTGATGAATCCAAACCCCCAACTGGCCACTCTAGGTGGAAACCAGAGCCTACGTATTAGTTCCCTAGGACTATCATAAAGTACCACAAACTAGGTGGCTTAAAACAAGAGGAATTTCTTCCCTCACAGCTCTGGAGGCTGGAAGTCCAAAATCAGGGTGTCAGCAGGGCTATGTCTCCTCAGAAGTCTCTAGAGAAAGGTGCTTCCTTGCCCCTTCCTACCTTCTGGAAGCTTCCGGAAATACTTGGCATTCCCTGGCTTCCTGCTGACTCACTCCACTCTCAGCCTCCATCACTGCAAGGTCTTCTTCCCTGTGTGTCTTATACCTTCACATGGTGTCCCCTTTGTATGTGTCTGTCCAAATGTATTTTTTCTTGCAAGGACACCAGACATTGTATTAAGCCCAACTGAATTCCCTGTGCTCTCATCCTAACGTGATGATATCTGCAAAGACCTTATTTCCAAGTAAGATCACATTCACAAGTATTGGTGGTTGGAACATCAGCATATTTTTTTATGAGGATACAATTCAACCCACAGTAGGCTCCAATTGCAAAATCATCAGTCACTGAAATTCAAAGAGCTAGGGTTGCAGTACTCCAGAGGTAGAAGCAACTTTTCTACAGCAACTCCTAGGAGAACCCCCCTGACACTATTGGGATGGGAAGTACATGCATATAATATACCCGTTCCTACTATACATGAGATGTAGAAGCAGCCAAAAAAAGTACATTGAGTTGGTCCAAACTTCTCTCACCTACTGTGACCCCTATGAACCCTAGCCTAACTGTGTTAGCTATATTTGGACACCTCCTCGCCCCGTGGAAGCGAGAAGGTTGGCACTTTGGGTGCCAGATCCAATAGAGTTATAAAAGTTTAAAACCCTCTCCATCCCATAGTTCAGAGTGTATATGGCCTTTGGTCCTCCTTGGGACCAGAGAGATCTGGGCCTTACCACAAATCCTCCTTATCCTTAAAGCAGATGAAATTGGAATAGAAGGAAGGTGAGAGTCCAGTGGGAGAAGAGGGAGAACACAGCTTCACATTGGTAAGCATGGCACATTTGTTTTCAGTTTCAGCTGTCGGATCACTCAGGGCTCAACCGAATGAACTTTTTTTTTATACAGCAGGTTCTTATTAGTCATCAATTTTATACACATCAGTGTATACATGTCAATCCCAATCGCCCAGTTCCTCACACCACCACCCCAAGCCCCCCGCCCCCCGCCGCTTTCCCCCCTTGGTGTCCATACATTTGTGCTCTACATCTGTGTCTCAATTTCTGCCCTGCAAACTGGTTCATCTGTACCATTTTTCTAGGTTCCACATACATGCGTTAATATACGATATTTGTTTTTCTCTTTCTGACTTACTTCACTCTGTATGACAGTCTCTAGATCCATCCACGTCTCAACAAATTACCTAATTTCGTTCCTTTTTATAGCTGAGTAATATTCCATTGTATATATGTACCACATCTTTTTTATCCATTTGTCAGTTGATGGGTATTTAGCTTGCTTCCATGACCAAGCTATTGTAAAGAGTGCTGCAATGAACGTTGGGGTGCATGTGTCTTTTTGAATTACGGTTTTCTCTGCGTATATGCCCAGTAGTGGGATTGCTGGATCATATGGTAATTCTATTTTTAGTTTTTTAAGGAACCTCCATACTGTTCTCCATAGTGGCTGTATCAATTTACATTCCCATCAACAGTGCAAGAGGGTTCCCTTTTCTCCACACCCTCTCCAGCATTTGTTGTTTGTAGATTTTCTGATGATGCCCATTCTAACTGGTGTGAGGTGATACCTCATTGTAGTTTTGATTTGCATTTCTCTAATAATTAGTGATGTTGAGCAGCTTTTCTTGTGCTTTTTGGCCATCTGCTTGTCTTCTTTGGAGAAATGTCTGTTGAGGTCTTCTGCCCATTTTTGGATTGGGTTTGTTTTTTTAATATTGAACTGCATGAGCTGTTTATATATTTTGGAGATTAATCCTTTGTCCGTTGATTTGTTTGCAAATATTTTCTCCCATTCTGAGGGTTGTCTTTCCCTCTTGTTTATGGTTTCCTTTGCTGTGCAAAGCTTTTAAGTTTCATTAGGTCCCATTTGTTTATTTTTGTTTTTATTTCCATTACTCTAGGAGGTGGATCGAAAAAGATCTTGCTGTGATTTATGTCAAAGAGTATTCTTCGTATGTTTTCCTCTTTCAGTTTTATAGTGTCCTGTCTTACATTTAGGTCTCTAATCCATTTTGAGTTTATTTTGGGGTATGGTGTTAGGGAGTGTTCTAATTTCATTCTTTTATATGTAGCTGTCCAGTTTTCCCAGCACCACTTATTGAAGAGACTGTCTTTTCTCCATTGTATATCCTTGCTTCCTTTCTCATAGATTAGTTGACCATAGGTGCGTGGGTTTATCTCTGGGCTTTCTATCTTGTTCCATTAACCTATGTTTCTGTTTTTGTGCCAGTACCATATTGTCTTGATTACTGTAGCTTTGTAGTATAGTCTGAAGTCAGGGAGTCTGACTCCTCCAGCTCTGTTTTATTCCCTCAAGACTGCTTTGGCTATTTGGGGTCTTTTGTGACTCCATACAAATTTTAAGATTTTTTGTTCTAGTTCCATAAAAAATGCCATTGGTAATTTGATAGGGATTGCATTGAATCTGTAGATTGCTTTGGGGAGTATAGTCATTTTCACAATATCGATTCTTCTAATCCAAGAACATGGTATACCTCTCCATTTGTTGGTATCATCTTTTGTGTGTGTGTGTGTGGTACGCGGGCCTCTAACTGTTGTAGCCTCTCCTGTTGCGGAGCACAGGCTCCGGACGCGCAGGCTCAGAGGCCATGGCTCACGGGCCCAGCCACTCCACGGCATGTGGGATCTTCCCGGACCGGGGCATGAACCCATGTCCCTTGCATCGGGAGACGGACTCTCAACCAGTGTGCCACCAGGGAAGCCCTGTTGGTATCATCTTTAATTTCTTTCATCAGTGTCTTATTGTTTTCTGCATACAGGGCTTTTGTCTCCCTAGGTAGGTTTATTCCTAGGTATTTTATTCTTTTTGTTGCAATGGTAAGTGGGAGTGTTTCCTTAATTTCTCTTTCAGATTTTTCATCATTAGTGTATAGGAATGCAAGAGATTTCTGTGCATTAATTTTGTATCCTGCAACTTTACCAAATTCATGGATTAGCTTTAGTAGTTTTCTGGTGGCATCTTCAGGATTCTCTATGTATAGTATCATATCATCTGCAAACAGTGACAGTTTTACTTCTTCTTTTCCAATTTGTATTCCTTTTATTTCTTTTTCTTCTCTGATTACCATGGCTAGGACTTCCAAAACTATGTTGAATAATAGTGGCGAGAGTGGACATCCTTGTCTTGTTCCTGATCCTAGAGGAAATGCTTTCAGTTTTTCATAACTGAGAATGGTGTTTGCTATGGGTTTGTCATATAAGGCCTTTATTATGTTGAGGTAGGTTCCCTCTATGCCCACTTTCTGGAGAGTTTTTCTCATAAATGGGTGTTGAATTTTGTCAAAAGCTTTTCCTGCATCTATTGAGATGATCATATGGTTTTTATTCTTCAATTTGTTAATATGTTGTATCACATTGATTGATTTGTGTAAAATGAAGAATCCTTGCATCCCTGGGATAAATCCCACTTGATCATGGTGTATGATCCTTTTAATGTGTGGTTGGATTCTGTTTGCTAGTTTTTTGTTGAGGATTTTTACGTCTATATTCATCAGTGATATTGGTCTGTAATTTTCTTTTTTTGTAGTATCTTTGTCTGGTTTTCATATCAGGGTAATGGTTGCCTCGTAGAATGAGTTTGGGAGTGTTCCTTCCTCTGCAATTTTTTGGAAGAGTTTGAGAAGGATGGGTGTTAGCTCTTCTCTAAATGTTTGATAGAATTCACCTGTGAAGCCATCTGGTCCTGCACTTTTGTTTGTTGGAAGATTTTTAATCACAGTTTCAATTTCATTACTTGTGATTGGTCTGTTCATATTATCGATTTCTTCCTGGTTCAGTCTTGGGAGGTTATACCTTTCTAAGAATTTGTCCATTTCTTCCAGGTTGTCCATTTTATTGGCATAGAGTTGCTTGTAGTAGTCTCTTAGCTTGCTTTGTATTTCTGCGGTGTCTGTTGTAACTTTTCCCTTTTTATTTCTAATTTTATTGATTTGAGTCCTCTCCCTCTTTTTCTTGATGAGTCTGGCTAATGGTTTATCAATTTTGTTTATCTTCTCCAAGAACCAGCTTTTAGTTTTATTGATCTTTGCTATTGTTTTCTTTGTTTCTATTTCATTTATTTCTGCTCTGATCTTTATGATTTCTTTCCTCCTGCTAACTTTGGGTTTTCTTTGTTCTTCTTTCTCTGGTTCCTTTTGGTGTAAGGTTAGATTGTTTATTTGAGATTTTTCTTGTTTCTTGAGGTAGGCTTGTATAGCTATAAACTTCCCTATTAGAACTGCTTTTGCCGCATCCCATAGGTTTTGGATGGTCGTGTTTTCATTGTCATTTGTCTCTAGGTATTTTTTGATTTCTCTGATTTCTTCAGTGGTCTCTTTGTTATTTAGTAACGTATTGTTTAGCCTCCATATCTTTGTGTTTTTTATGTTTTTTTCCCCTGTAATTGATTTCTAATCTCAGTGTTGTGGTCAGAAAAGATGCTTGATATGATTTCAATTTTCTTAAATTTACTGAGGCTTGATTTGTGACCCAAGATGTGATCTATCCTGGAGAATGTTCCGTGCGCACTTGAGAAGAAAGTGTGATCTGCTGTTTTTCAATGGAATGTCCTATAAATCTATCTGGTCTGTTGTGTCATTTAAAGCTTGTGTTTCCTTATTAATTTTCTGTTTGGATGATCTGTCCGTTGGTGAAAGTGAGGTGTTAAAGTCCCCCACTATTATTGTGTTACTGTTGATTTCCTCTTTTATAGCTGTTAGCAGTTTCCTTATGTATTGAGGTGCTCCTATGTTGGGTGCATATATATTTATAATTGTTATATCTTTTCTTGGATTGATCCCTTGATCCTTATGTAGTGTCCTTCCTTGTCTCTTGTAACATTCTTTATTTTAAAGTCTGTTTTATCTGATATGAGTATTGCTACTCCAGCTTTCTTTTGATTTCCATTTGCCTGGAATATCTTTTTCCTTCCCCTCACTTTCAGTCTGTATGCATCACTAGGTCTGAAATGGGTCTCTTGTAGATAGCATATATATGGGTCTTGTTTTTGTGTGCATTTAGCGAGCCTGTGTCTTTTGGTTGGAGCATTTAATCCATTCACGTTTAAGGTAATTATCAATATGTATGTTCCTGTGACCATTTTGTTAATTGTTTTGGGTTTGTTTTTGTAGGTTCCTTTCTTCTCTTGTGTTTCCCACTTAGAGAAGCTCCTTTAGCATTTGTTGTAGAGCTGGTTTGGTGGTTCTGAATTCTCTTAGCTTTTGCTTGTCTGTAAAGCTTTTGATTTCTCCATCGAATCTGAATGAGATCCTTGCTGGGTAGAGTAATCTTGGTTGTAGGTTCTTCCCTTTCATCACTTTAAGTATATCATGCCACTCCCTTATGGCTTGCAGAGTTTCAGCTGAGAAATCAGCTTTTAACCTTATGGGAGTTCCCTTGTATGTTATTTGTCGTTTTTTCCCTTGCTGCTTTCAATAATTTTTCTTTGTTTTTAATCTTTGTCAATTTGTTTACTATATGTCTCAGCTTGTTTCTCCTTGGGTTTATCCTGTATGGGACTCTCTGTGCCTCCTGGACTTGGGTGGCTATTTCCTTTCCCATGTTAGGGAAGTTTTCGACTATAATCTCTTCAGATATTTTCTTGGGCCCTTTCTCTCTCTCTTCTCCTTCTGGGACACCTATAATGCGAATGTTGTTGCGTTTAATGTTGTCCCGGAGGTCTCTTAGGCTGTCTTCATTTCTTTTCATTCTTTTTTCCTTATTCTGTTCTCCAGCAGTGAATTCCACCATTCTGTCTTCCAGGTCATTTATCCGTTCTTCTGCCTCAGTTATTCTGCTATTGATTCCTTCTAGTGTAGTTTTCATTTCAGTTATTGTATTGTTCATCTCTGTTTGTTTGTTCTTTAATTCTTCTAGGTCTTTGTTAAAGATTTCTTGCATCTTCTCGATCTTTGCCTCCATTCTTTTTCAGAGGTCCTGGATCATCTTCACTATCATTATTCTGAATTCTTTTTCTGGAAGGTTGCCTATCTCCACCTCATTTAGTTGTTTTTCTGTGGTTTTATCTTGTTCCTTCATCTGGTACATAGCCCTCTGCCTTTTCATCTTGTCTGTCTTTCTGTGAATGTGGTTTTTGATCCACAGGCTGCAGGATTGTAGGTCTTCTTGCTTCTGCTGTCTGCCCTCTGGTGGATGAGGCTATCTAAGAAGCTGGAACAAGTTTCCTGATGGGAGGGACTGGTAGTGGGTAGAGCTGGGTGTTGCTCTGGTGGGCAGAGCTCAATAAAACTTTAATCTGCTTGTCTGCTGATGGGTGAGGCTGTTTTCCCTCCTTGTTGGTTTTTTGGCCTGAGGCAACCCAACACTGGAGCCTGCCCAGGCTCTTTGGCAGGGCTAATGGCATATTCTGGGAGGGCTCATGCCAAGGAGTACTTCTCACAACTTCTGCTGTCAGTGTCTTTGTCCTCATGGTGAGCCACAGCCATCCCCCACCTCTGCAGGAGACCCTCCAACGCTAGCATGTAGGTCTGGTTCAGTCTCCCCTGGGGTCACTGCTCCTTCCCCTGGGTCCCGATGCACACACTACTTTGTGTGTGCCCTCCAAGAGTGGAGTCTCTGTTTCTCCCAGTCCTGTCAGAGTCCTGCAATCAAATCCCACTAGCCTTCAAAGTCTGACTCCCTAGGAATTCCTCCTCCTGTTGCCGGACCCCCAGGTTGGGAAGCCTGACGTGGGGCTCAGAACCTTCACTCCAGTGGGTGGACTTCTGTGGTATAAGTGTTCTCCAGTTTGTGAGTCACCCACCCAGCAGTTATGGGATTTGATTTGATTGTGATTGCACCCCTCCTACCGTCTTATTGTGGCTTCTCCTTTGTCTTTGGATGTGGGGTATCTTTTTTGGTGAGTTCCAGTGTCTGCCTGTCAATGATTGTTTAGCAGTTAGTTGTGATTCTGGTGTTCTCGCAAGAGGGAGTGAGAGCACGGTCTTCTACTCGGCCATCTTCCAATCTCTTCCATCCTTCTACTCAACCAGATGAACTTCTAACGCTTTCAGTACATGCACACTTCCATACTGTAGAGCAAAGTCCTCATTGCCAACATTATTTCAGCTTAGGAGTTCCCTGGCTCAGTAGCCACAATGGCATTACCTTTCATATGGGACTGTGGAGATGGCCACCCCATCTTCCTGATAATACCTCTTCCTCCACTCACCCAGATAAGAAGAAAATGACCAAGGCACCATCTGACCAGTTTTTTTCAGTCATTTATCTCACCACTCAGCCTCTAAACTTTTTTTTAACAGGCAGGGCACTGCTGTCCCTTAGTCCTCCCCACATTGAACACGTGGGTGACAACACTCTCTACTGAATTCCAGGTAATCATATCACTGATCTCAGAGTGTGAGGTCATTGTCCTTCCTCTTTCAGCAGCCCTCCTCCATAGACAAAACCATCAAGAACTGTGAACAGTTTGAGATTTTACCCTACCTGCTGGTTAATCAGAGAAGGGGACCAGAATATGCAACCCTAAAACATGTCACTTTGGTGTAAGGATTAATTTGAGCTAAAGACAACAGAGGAACAGCAGACACAGGAAAAGCTCTAAAAACAGAGCAAACACTTTCTTTTTGTAAAGGAAATTTACATTTATAAAGAAAATTTAAATTTGTAAACATGTCTCCTTCTCCTGTGCCAGGAAGAGGAAAACATCCTGGGGACACAATCATCTGAGATGGTGCTAGATTCTTATGCGCCCAGACTTTCCAATGTGAGGAAATTCTCTCAAGGCTCTTGGCAGGTGAAATGGTACATTCTACTTCTAACCAATTAGATTTAAGATTTTTAGTTTCAAAAAATCATTTACAAAAATATGAAAATATTCTTACTTTTATATTCTCAATTTATTGATAATATTTCATGATGTCCATGTATCATATGTAGATTATACTGAGGTACTATCATTTATCTTGAAACTTTATCATGGTAAACATAATGGTTAGCTATATATTATTAAAACTCAATTATTTATTATTTAAAGTAAAATTAAAATTGTTTCATGAAGTCATTTGAACTACTACCATATTCTAGGACACCAGCTTTTGCTATTTTTTTTCTGTTTTTGGTTATGGACTCACACTAATCCTCAGAGCTCCTTGAAACCAATTAAATATGTCTGTGAATGGCTAGCAAAACACCAACTTGAAATGAAAATTTGTTAGCAGCATAGTTCTTATAGCCTGACTAACCAGCTATAGATTATCATAAACATTGACTATAATTTTAAAACAGAAAAATCAATTACACCTTTCATGACTCTAAAATATATTCATAGGTAAGGCAGTATATACCCTGTCTAAAGCAACAAGAAATCAAGTCATCTTCCTCAGCCTTCCATTCAGAGGTGGGTAAGATTTAATTAACATTAAATCTTAATGTTGGTGAGATGTAGGTAAGAACATAGCCTTTGGAGTCAGGCAGCCATAGGGATGAGTCATATCTGCTCTCGCTGTTTGGCCATAAACAAGTTACATAATCTCTCTGTTAAAAAAAACGCAAACATTCAGCTGAGTAAATTTTAAAGATTTTATTGACTTTATTCAGTGATTCATGAATGGGGCAGCATCTAATCTGGCTGATAGAAAGGGGGTCCAAGGAGCTGTATAAAGTGAAAGACTTTTATGGGCATAATGGAGCAGGAACAAGGAAGTTATAATAAGCAAAAAGCAGGTTGGTTATTGCAAGGGTACTTTCCTTTGGAGGTTGGCAGGGGTCTATCAGGCAGATTAACTAACTAGTGTTGATCAGGTGATTTCTGATTGACTGGTTTTAAGATTCTATTGAAGCAGAAACTGTAATTAGGTTAAGTCTTAACTTGGTGACACAGGGTTTAGCATAAGCAACTCCATTCTGGGTCTGCTGTCTTGTTTTTAACATCTCTAAGTCTTGCTTTCTTCTTCTATATTATGGAAATAATACTGGCAACTCCTTCATGGGTTCTTGATAGAGTAAATGAGATAAAGTATGTGAAATTTTAACTCAGTGCCTGAAATATAGTACACACACAATTAATGTTTGCTTTTTTAAAAATAGTTTATCAAGTATGTGTTAAGATTATGATGCTTCCCACCATAATGCAAATGTCCTAATTTTATATTAGCTAGGTTCACGTGTCTTTGGAATAAACCCTAAAAAGTAGAGATTTCTTAATTTTTAAAAACCTTCTAGAGAAAAAGTTTAAAGTCAGGCACACAGGGCATCAGTGGATTAAGCAGCTAGGATTTAAAGGGAGTTCTAATGTAGACATCCTAGATGAAGATTCATGCAAAAAAGTACTGGAAGAACATGGGAACACAGTATGCATACTATGTCAGTCTCCTTGGGTTAATGTAACAAAATACCACAGACTAGGTAGTTTAAGCAACAGACATTTGTTTCTCACAGCTTTGAAGGCTGAGAAGTCCAAAATCAAGGTGTTGGCAAATTCAGTTCCTGGCGAAGACCCTCTTTCTGGCTACTACATAGCTTCCTTCTTGCTGTGTCCTTACGTGGTGCAATGTGAGAGTTCTGATCTTTCTTCCTCTTCTTATAAGGGCGCTAATCCCAGCATGGGACGCCATCCTCACGACTTCATCTAAACCTAATTACCTCCCCAAAGCCCCACCTCCAAAACCATCACACTAGGGAGCTAGAGCTTCAGCATATGAATTTTGGTTGTGGGGAGAGGAATAGAAACATTTAGTCCAAACACACAGTCTGGTAACTCACATTTTTCTATTTAACGAAGTGTCATGAACATTTAATAAATGTTCTCTGAAAACATGAAAAAAAATTCTGGAAGAAGACATGGCTCAGGGAGTGGGGTAAAAGTCTGGAAGCATTTAGTCAAATTTGTTACAGAGGGGTGCATGAATTAGGGCTGGATTTCAAGTGGTTTGAGAAATTCAACTGGTTTGAAGTTTGTGATCAAGTTGTTGTTTTAACAAGACATGACACTGGCAGCCAAGATCAAGAGGCAGAAAGTCCATCAAGCAGGCAGGACACCTACTGTGTAGTTCAGGTACAATAACTAAAGCCCAGTGCTTGTGTGAACACATTTTGGGGCTACAGTTATCCCAAACACAGGTCTTGGGAGTGGTAGACTTTGAGCAGTAAAGGTCCATTAAGAGGAAGGAGACCGTGGCTTGCTGCTATGCAGTGCTGTAGAATTGCCATGCATGTAGTCTGAGAATTGGGTATGTTGAAACCTCCACTTGAGCCAAGGACTCTCAGACAGACAGCACTCCTGCTGTGAAAATATGATCTGTCCAAACTTCCAACTCCAGGAACATGGCATACAGGTCATGATTTCCAGTTTGTGGTGTATATTTCTTTTTGGATCCATGACTTTCTGTTGATTGAGGAGGAAAAAAATAAAATTTCTTTCAGTTTGTTAAGGAAGCAGTTGTTACTGTAAATGACAATGCATCACAATCTTCAGGCTAAAACAGTTCTGATATGAGACATGATCACTTATTTAAATTTATATTGTGACTGTCTGTTGTCCTAAAAGATGTGGCTATGCACATAAATAGTAATTCATTTATTCTTTTGATAGTTATACCGTCTTATCCTCATAGGCATAATATTATGCTACTATATTTGCTCTAAAAGTTGAAAGCATTTATATATATATATATATTTTGAGGAGAAATTAAAGAAGGCTAAAGATTCATGTTTTAATGTGAGCATAGTTGAAAGGAAAGTAAGTATTCATGTATCTGCTATATATAATTTATGAGATCTTTTTGAGCAAGAAATATTAGTTTATAGGTCCTGCCTTATAGATTTATAAATATCATTCTTACTTTCTAGATATAAAATCCCTATTCTCACAGACAGTTTTACAGGAATGTAAAATACATAGTCATAAATTGGAGAAAATCCAACAATAACTATAATATGCACCTGTTTTACCTAGAGCAACATTGGGAAAAAGAAAATGACTGAAAAATAAAAGGTATCCTCTTTGTGTTTGACCCTCAAATCTCATCTCTAATTTCAGAAATACCCTTTAGCTATTTCTTTTTTTTTTTTTTTTTTTTTTTTGTGGTACGCGGGCCTCTCACTGTTGTGGCCTCTCCCGTTGCGGAGCACAGGCTCTGGACGCGCAGGCTTAGCGGCCACGGCTCACGGGCCCAGCCGCTCCGTGGCATGTGGGATCTTCCCGGACCAGGGCATGAACCTGTGTCCCCTGCATCGGCAGGCGGACTCTCAACCACTGTGCCACCAGGGAAGCCCCCCTTTAGCTATTTCTAAATTGAATCTCCTCTTAGATAAATGTCAAGATTTAACAATAAATTTGATTTTAGGCTTCATCTATAAACATAAAACATAATTTTACCTGAAACTGTTTTAAGGTTTTGTCAGCTCCTAGGTCTTCTAAGAAAATATGAAATTTTAATACTATCTAGGTGCAAGGTATAAGACTTGGATGAAAAATTATGGTTCAACATCATGTGATCCTAGGCCTTGAAAGTAATGCATGGTCTTCAAGTACTGTTGAAGTGATTCTCTGTTGAAGTGATTCTCTGTAGAGAGAAATGGTAGATCACATTAACTATATTAAAGTCATTGTAAGAAAGAATATATTCTATATGATATAGATTAGTGTAAGACACAAGAAAACTCACAACCTTACTCACCACAGGTATTTCCACAAAGTAAGGAACAAAAATTTAAGAGCAATGACCAAGGTAGCATCTACTCAACATTTATTTGTGAAACTCTGTGACCAAGCTGAAACCCTTTTCTCACAATTGTGAAAAACCGGCATACAAAACCTAAGTAACCACTAGTGGTCTATTGTTTAGGAGTGGAGACAAGAGCAATGCCCACATTCATAGCCAATACTGGGTTGCTAGAAATTTCACTTTGTGCTACAGAAAAGATGACACTCAAATAAAGTGTTTGTATGTGCTTTACCCTGGGGGGAATTTACATAGCATGACTGGGATATGAGAACATTTGGAAAAGTGAGTTAATAATACTTGTCACGATGTTTTTCTACATTAAGTTGCAGAGAACGTGGCTTTGAACTTAAGGCACTCGAAAAAAACAATTTAATTATTCTAAATATCTACTTTTCCCCTAATTTATATGGCTAAAAAAAGAGAACAATTACTTGTTTTAGATTTTTATATTCTCTTGTGTACAGAAAATCCTTAGAGATAGGTGGTGATTTTTTTTTTTTTTGGTGTCCTGATTTCTTTCTCAAAGGGACAAATAAATAAAATTAATTATTTGCAGAAGGAAACCTTTATTTCTTAGACCTCATTTGACAATACGAAAAGATTAAAAACAAGTCTGCAAAGTAAAGTTTCTCTGGTACTGTATGTTCTTATTTATTCTTCAGGAAATCCAGCCTCCCCCAGTTTCTTTTAGATAATTTTGAGAGATTCCTGAAAGTGTCATACTCAGTGCTCCAAGAATTGAGTTGTCTCCATGACTACTGCATGTATTTTAGCACTTTCTCTTTCTTCTTTTGCTCACTGCATATCTCAGTTGTTGCTATCCCCCAAGTGTCAACTGTGCTACCAATACCTACTGGAGACTCAACTGCATCTGCTGCTGCACAGATTCAAATGTCTGGCCCCAGGAGCTGACCTTGGTGCTGATGTTTGCACCAACTACTGATGACTTATAATGTTGAGGACCCACAGCCTAGGCCAGGAATACTCCCAAATTTGCTATTTTTCACCTTGGTCTTCATCAATCAGCATAAATGTTGTCTCTGATCTGACTTCTCAAATTTTCATATCCCACATTATAGAAAAACACCTATTTCCCTTCTCTGTTATCTGTCTCTCTTTTTCATTCTCTCTTTCTTGCATCTTAGGACACAGGAAATGCAGATTGGAAGTCAAGGAGGGTATTTACCTCTTGGACCTTACCTTAGGGGAGGAGAGACAGAGAGTAAAAAAAAAAAATAAATAATAAATAAATAAATAATCATCACCTGTGAGGTACATAAAATGGGTGATGTAATAGAAAGTTATAGATATAGTGCCTGCTTTACACAGGCTGGTCAGGAAGGTCTTCCTTGGTGATTATTCAACTTGAGGCATGAAGGACAAGAGGAGTCAATAATGCAGAGAGGAACTATTCAATTTAGAGGCAAGAACAAATTTAAATTCTTTAAGCAAGAGAGAGTTAAGTATATATAAGTATACTGAGGAACTGAAACGAGGCTAATTTATCATTGAATTTACATGACTTGACTCTACTTTAAAATAAGTTTTCCCCCTTAGTATTCACTTATACATGTACATAGACCCCACTGCCTACTTGAAATGCTCTAAATATGCCTGCATCTTAAAATGAATACGATTTAGTCTCAAGCAAAGTCTTCTTTACAGACCAGAATATGCAGTAATTAAAAAAGACAAGAAATCCCCAAAGCTGTGAAAAATCCCAAAAAATTAAGATCAGGTCAGGCTTTTAAAATACTTTAAGACTATCAGAAACTTCAGGTTTCTGGTCCAGCAGAAGTTGCCACTCATCCTAACAAGTACAAAGGTAAGCAAAGTGAAAAATCAACAACTCTGCCTAAATTCATAAGAGAGAAGTGAGGTCACAGGGCACACCAGTGCCCCCAAACCCACCCAGAGATAAACCCACGCACATATGTTCACCTTATCTTTGATAAAGGAGGCAAGAATGTACAACAGTGAAAAGACAGCCTCTTCAATAAGTGGTGCTGGGAAAACTGGACAGCTACATGTAAAAGAATGAAATTAGAACACTCCCTAACACCATACACAAAAATAAACTTAAAATGGGTTAAAGACCTAAATGTAAGGCCAGACACTATAGAACTCTTAGAGGAAAACATAGGCAGAACAATCTATGACATAAATCACAGCAAGATCCTTTTTGACCCTCCTCCTAGAGAAATGGAGATAAAACCAAAAATAAACAAGTGGGACCTAATGAAACTTAAAAGCTTTTGCACAGTAAAGGAAACCATAAGCAAGATGAAAAGACGACTGTCAGAATGGGAGAAAATATTTGCAAACGGAGCAACTGACAAAGGATTAATCTCCAAAATATACAAGCAGCTCATGCAGCTCAATAGCAAACAAACAACCAACCCAATCCAAAGATGGGCAGAAGAGCTAAATAGACATTTCTCGAAAGAAAACATACAGACTGCAAACAAACACATGAAAGAATGCTCAACATCATTAATCATCAGAGAAATGCAAATCAAAGCTACAATGAGATATCATCTCACACCAGTCAGAATGGCCATCATCAAAAAATCTAGAAACAATAAATGCTGGAGAGGGTGTGGAGAAAAGGGAACCCTCTTGCACTGTTGGTGGGAATGTAAATTGATACAGCCACTATGGAGAACAGTATGGAGGTTCCTTAAAAAAGTAAAAATAGAACTACCGTATGACCCAGCAACCCCATTACTGGGTATATAACCTGAGAAAACCATAATTCGAAAAGAGTCATGTACCACAATGTTCATCACAGTTCTATTTACAATAGCCAGGACATTGAAGCAACCTACGTGTCCATCGATAGATAAATGGATAAAGAAGATGTGGCACATGTAAACATTGGAATATTACTCAGCCATAAAAAATGAAATTGAGTTATTTGTAGTGAGGTGGATGGACCTATAGACTGTCATACAGAGTGAAGTATGTCAGAAAGAGAGAAACAAATACTGTATTCTAACACATATATATGGAATCTAAAAAAACCCACAATGGTTCTGAAGAGCCTAGGGGCAGGACAGGAATAAAGATGCAGAAGTAGGGAATGAACTTGAGGACCTGTGGTGAGGGAAGGGTAAGCTGGAATGAAGTGAGAGAGTTGTATTGACACATATACTCTACCAAATGTAAAATAGATAGCTAGTGGGAAGCAGCTGCATATCACAGGGAGATCAGCTCGGTGCTTTGTGTCCAGCTAGAGGGGTAGGATAGGGAGGGTGGGAGGGAGACGCAAGAGGGAGGAGATATGGGGATATATGTATATGTATAGCTGATTCACTTTGTTATAAAGCAGAAACTAACACACCATTGTAAAGCAATTATACTCCAATAAAGATGTTAAAAAAAAATACAGTTGAAGACCCCTTGGTTGGTATTCCACTCACATAATATCTGGTCCCTTCCCTACGTAGAAATAATCATGGTATTCAAGTTGTTATTTATCATTCCCATGTAAACTTTTATTACATATAACTGCATTATTAAACGAATCATTTTCTTTTTTGACTTTAAATTTTGTAACACTACATATATTCTTCTGCAACTTGTTTCTTGTTTTTTATTGAAATATAATTGACTTAAAATATTATGTTAGTTTCAGGTGTACAGCATAGTTGATTTCTGGTCTCGTAGTATTGTGGTCGGGGGGCATGCTTGATATGATTTCAGTTTTCTTAAATTTGTTGAGACTTGTTTTGTGGCCTAGTATGTGGTCTATCCTGGGGCATGTTCCATGTTACTTGAAGGGAGTGTGTATTCTGCACCTTTTGGACAGAATGTTCTATCTATCTATCTATCTATCTATCTATCTATCTAACTGATGATTGACAGGGCCAGATCCTGGGGTAGAGCTTATTTCTTTGCATCCAAGCTGGTACAGAGAGCTCCAGTTCATACACTTAACATTGTGTATAATATTTTATTATTTAAAAAGTACAATTCATTTTCCTATTGATGGACACAAGTTTTCTCTATTTTGTGGGGCTTAAAATAGTGTTGTAATGAATATCATTTCATTGCCTGCATGTGTTAGAATTTCTCTAGGTTGTATAGTTAGTAGACTAATTCGGGGGTCAAATTGTACATGCATAGTTAGTTGTGATAGATATTACCAAATTGCTCTTCTATGTGATTATTTGAATTTTCTTTCTCACAAGCGATGAATGCCACTGCTTAGTAATGCTAAGGATGTTAATTGTTGCTAGTATATTTGAGGTCAGTAATATTTCATTTTTTATTTTCATTGGAATTCCATAATTACTACTGAAGTTGACCATCTACTAAAATTGAGCACCTGTAGAAAAAAACAAAAAAAAACAAAAAAAACTCCAGAGGACCCAGGATCATGTGAGTGGGTCCCACACTTCTGTGAGTTTTACATCCTGGAGCTCTACCAGGTTCTCAGGGTGAATAGCAGAGAAAATTTCCTCTCATACTTCCAGCAGGAAGATGAGAAAGAAGCCTTTTTTTAAAGACACCAGAGCATTCTGTTCTTCTTTACAAAGTTTGTCCTCAGGAGAAACCATTTAACTACCGCCTAATTTAAACTGCTTGGGTTTTATCAGAGCCTAACTGACCTGAGGGAAGAGAATACCCAGCTCCAGACCATTCTAGCCATCTTGTACTGCCTAAGGGGTAAAAAAAAGAAACAACTGAGAAGCATTGGTGAAGTTTACCACCCAGAGGGCATAAGCTTATTAAAAGACTGAGAACTAAGCATAGGAATGTGTAACGCGCCCGCACCTCACCATGGCATTACTACAGTCTTTTCACACCAGTTCCACTACTGCAACTGAATCCACTATCAGAATTGGAGATTTCAACACACCTCTATCAGAGATGAATAGATTCAGCAGGGAGAAAATCAGTAAGGACATAACTGAACTAACAACCCCATTAATCAACTGCATATATGGACATCTACAGTCTATCTCCTCTAACATCAGCAAAATACACATTTTTCTCAAGTTCACATCAAGCAGTTCCCAAAATAGCCCACATTTTGGGCCATAAAACACTCCTTAACATATAATAGAAATCATATAATATCTCTTCTCATACCACCATGGAATTAAAATAGAAATCAATAACAGAGATAATGGAAAATCCCAAGATACATGAAGAATAAACAACATACTTCTAAATGACCCATAGGTCAAAAAGAAATCTCAAGAGAAATTAAAAATATTTTGAACTAAATGGAAATAAAAACACAGTTTATCAGAATTTGTGGGATGCAGCAAAAGCGGTGTTTATAGGGAAAGTTATAACACTGAAAGAATATATTAGAAAAGAAGAAAGATCTAAAATCAATACTCTAAATTTCCACTTTAGCAAACTAAAAAGAAGAGCAAATTAAATCCACAGTAAGCAAAACAAAAGCAATAATAAAAATTGGAGAAGAAATAAATGGAATTGAAACAGTAGGTGAATGGATAAACTATGGTATATCCAGGCAATGGAATATTATTCAGTATTAAAAAGAAATAAGCTATCAAGCCATTAAAAGACATGGAGGGGGACTTCCCTGGCAGTTCAGTGGTTAAGACTTCTCCTTCCAATGTGGGGGATGTGGGTTTGATCCCTGGTTGGGTAGCTAAGATCCCACATGCCTCGTGGCCAAAAAACCAAAGCATGAAACAGAAGCAATATTGTAATAAAGACTTAAAAAAATGGTCCACGTCAAAAAAAATCTTAAAAAAAAAAGACATGGAGGAAACCTAAATGAATATTACTAAGTGAAAGAAGCCAGTCAGAAGTACATGATTCTACCCATATGAATTTCTTGAAAAAGCAAAATTATAGACAGAGGTCAGTGATTGCCCGGGGTTTGGAGGCAGGAAGGGAGGAATGAATAGGTGGAGCACAGAGGATTTTTAGGGCAGTGAAGCTATTCTGTATAATACTATAAGGTACATGTCCTTATACATTTGTCCAAGCCCATAGAACGTGATACAGCAAGAGTAAACCTTAATGTAAACTACGGACTTTGGGTGATAATGATGTTCAGATGTGGGCTCATCAATTATAACAAATGTACTAGTCTGGGGATGTTGATGATGGGGAGGCTATGCATGAGTAGGTACAGGGGGAAAATGCAAAATCTCTGTGTCTTCTGTTCTTGTTTGCTGTGAACATAAAGCTGTTTTAAAAAAATAAAGTCTATTAGATAAAAACAAAATAGAACCATAAGTACTTATGTTTGCTAGACATCAAACTAATTTAGGATATCAGGGTCAATGTATTACAACAAATCTGAAAAACATTATGCAGTGAAAGAAATTAGTCACAAAAGCACACATCTTGTATGATTCCATTTATATGAAATGTCCAGTATAGGTCAGTTTATGGAGACAGAAAGTAGATTCGTGGTTCCCAAGGGCAGAAGACAGGGAAAATAGGAAGTGATTATTAATAGGTATGGGTTTTTGTTTTGTTTTGTTTTGAGTGGTTAAAATGTTCTAAAATCAGATACTGGGAATGGTTGCATAGTTATATGAATAAACTTAATTACCACTGAAATGCACATGGAGGAATGTGCATTTTAAAAGGTAATTTTAAAGAGTGAATTTGTATAATGTGAATGTAAATTATATTTCAATAAAGCTACTATTTTATTTTTTATTTTTTTAAAGATTTTTTTATGTGGACCATTTTTAAAGTCTTTATTGAGTATGTTACAATATTGCTCCTGTTTTATGTTTTGGTTTTTTGGCCGCAAGGCATGTGGCATTTTAGCCACCCCACCAGTGATGGAACCCTCACTCACTGCATTGGAAGGTGAAGTCTTAACCACTGGACTGCCAGGGAAGCCCCAAAGCTATTATTTTAAAAGTTAATAAAATAGAAATATCTTTATACATTAAAATGTTTTTTAAGTAGATAAAATCAAATAGGAATATAGAGTAACAAACTTTTCAGTTAATAATTATGGAAGTTTCAAGAGAAATTCTAAAGAAGTCAGACTTATTTGGAGAAACTGAAGAGGAAAGGAAAATATATAAAATATCATAACTTTAATTTTATAATAAGTAACTAAAGCTAAGTTAGAACAAGGATTTCATCCAAAATAACAAGGAGGTTAAGTGACAATTCTGGGACCTGAATTCAGACCAGTTATATCCAATGCTAAAAATCTTTTTTGGTCTTGAAGTTTCCTTAAAATTCCAGTGTCTCAGCAAATAAATATCTTTCTCACATTAAATTATATTTCTAGAACGCAAATAATGAAAAATCTACAAGGTGTTAAAAATTAATCCTTTCAAAATATTTACACTTCTCACAGATTTCCTCCAGGGCATAAGAAAGGGAAAGTGCATATTAAGTATTTCAGATACTTAGCATTTCAAACATGTCCAGAAAATGACTAATAAAAATTTTTTGCACACAAATAGAATACTAACCATCATGACCACAGATTTGAAACTACAACTGTGAAACATTTGTTTGTATATGTGGCATCAGCTCTGTTTCATTTGTTTTGGGCACCTAATTGAGGAACATCTGTTTCAGTAGTATCTGTTTAATATGAAAAATATCCTTTGGTATGAAAACAGGCTGAATTGGTATGTAGACCATTTATTAGTTCTGTTACTATTAAATGAGGGCAAATCAATCACTCTGGCTAAAAATTCCAACTTAACCAGGAGATGCTACATCAGTTGTTAATAAAAATACACACTTTACTCATTCATTCATTCTAAACATTTGTTTAGCCTGTATTCTGTGTCAGGTATGTAAGTAAGTTTCAAGGCTGTGATGTAGACCAAAGACAATATTATCCTTAAAGGAACTCCCAGTTCAGTTGAAGAAGCAAGCATGTAAATAAAAATTTGAAATATAATAAATTCTATAATTGATATAAGCATACAGTATAGAGGAGGGATATCTAAATCTATTAAGTGGGTAGATGGATGGAGGTGTTAAAGTTTGTCAATTAAGAAGAATTCGTTTTCTGAAATAAATTTGTGACAATTATTAAAGCTGCAACTGTTTCAGTTTTGAAGTAAAAAGCAAGCCCCAGTACATGACAGGGTGCTCAACATCACTAATCTCCAGAGATTTGCAAATCAGAACCACAATGAGGTATCACCTCACACAGGCTAGAATTGCTATTATCAAAAAGACAAGAAATAAAAAGTTGTGGCGAGGATGTGGAAAAATGGAACCCTCATGCAGTGTTGGTGGTAACATAAATTGGTGCAGCCACTATGTAAAGCAGTGTGGAGGTTCCTCAAGAAATTAAAAATAGAGCTACCATATGATCCAGCAATTATACTTTTGGGTAAGTATCTGAAGAAAATGAAAACACTGCTTTGAAGAGATATCTGCAACCCACATGTTCATAGCAGCATTATTTCCAATAGCTAAGATATGGAAGCAACCTAATTGTGCATAGATAGACGAATTGGTAAAGATAGTGTTTTATATATATATATATATAATCATACATAATATAAAATACATATATACACATACAAAGGAATGTTTTTCAGCCATAAAAAGGACACTCTGCCATTTGAAATGACATGGATGAAACTTGAGGTCATTATGCTAAGTGAAATAAGTTGGACAGAAGAAAGACAAATACTGTATGATCTCTAGGAATCTAAAAACAAACAAACAAACAAAACAAAACAAAACTCATAGATACAGAGAACAGATTGGTGGTTGCCAAAAGTGGAGGTTGGGAGGTGGGTGAAATGGGTGAAGGGGTCAAAATATGCAAACTTCCAATTATAAAATAAATCCTGGGGATATAAAGTGTGGCATGGTGACTAATTTAAAAGAAAAAAAAAAGCAACCCTCAGCTACAACCTAACTACTGTGCTCAGGAAAATAAATCAGTATAGTTTCAGATAAGTAAGAGCACAAAATTATGCATGAGTGTAATGAATCACATTATCCCCTGAACAGATCATATATTATGTATAAAACAGAACACTTAAGAGATTGGAACTCATTTGAAGTTTTGCAAAGCAAATTATCATAATTCTTCTGATATTATAGTAGTTTTCACCTAATACACTAGTTAATACGTTTGAAGAAGTTAAGCATGTAGGAAAATTCTATTTTAAGATAGAAAAAAACAAGAAATTATTAACTGGAAAATATAATCTGACTGGAGAAAATCTTTTGTAATGAAATTATGATAAAATGCTTTGCCTAAAAGCAAAATTATGAATGCCAAAATAAAGCATAAATGATATCATAATACGAAAAATTATTTCAAAAAGGAAATATATAGTATACATAATCTTATTAAGATAAATGTTTTATAACATCTTTAAGAGTACTTCTATGTTTAAATTGGTATTATAAAGACAACAAGCATGATATTCTGAGAATAATTCAAATATTGAGGACAAAAGAGTTAAGTACGTAATAGCTGTTTATTAATTCCAAAAATAATAAGGACAACTCACAGGACTTAACAAGTTTTGTTCTCTTATAACTCTCTTCTTCATTTTCCTAAGCACTACATAGAATGAGGCGAAGTTAATATTAACAAATCAAAATTTCTAATGGTAACCCATAAAACACATAAAATATCATATTGTTTCTTAGCCACAGAATTAATATCATAAACATTATATATGTGATACAGTAACAAATTTTCAAACAGCAATGTTCTGTGTGACATAGTAAGTATTAAATTTTCAAGCACAATAAACATGAGGGAACAAAACTCTGACAAAACTGTACATGTGGCAAAAACTAATTTGATTGGCTGATGTCAACAGATTTTTCATAATTTGAAGAAAATGAGAAAAACTCTCTGTTAGTAACTGACAAGGAAACGGGCCTAAAAATGTTTAATTCAGTTATAGTTCCTCAGAACAAACTCAAGTGATTGGGATACACTTGAGTTTCCTTAAGTGTTTGTGTTATTTGTTCAAGTAGCTTTCTGTCTCTTACAGCAACTCTGCTTTGCTGGCATGAAATGTGTTTGTACTGACTGGATCTTCCTCCCTCTGGCTGTTAGAATCCCTTAGATGGTTTGTTATTTTCTTTATTAGCCCTTAGATCTGGTGGTAGAAGTAAACAAGTGGAGCTTGTTTCTGCAACATTGAGCTAGCTGCGCGGGGCAGAGGGGCTGCAGGTCCCCCGCTGAGTAGCAGGCTAAAGCTTCCCTGTTTCCAGGTCTCCAAGTTTATTCTCAACTTCAGGAGCAGAGGACCTAGTCCAGCTCCCCCATAGTCCCTAAGGTCACACTTATTGGACAAACTTTCATCAATGTCAAAATTTCCTCTAAGAATCTCTGTGCCAGGTTTTTCCAAGATTGTGGTTAACTTTACTCTATCCCAAGGAAGAAAGAGTCTGTACCAGTTCTCTCCATCAAGATCTCCTCTGAGCCTAAACCTTCACCTGTTCCCAGATATAGATCAATTTCAACACCAATTTGACTTGGAAAAGACAGGTAGTCAGGAATTTGGAGAAAAGATGTAGAGAGCCATATTATTAATTTGGTAGGGCTACCATAGAAGTGTAATACAAATAAGGTGGCTTAAACAACCGAAATTTACAGTCTTACAGTTCTGGAGTGTAGGAGTCCAAAATCAAGGTGTTGGCAGAGTTGATTTTTTCTGAAGGCTGACAGAGAAAGATTGGTTCCAGGTCTCTTTCCTTGGATTGTTAGATGGTCATCTTCTCCCTGTGTCTCTTTACATCATCTTCCCTCTAAGCCTGTCTATCTCTGTGTCCAAATTTCTCCTTTCTATAAGGACACCAGTCATATTGCATTAGAACCCAAACTAATGAATGATTCATTTTAACTTGATCATCTCTATAAAGACCCTATCTCCAAATAAGGTCACATTTTGAAGTACTGGGGGTTAGGACTTCAAACATATCTCTTTTCAGGGGATATGGTTCAACCCACAACAGCCATATTTAAGTCAACTGTCTATCCCTGAGACTCTACTGAATATATTAATTAAGCTCTAGATTGGTGATGACCTCAGATGCCGTTAAGGTAGGCGTATTGCAACACAAAATTCTTCAGGTAGATAGAATGATAAAAGGATTCTAGTCCAAAAGACCTGAGGGGATCATGAGAGCCAAGAGACAATTATCATAAGAAACTAAAATTTCAAATGTTCATCGTACATATTACCAGCTGAAAAATAAATGAGTATTTATAAAAACACTCAAAGGCATTATTGTTACTACAAACTCTCTTATCTATAAACCACCTTTTGGGTAATTTATTTGCATTTTCACTTGAGTGAACAATAAAGCGTAAAATATTGCCTTTGCAATACATTTTTTTTTAAAGCAGAAAAGTAACTAGTGGGCGTAAGAACTTGTCATTGTTTAAGTCTAATCACTTTATTTAAGTGTCAAGTGGGACCCTCTCTAGTAAAACAACTCATAGCCTACATTTCAATTAAGTTTAGTGAAAGGCAGGGAAAATTACAGAAAGGAAAAGAAGCTTTAGTTTGAAGACTCCAGAGTAAAAGAATTAGTGAATCATTTTAAACAATGTCACTTTTTGTTAAATAGGATAGTTACTAACTTCTTAGCTAAGTAGACTTTAAAAAAGAAATATTCTTTGATTCACTTTGCTGTACAGCAGAAACTAACACAACATTGTAAAACAACTGTACTCCAATAAAAATTTTTTAAAAAGAAATATTCTAAAATATGCCACTCAAAATAATTTTTTAGACAATTTTAATTTAAAAGGAGAAAATAGACAATTTCCTTTTGCAAACAAAATACACAACGTGCTCACAACCGTTAGATTAATTGGTATAATATCATGTATATTTTCATTAACACTGTATAACTTCTACATTGATCCACATTCTTGGGACAATTGGTATTATGATTAAACTTAACTTTGCCCATCTTTTGGCTCTAAAATTGTGTCTCATTTAATTTGCATTCCTTAACTACAAATAAAGTTTAACATCTTTAACTTTATAAATGACCTAATTCTTTTTTTTTTTAATTCCTCTTCCTGAAATCTTTCCATATTTGTTTTCTATTGGGTTGTCAGTCTTTATTCTTCTTGATTTTTTAAGAAATGCTCTGCCTACCAGTACTTGACTAATATATTATTATTAAATTTGTGAAATATAAAATTCAAAAACAACATTTTGCTTTCCTGATCATCTATTTCATATTTGTTTTCCATTAAATTATTTTTGTTCTTATGTTTCTTATTCTTTATTTCTACATTTATGAGATTCATTCATTTGTTCATTCCAACATCATAAGTTGTATCTTATTAATTTTCAGCCTTTATTTTATGACCATTTAAGGCTATACATTTCTAATTAATCACAGGTTTATCTTCTTTTAATATGTAGTATTTTTATTTTAAAATTTCAATTATTTATATCATTGCTTATATCCACAAGTTTCTTAATACATGTTTATTCATTTTAATTTTATTGAATTCCAGTCATGGGTTCATTTTCTGAGATGATAACCACTTCTTTAAATTAGTTGAAACTTATCTATAGCCCACATTATTATTTTCAATTTTTATAGATGTTCAATGCATGTCTAAAAAGAATGCTTATTACAAAATGTTGGGATGTAATATTGTATAACTATTCATTAGAACGAATTTGTTAATTACATATATATTATATATAAAGCATTGAAAAGAATTTTTTCAAAATTCATATCTAGATTTTCTTGTAAGGTTGGTCCAACAGCTACTGAATAGTATATTAAACTATCCCATTATAGTGGTGGATTTTGTTTTTTTTGCTCTACAGTTTTGAAGCTGTATTATTCATTTTTAAGTGCATACAAATTTAGTTTTCATATCTATTTGGTGAAACTTTTTTCATTATGTAAAGACCCTCTTTCTCTGTACATAAGTAATTTCCTTTAATTTTGTCTAAAATTAGTGGGCTACACCAGCTTTGTTTTTTTGTGGTTCGCAGTTACCTGATGTACTTTCCCCCCTCCTTTTAGTTTTACCCTTCCAGATAGCCTTTAGCTTATTCCTGATTCTTATAAACTATATATAGCTGTTAGTCTTTATTTTCATTTTTAAAAAATAATCTGTCTTTTCTCTGTAGTGGATTTTGAGACCTTCTATTTGTCTTTAGTAATACATAGTTGTATTGACAAAATTTTCTCAGCCTCCCCTGCACTCTTTTCCAACTTGGCCTGACTTTTGGCTTCTGTGTTCATCTATGCATTGTCCACTTTTAGCAAGAATTCTGCTAAGTCATTTTAATCAGAATCCCCTCCCCGCTCCAATATCTGATGACCATTGATAATCTCATCAAGTTCCTCATCCTCCACCAGCCCCAAGGTGGGCTGACCTGCCCCATAGCAAGAATCCTGTTAGGTTGGTTTAGCCAGAATCTTCCCTTACCCCTGTTTCCTCTTAGTAATATTCTAGCCACCCACCCCCACCATGCTCCTTGGCTATAAATTACCACTCGCCCATGCTGTACTTGAAGTTGAGTTTAATCTGTCTCCCCCACTGCAAAATTCCATCTCAGTGGTCCTCTACCTATTGTGATAGTCCCCTTGCCCCCTTGAATAAAGTCTTCCTTACTGTGCTTTAACAATTGGTATTGAATATTTTTTCTTTAACAGTATTAAGATGACTTTAGTTGTAGTTTTCTCTCCACCTGTCCTACTGGGACACTTTGCACTTCCTGTATTGTGAGAATTCGTGTTTAATCATTCTGATAAAATTTCCAGTTATTATTTTTTCATATTTTACTTACACTCCGTTTAATTTACACATCTTTCTTTTGGGGGGAACACAAATCTAATGTTTGTAAGAAATTATGAATCTCTTTGCTGTGTCTTTAAACCTGTTTTGAATATCTTTTACTCTGCATGATTCATACTGTGTAAATTTTTGGATCTATTTTCTAACCCACTAATTATATTTCATCATATTAAATCCACTGTTTCAGCTACCAAATGCTTTTTTAATTTCAGCTATTGTAACTTTTACTTTTAGATACTCTCTTGGCTATCTTTCACAACTACCTGGCCAATTTTATAGTCCTAGTCATATTTTTGTTCTTTTCACATATTAAACGCACTTATTTTATATTCTGTAGCCATTTATTCAAATGCCTACAGTCTTTGCACTTGTAATTCTGTTTTAACTGCTTTGTTGACTATAACTCATGGTGATTGTCTATTCATGTGTTTTGTTTTTTGATATTGAGCATATGTTCTTTGGACTTTTATCTAAGGAAATTTTTTCAGACTTGGTCCTAAGATATATTCCTCTAGGAAGTAACTATAGTTGTTTCTGCCAGTTTTCTAAGGATATTACATTGACAGCACCAATTAAATACACATTTGTAACTTGCATTTATGTGGCCACATGTGGTGTTAATTCTGGCTCAAAACTGTGTGTGAGCTAGTTTTTGGCAAATAACTCTTCAATGAGATTTTTTTCCTCCATTCCAAGCTAAAGCTGGGACAGACAAGTTTCTTTCTCAGAATCCTTTGGGATGTGTATAGTTTTTCTCAATTGCTTCTTGTGGTTATCAATTCCAGGGATTTCTGGTTAAAAAAAAAGCAAGTCTTTTAGGTCTTTGAGTTCTAGTTCTTGTCTCCAATTCAGTGGGCAACTGGTAAACACTGAAACTCCAGTCCAAGAGGGATCAGCTTGTTACTACTGGAATCTTTTCAGTTTTAGTTCTCATTTGCATTTTTAGCTTCCTGATTTTTCATCAGTTTGGGCCTCTGATTTCTATGCAATCTCAGCTTACCACTTAGGTTTTTTAAACAAGTATTTTCTTCATACTTTAGGTATTTGGGGGATGAGCTTTTTTTCTTCGTACTTTAGGTATTTGGGGAATGGGCTTTTTTTGTTTTTAGTTTGTCAAAAATACTAAAAATAAGTCATTAAGAAAATCTTAAAGAAATTTTGGAGAAAGTTGGGAGTGATAATTTTCCTGTAAAATACATATAAATTTGTTCGTTTTCAGAAATTAGAAATTAATAGTCAATTTCAGAAATTAGAAATTAATAGTCAAAATCATAGAATATTTATTAGTTATATCAATTCATGGATTATAATTGTTTCTATAGAGGTAAATTATTAATTTTTATAGCATATCATTACATATTCTGATAATTGTATATGCACCCTAATTATCTTCTTACTTTATTTCTGACAAAAGCTGTGTAGATGGATATATGCCTTATTACGTATTATCCACCAATAATAGAATTGCAATATTTAGACTTCAAATCACAAGTAATTAAAGTTTAGTAGTAGTACATGTCCTGTGGCTGACCTATGAATGAAGAAAATAATATTATTTTAGTGATAATCAACAAGAATATATAAAGTATGATAAGGCTAAGGGATTGCTGAAATTTTCAGTTTTTTTCTAACCTGGATATTTAACAATATATATGAATATTCTTCATTTTCAAATTAAATCAGAGTTTTGGAGAAAATATTCTATTGGATTTGTTTGGAAGTAGTGTTGTTACTCATTTTGAAAATAACATATTGCAATATATTCCAATCTGTAGTTGACTGCCATAATCAATTTAGCATATCATGACACATATATGATACTGAGAATGAGTATCATACTCATAATTCATCTCAGGTGAAAAATGAAAACATCAGTTAAGGTTGTGGTGTTTGGGGTTTTGTTTGTTTTAAAGCTTTTTATATTTCTTATATTTATATAAGAGGCCTGTGATGAAAAAAATCTACATGATGAGAAAACCTCCTCAGGAGTGTAAGTATGAAATGGAGGTTTTATTGGTTGGTGTATTAACAAGCGGGTGAAGGTATCTCCTGACATTACAACCACATTTACATGTTGTCAACTAACCAGAAAACTTAGCAACAATTTTTAAATTTGTTCATTATTTGACCCAGTATTTACAGTCCTCCATGATATGCCTCAAACTTATTTACCACTATTTTCCTTCAGTCATCCTTTTTTTTCATACCAATAGTATAAATTGTTCAGAAGTTAGATAGTATAAATTGTTTAGAAGTTAGATAAAACTTGAAGGTCATTTCTGCCTTAAAATAATAATAGTGTGATATTGGAAAAGCTTCTTAAAATCATGGGAACTCAGTTTCCTCATTATTAAAACATGGTCAGAAATATGTATACCTTAGAATCTTGAGAGCAGAAATTAAGATAAGACGTAAAATATCCAATACAGTAGTTAACTGCACAAATATTGTTACTGAAATCCTATTCGCCCCACTTTTTTCTGCTTCTAAGCTTTTGAAGATTTTTTTTTACCCTCCTACAAAGTTTTTCTGCTATAGTTTCCACTCATTCAAATTCTAAAAATGAACCATGAACTGGTTTCAAAGCTTTGTTGAATATTCCCCACTCTATCAACATTTTGTAATCTACTCGTGCTTTCTATTTTGAAGTAATGCATTTGAATTCCCATAGCATTTCTCTTTGCTTCTTTCAATACTTAACATTCTATGAGATACTATGAATATTCACGTACACCTTACACACTATGTATTATAGTTCCTCTAGGACAAGATTTGTTTCCCATTCACATGTATATCTCAGGAAGCTCCCAAGATGGTGCATATTATAAACCTTATATTTGTTGGTGAAGAAACTGTTTAAGGAAATAATTTGGAAGTACTTTTACAAGTCGTGCCTACTTGAGACCAAATATTCAGAGAAAGAACAAAATATCCAGTTAATTAAGCGCTTCAAATATCCCACTATTTGAAGTCATTTAGGGAATTATGGCAGATTTTCACTGCAGTTCGGAGAAAAGATGACAGTCTGAGAGTTAAAAAAGTAAATATCATAATAGAGTGTATTATATTAATCTTATTTATAAATAAGGCACTCTCAGAGTGAACTGAAGACCCACATATAAACTCAAAGATTACTTTTAGATGGCTAAGGAATATATCTGGCCTGGAGAGAACACTATAATCTAAACAATTTTATGAAGAAAGAATAGGTTAAAAGAGATTAGTAAGAATGGAATCTTGAAAAGAAAGAACTAAAGAGCAGAGAAAGTTTCTGCATTTGTTCATTCAACAAATATTTCTTGCTCATTTACCACCTGCCAGACATGTGCCAGGCATAAGGATGCACATTTCCCCTGCCTTCCAGGAGTATTCAAACAAACAAATTCTAGTTTGATTTCTGCAGGAAATAAATCCTAATATAAAGGTTTAGGGGAAATCTTGTTGAAAGAAAGGAAGAGAGAGAATTATACTGTGAGTTAATGGCTGAAAGAGACTAGACATAAGAAGCACAGAGGAAGAAAGTTTGAAGTAGAGAAATCATGAGATAAGAAACAGCTCATGTGACTGGTGCATTATGGGGGAAAAGCACACTGGAAAGGGCTGAGGAGATTGTCAGTGGAAAATCATTTAGAGCCAGCTGTGAAGAGGAATGTGGATTTCAATCTGTTGCAATGGAAAGGCATTGAACAGTCTTAGGAATAGAAGTGACATCATTCGGTATACTAAAACTAACAAAGAACAAACAAAAACCCCTTAATATTCACAGTGGAGGGTTAATCAAGGGGAATAAGAGAGCAAGCAAGAGAAAAAATTAGGAGACTTTTGCTGAGATCCATGTGAAAAATTTTGTAGCCTGGAAAAAAAAGAAAAAAAGGAGATAAATCATTGGATATTTCTGCTATTATTTCAAAAAAGGAGGGTCACCTGATCAGCTAATATGTCATTATTATTGTAGTCTGTTCAGTATGTAGATCCCTATGCAAAAGACAAATTCACTAGGCACACATACTTGGTGATGATATCTATCACTGCCATAGGATTAATTCTCCTCTACCTAATTTGTATTAAACATGTGACTTCCTGATTGATTTTTAAATTAAAGCTTTTTTTTTTTTTTTTTTTTTTTTTTTGCGGTACGCGGGCCTCTCACTGTTGTGGCTTCTCCCGTTGCGGAGCACAGGCTCAGGACGCGCAGGCTCAGCGGCCATGGCTCACGGGCCCAGCCGCTCCGCGGCATGTGGGATCTTCCCGGACCGGGGCACAAACCCGTGTCCCCTGTGTCGGCAGGCGGACTCTCAACCACTGCGCCACCAGGGAAGCCCTAAATTAAAGCTTTGTTTCAATCTTCCTAGAGTGTTAATTCAAAGATGTGACTATTCTAATTATTCCAAAAGTGACATTGCCTTTTATAAGTTTTAAAACTGACATTTTGACTCATACACAAGCTTTTGATGAGATGACTAGAATGACCCAGTGCTACTGAATCTGATCGATTCTCAGTAAATAGTTATTAACCCGATACTACATTAACTTCAAAAAAGTAAGTAAAATTTTCACTAAATAACAAATCATTTTAGCAGTATGTACAAAATATTATATATGTTTAGCTCATTGGTAGTAACAATTGAGCATATGAAAAAAGCTTTATCTTTACATTGAAATTGATCTACTTTTCTGTAGCTTAAGTAATATGCATATATCTTGAAACAATAGTGAAAATACACCATTAAAGATAGCTCTGTGGTAGTATACAAAATACTGGACAATGCACCTGAAGCACCAAATTCAGTTTTGATATCTTCAGCTTGCTGAATATGAAGGTTAGTAACCATCACTTAACCACTTTGGGCTACAATTCCTTCCTTGTAAAAGGAAAATATTAAATATGAGGAAGATTAATATCTCATTTAGCTCAGAAGTGCCATGTCTTGTCCAATGTGAAAAATAATCTATTAGTACAAGAAGGAAATAATAAAGGCCTGAAGAAGAAGAGCAGAGATTTGGCTATGTCAGAATCCAGCTTAATTTTACATGAATGCTAGTCAGATGCTCATCAGCCATAAAATGGTCTTTTTTCCCAAAAACACATTCATTCACCTACCATACAATCAGGACAATTATTCTCCAAAGAGTAAAATTTACAAGAATGGCTACCACAATATGTAGTTGCATAAAATTTATTTTGACTTTATAGAAATTAAGAATAAACAACATAGACAAGAAGCACTGGGAAATTAATCATCAAATGTTAAAAGAAACAAGACAGTACGACGCACTTTGATTCATTTCTAATTATTTAATCAAAGTTAATCTAGTACCCCACACACTGTAACAAATTCTTTCGTTTACTAATTTAAAAATAATCATATTTCTAGTATGATCATTGACACATTCAACAAACATTGATTATCTACTGTATGCTAGGTGCTGTGCTAAATAACAGCCATTATTTCACTCTGGTGGAAAAGTCAAACAAATAAATGAGGGGAATGGTAGCTTGCCATAAGTAATTTGAAGGAAATAATCATGATGCTATGAAAAACAAGTAATATGGGGAGAATTCTCTGGCGGTCCAGTGGTTAGGATGCCACGCTTCCACTGCAGGGGCACGGGTTCATTCTGCGGTTTGGGAACTACTAAAATTCCTCATGCCTCAGGGCGCAGTCAAAAAAAAAAAAAAAAAAGCAAGAAATAGAAAAACAAGTAATATGGGGATTCCAGCCATCCTCTTATATGACATTATATTCAATAAACTGATTGACTATATAAATTTGATAAAGTCTAACGTTCCTATGTTTTCATGTTAATGATGAGATGAAACAGCTAAAATTATCCTGCCTTTTAAGCTATCATGTAACATAATTATCCAGATTAATGTAAACACAGAGCTTTAAATATTATCCACTGATTTGCTCACTTAAACATTCATTGGCTCTCTCCTTTGGGCCAGAGTATAAATCTCAGAAGTCATTTCATTCAATTCCCTCAATAAATATATATTTTTAAAGATATATTAAGTAAAAGTATTTTAAAAAATGTATTACTTTTCCAAAGATAGTTAGTGATGAAGCAAGGCAAGGAACCCAGGTCTTCTTGAAATATAGTAAGTTTTGTTTTTTGATTGTGTGTGGTTTTTAAAACAATTACTGCTATTCAAAGAATGACCAACTAAAAAGCATTTGCACTTAGAAAGCTTTCCAAGATTCACTGAAAAACAGCGTTAATTAAAATTATATGACACTTCTCAAGATAGAAACATTCATGGGCAGAATCAACTATATTCCTTAAGAGGCTTCTGGAAGTTTGTGATTTAAGTCGGAAAACCAAATGTGAAAAGAGGCAGGTTTAATAATAATGTCTGGAAATAAATCCAAAATTTCTTTATTTACACGGAATATAAATAAGCTTGTCTACTAAAGAGTAAAGAGAAAGATTTTTTTTTTTCACCGTGCCCTCATTTGGAGGGTAAAAATTAGTGACATACTTTTCCAGTTAAACAGAGAATTATGGGATAATTGATATGTCAATTGCTCTTGGATTTAATTAAGAAGAAAACGTTTGTGAGAAAGGAAAGACATTCTTGGCATGTAGTTTGGTCATTGAGAAAAGTAAGAGATTAAAGTAGGGCTTTCAGAATAAATACCTGAGGGAGTTTTGGGAAAAAGCTAAGATTCAAGGAGTGAATATTTTGATCCTAGTTGATAGTAAATAAAAGCCACTTAAAGATCTGATAGCCTAAGTTTTAATGATTAAAAATTCCATTATTTTGAGGTGCATGAAGAAGCATAGAAACGTGTGCATGATCTCTCTCTCTCTCTCTCTCTCTCTCTCTCACACACACACACACACACACACACACACACACACACACGCACTCACTTTCCCTTTCCAGTCTTCCAATCCAAGTCCCCATATAAATGGTTAGGGAGGGGTGGGCGAGGGAGAGAGTTGGATGGCAGAAGAAAAGATGAACCATATGACCTAGTTGTCGTTCTCCCTGGAGCTTAATGTTAAGATATGGAAAACGCCTAAGAAAAAACGGGTGTGTGTGTAGCGTTGTCCCCTCAGAAGCCATCTCTTTAGATTTCCCACCTTCATCTTTTTAGAACCCGTATTGTCACTGAAGGAAACTCAATTGACTCTAGTCAACAACGTTTCCCGGCCAGAAGCCGGCCAGGGTTGTGAGACGATTCTAGAAGCAGCTGATTCTCCTCTTCCGCTGGTTTTCAGCACCACATTCTCTGCTCTTCCCTAGACCTCTCCAAGGGTCTGGGTTTACTGTTGACTCTTGCATTTTGATGTAAGGTCAAAGAGACAGGGTCACATCCGAAAAGACCTTTTATTACTAAATTAAGCCTTCTCCCGGAAGGGAACAATGGAGGGTCCCTCTAGCCCGATTCTGCTACCTAATCCATAAATGCTGCTGACTCCCCCAGTTCTTAGCGCAGAGGCTTCCCCTCCCCCAGTTCCTTCCAGTTGCGGTTTAGGCTCTGCACCAGTTACTCAACGCCTTTTTTTTCTTTCTTTTTTTTTTTTTTTAAAAGCCTGGCTAGCTAAGCACCGCCTACCGTCGTGAGTGGCCTGTCACTCTGCCCCGCTGTGCGGTTGTGATTGGCTGGCAAGACCGTGTCGTCTGGCCCCGCCCCTGCTTCCCTCTGCCACGCTAGTGGCCCGGGGTTTACCCAAAGGTGGACAGTGGGATTCGGGCGGGCGGCGCTTGGAGCAGGTGCAGACGCATCCTTGCTCCCGCTGTTGCTCTTTCTCCAGTCGTGGGTCTGAGTCAGGAAAGGACTAGCATTCTTCTTTTGCCGCTAGAGCTCCCGTGAACTGCTGCCCAGAACCTAGGCACCTCAGACTTCTCATCTCATCCGTTATTCCGCTGTCACTGTATAAATCACCTGCACATGTGTAATCCTGTGAATCTCCCTTCAGCTCCTGCTCAGAGAAGGGGTCGAAAGGGAATTTCAAGTGTTTGAAAGAGAGGGTCTCCGCGGATCGCGGGGAGCTGTCTCAGGTGCTGAAGCTTTCCAGGCGTTGCTCTCCACCAACACCACACGCAGTTAGACTGCACACTCTCATTCCCGGCTTTCTCCTTCCCCATGCCTTGGCTAAGACTCATTTCAGAGTCGTGAATCTTTCCCTCCGTATCATGGCCTACGTGAGACACTTTCGGACATTAGTTTCGGGATTTTACTTCTGGGAAGCAGCACTGCTACTCAGGTGAGTCCACTTGTATTTAACAGTTGGAGAACTCATTCAAGCCTTGCAACTACTTGTCATGGATGAAACCAAGAATGCAACTCGAAGTTGACTTGTTGAAAGTGTCCCTTAAATCGTATTGTTTTCTATCTAAAGGTATCTAGCAGTCTATCTCTTGAGACCTCTACAACATATAACTTTGCTCTGTTTTCACTAATTAATGTATTTTAGTAACTGGCATCTTATATTATTTGCAGCTGAGGTTACCCTAGCAAAAAAATATTTCCAAAGCCTAGGTCTTCCTTCTCAAATTGCTTTAAGTGTTTCTTTTTTCTAAGTGAATTATAAATTCTGGGTGTTACTCTCTTTTGTGAAAGTTACAAAACATTTAGTAATTAGAAATGGAATATTACTTACTTTTTAAAAGACAAAAAAAATCTAGAGCATAAACATTTAGTGATAAGAGATATTCTGAACATTGTTGATATATCTAGAGGTTAAGTTCAAATGAATAGAATAATAAAGGCCTTGCAGGTACTATTTTCTAAAGAGCCTGGTTCATGGAGGCAAAATAATAAATAAATCACCAGATATGTTCTATGCCAAGAATAATTATTTTGGAGAAAGTAATAAGAAACCTATTGAATGGTAAAATTGTTCTATGATGTGTCATTTTCTTATCATATCTAGTCATATTTGGTAGGCTTTCTTTTTTTTTCTTTTTAATTAAAAGAGAAGAGAGACTAAACACAGATCAAGTAATTTAACCCCCATTCTTCATCAAACAATGTATAAGCAAGATACTGCTCATGGATTTTTGAACCAACAATATAAATTTTACTTTACTATTATAATTACCTTAAAATTTCCATTTTTTGGCTCACAAGACTTTCAAGAAGATTGAAATCAAATAATGAGTAACTAAGTTATTTGTATAATGGTTTCCATTTGAAGTATGTAAATATTCTTTTCTGGGTTGCTATGTCAAGTTTTTATCGTTAGGCACATTAGAAAAACATAGCATATCCCATAATAACTACCTTTAGTAACAGGAACTAGTTGTGAAGGTTATTATATTTCTGAAATTATCGATTTTTTCTGAAGTGAGGTGTTGAAACCATTGTAAATCAGAATATTTTCAGTGAAAAATATTTTAATGACAGTAAATTTTTGTAACTTTACAATTGTTACAAGTTTCATACGTAGTGACCAAAGCAAAGAATGTAGAGCTTTTACATTTATGTAAATTGTATGGAAAGGAGTACAAAATTCATGTCATAAGATAAATTATTTTACCATAATTATTTCTTAATATCTTAGATAATACACATATTTATTTTTTTCAAAGAAATCAGAAGAGCTTAGTTGATAGATACTTAGGTTTAGGAAGTTTAATGTTAATAACTAAAATATTTTGATCGATGAGGTCAAATTTGTATAATGGCAAATCACCATAATATTTGTTATGATATATTCTTAGAATTTATCTTCATTAATATTAAATAATTTAGTTTAAAATGCTTTTTATGAATAGTCTAAAAATGTAATCACTTGAAAAAGACATACCCAATATAGAAGTTTTGGTGATACATATATTCTTCATCAAGTTTTTCTTTTTTCGTTCACAAATCGAAAAAAAGTTTTCTCTATCTTAGACTGGTCTTAGTAGCCATCACTCTATGAAGAACTTTAATCATACATAAAAAAATTAAGTATTTTTATTTTTTAATGATGGTCCTTGAAGGAAAATTTTCTATAGAAATTTCCTTTAGAAAGTGAAGCTCCCTCTACTGGAAATATCTTGCAAAATACAGTTTCTTTATGGAGACCATTTTTTGTTCGCTAAGCCTATTCGTGAGGTATTGAGCAAAAAAGGAAACATGTAAAGGAAAAACTAAAGTCAAAAAAGTATTTTGTTTAAATTCATAAATATATCTTTTTAATTGAAAAATATTATTTCTAGGGAAATTTGGAAGTAAGAACAACAACCAGAAACCATATATGAAATTTTAATTAAATAACATACTAGTAGAAGCGTTTTTTTCCATAGGTTTAAGGTTTTAAAAATTTTTATTGAGATATAAATGCACAAAGAAAAATGTGCAAACAACAGAGTTCCAAATAAAGTGGCACAAAGGTAACACCATGTCAAGAGACCACGGATCAAGAAGTAAAATTGTCAGCATCACACGAGCATTCACCATGCCCCCTCTTACCACCATATCTTTTCCCAAGCACTACTTTGCTGCAAAATCATCTCTATCCTGACTTATGGGACAATAAAACTTTTTCCTGCTTTTGAACTTTATATACTTATTTGAGTCTGCTTTATTTTTATGAAACATATGTGATTTATCTGTGTTATAGCATGTAGCAGTAGCTTGTTTATTCTCATTTCTGTATGGTATTCCATTATATGAAGACATCACAATCTACCCATTGTCCTACTGAGGAATATTTGGGTATTTTTTTAGGTTTTGGCTAGTGCTGCTATGAACCTCCTTGATCATGCCTTTTTTTGGTGAATACATGTGAATACGTGCATTTTGGGGACTATATGAGTTGGGTCCAAGAGTTTCACTAGGCAGAGGAATTGCTAGAATATAGGGTGGATATGAGTATGGTTAGCTTTAGTAGATACTGCAAGTTTTCTAAGGTAGTTTTACCTAGTTAAACTCCTATCAGTAATATATGAGAGTTCCTGTTGCTATTACTAGTACAAAATTTGATCAGTGCAACATTACTATAAAAATTTATAGTGCTTTCGTAGACTATTATTGCAAGTCCACAGATAATATTTTAGTTTCTATCTTGGCATAATTTCTACATTTTAGTAAATGAGTTTTTTTTTTTTTTTAATTAGGAAGCTTCTCTCCCCACAGAGATTCTACAAGTCAGTACCACTTTATTTTTTTTAATTAATTAATTTATTTATTTTTGGCTGCATTGGGTCTTCGTTGCTGCGCGTGGGCTTTCTCTAGTTGAGGCGAGCAGGGGCTACCCTTCATTGTAGTATGCAAGCTTCTCATTGCGGTGACTTCTCTTGTTGCAGAGCTCGGGCTCTAGGTGCGTGGGCTTCAGTAGTTGTGGCACACAGGCTCAGTACTTGTGGCGCATGGGCTTAGTTGCACCGCGGCATGTGGGATCTTCCTGGACCAGGGCTCGAACCTGTGTCCCCTACATTGGCAGGCAGATTCTTAACCACTGCGCCACAAGGGTAACCCCAGTAAATGAGTTTTATTAAGGCAAAAACAGCAAAACAAAAACATTTACTGCTATACTATAATTAGGAGTATTCATTATCAGAATACATCAGGTATTAGAAATGTAATATTTAAAGGGAACTTATTGAAGAGGTGAATTCTTTTAATAAATACAAGTCAGACACAGACATAAAAAATCTACCTTTCCTAGTAGTGAAGTTTTTAAAATTTTCACATTTTGCTCAGATATTGCTGTTTTTTGAAAAAATTTTCCTATGGCTTTTGGATTCTACTTCTCATACTAATAAAATAAAGAACAAAACACCAGTGTTCAGCTTTCTTTGAAATGTAAATAAGTGATGATTATGAAGAGCTTACAGAACAAATTCCAAAAGCAGGAGAACTGCCAAAAATATTTCATCTAAATTAATTATTTTCACAACATACAATTTTGTTTTTCATCTTTATAGTTTGATACCAACACAGACTTGCTATTTGAATAAATTATGGTATATTGTGTCAAAACACTGAATGTATGAATTTCATACTTTATGATAATCACAAACAAAATGTTTTCTTGATTTACTTCAAAGCCTAAGAAAAACATTTTGGCATAGAATTTCTTATTTTTTGCTTTTGGTATGTTTTGGAGGATGGGGAAAATTCTTTTTAATGTTGGGTCTATTTTCTTATGTAAGATTTTGAAGAAAATGTACTTCAGGGGATAAAGTCATTATTATGATGATTTCTTGTATGTAGGTACTGTAGCAGGATTCTACATAGTGTTTTTAAATTATGCTACACATAATATATGCTTCTTCCCTTTGTATCTATAAATAATCATATGCTTTCTTAAGTGTAGAAGGATCGTGGCCCAGTTCTCTAGTCAATGCCTCAAGCAGTTTGCTCTGCAGATTCAGGAAACAGCTTTTAAATATTTCCTCTTGTATGTAATTTTTCTCTCCCTTGATCACACAACTATGTACTGAGGCAAGTCAATCACCAAATATGTGTTTAACGTGTAATGTTAAGCAATTCAACAAGATTTCCTCATCACATTCTGTGCACACATGTTTGTGCTAGGTACAGTTTGGCTAGGGATGATTGGGAAATTATCCCCTTTCTCATCATGGAACTTAGAGTCTAGCAGGAAAGAAAATACAAAGGTCCAGTGACAAAAGACAAACAGAAACAGCAATGTTTTAGGCAATGTGAAATAGGGAAGTTCCCCAGAGGGTTGGTACTTGTGCTGGATCTTATAAGATGCTTGTTCAATGGGCAGAAATGAGATATAAAGAAAATATTCTATGCAATAGGAATGATACAAGCCTATCATGTGCTAAGGGAATGGTGATGGTCAAATTCAGTTGAAAGATTTCCAATTTATGGTTTAAAATCATATTCTGCTAGCAACAACTATTGAGCTGACTACAATAATAAACCAGCCGAAATGTGGAGTTGCAGCTTCCTTTCATAATGGAATATGGATGAAATTTAGAAGCAAATCATTTAATTATAACTGGATAGTTATCATTGTAGGAATGGTCTGGTAACTGGGCTCAAAATATCTCTATAAATCCCTTTCTTTCAGAGGTAGAGTTTACCTCAAAATTACAATTAATCATAAGATTGCTAATAATCATCAGTAATAGTAAAAAACTATGTAAACAGACAACAATGACAAGACTACTAGAAGAAAAGGACAATCTGCTTGTTTTAGAGTTTGGAGATCATGTTTGAATTTTTCATCAAAATATGATCTCTTTAAAGAAAGAAAATCAGGTAGAGGATTTGGATTGTTGGAAGAAAAGGGGACAGTGAACTTGGTTTTGAGTTTGAGATGGTAGCAGTAGATCTGGGTATCCTGCTGTCAGCTGAGAACACAGAGACAATGCTTGAACTGTAGACTGAACAGTTAAACTGTTACAAAGGTGATCACACTGTGTGCAAAGAACAAGAAACAGAAAAAATATTTATATGAGATGAAGGTAGAATATTTAGAGCAGGGCACAGAGACGTACTCAGAGAGAGTCCTGAGCTAAACTGTGGAGGTGCGACTGGTCATAAATAAGTGACAAAGTCATAGATTTATCATAATTTTATACTGTCGATCCCAAGGACTTGCTCTTATCAATAGCATATATCTATCCCTTTTCTATAGAGCCTTTGAATGCTCTAATTTCAACTAATCTCATAAACTAGTCCACAGTCACGGATGATTAAAAACTTAAGTTTTCTTAGGAGACTTTTAGGGAATTATTTTGGAGAAGATGCATCTTTAACTTTTACTTACTACATGAAGCATATTGGATGAATCCTCCTTGATTTTCCCACCAAACCTGTCTCTTAAACTCTTCGCCAAATGATTAGCGTTATACTTGGATTAACTGTATTTATTGAAAATGAACTTCTGTGTATGCAGATGTCCATTTTGAAACATGGGTGGTTTGTCTTTCTCCACTAGAAGAAAGCTGTAGCTTTGTCTTGTTGGAAAAATGCATCAAGAAGAGAGATAAGTGAGTTAGCTTCGAGAACTGGTTCTGGAGTGAAGGCAGGCATTCTAAGACAGGACCAACTGTTTAGTAACAAACAGAGTGTGTGAATAGAATGAGCTCTTTCATCCCAGAAAATGAAGCTATTCAAACAACTGCATGGCAACCACACACATTTTAAGAAACAGAGTTTGAAATCCTCAGATATTGTCAGAAGAGGAAGCAATAGCAAAAAATAAAATAAAATAAAATAAAAAAAGCAGCTCCGTTACAGTGTATTTCTGAAATTCTTTCAGAATCTCCATACTAGAGATATTTTTAGGAGGAAGTATTGCCAGTACCTCTCAGACAATTTGATGCACAGAAGCAGTAACCTCAGTGGTACAATTAAGAATAGCATAAAGTGGAAAGGTTATTAACATCCTCTGAGATAGTTTATTGCATGGAATAACTTCCAATGCAAACGATGAAGCATTCTCTAGGAGTGCATGCAAAATTTACACACTGACAAAAATAACCAATTAGGATTTATAGACCCTGAGATATTTCTGATACTACTTTACAAACATTGCCAATATAGGTTGGTTGGGCTTACATTGGAGGTAACTAGTCCATCCAATATTGTACCTAAATTTGAAAATCTCTCAAAAATATCTATAACAGGGACTTGCCTCGTGGTCCAGTGGGTAAGACTCTGCGCTCCCAATGCACGGGGCCTGCGTTCGATCCCTGGTCTGGGAGCTAGATCCCACATGCCGCAACTAAGAAGCCCGCGTGCTGCAACTAAGACCCGTTGCAGCCTAAATAAATAAATATTAAAAAAAAAAATCTATAACAGGTAGTCATCCTGTAAACGTTAAAATTTCCAGCAATAAGGACCTTTTTACCTGAAAAGGAAAATGTTTATCAAATAATTTTAATGAATAAAAACAAAATGTCATTCTGTTTTCTCCTGGACATAGGAAACTTCCTTTGGGCACATGTGCTCCCTCTCCCCAAATATTTGTTTCTGTATTTTTTCCCTTTTTTTTCATGCTTGCTTCTTCACTTAAAATGACCATCCTGCTTGTGGAGAGTGTGTTTTTTATTTGAGACACAGTTTGAATTGATAATATTTTCCATGTGGTTGCTCCATGCATGAAGCTTGTATACTCCAGTTGCAGGGTGCCTGTAGCAGTCTACCTGAATCTCTTTGTAACTTTATAAAAGTCTATGGAGCAATGACTGCATTTCCAGGCAGTGTGCAATGTGCTGGAGAAGCAGAATCTCAACTTTCTATAATATGCCGCCGTAGAGGGGGGGACGTGACATCACCTTCAAATGTGTGTTTTAGATTTTCATGCAAGTCTTGTCTCTCCTTCTTGATTGTAACTCCCATGAGGATAGGATTGTTTCTGATCTTGTTTTACTGCCATAATATTTAATTCAATGTCATGCGTGGAGTAGATGCTTGATAAAACAACAGATCCGCACTGAGATGACACCTACTTACCTGTCATCTCTGTTTATCTGTCTATAACTCTAGATTTGAATTTTATTTCAACCTGTGTTATTACTTGGAGTGGAAAGGGAATCTTGTGTTCAAGATACCATAAAGGCTATAAGATCAAATAAATTGCCTCAGAAGATGTTACCGGCTCTGAGAAGTTGTAAAACAGACATAAATTGGCAGCTCCCAGTGGAAAAGTGATAGATTTGCTTCTCCTTATCACCATGAGAAATTGAGATTTCTATTGTATAATGCATTATTTCTCAACTTATTTTCCCCATCATTGCCTCCTAAGGAGCCCTTTAAAGATATTTTTAGACTTTTTTTTTCTAATTGCCTGCATGAAATTGTAATATCACAGTACATTGTATATTTGCTCATGTGTAGTATATAGCCATCGATACATAGAGATAGAGATAGATTTGTGCTTTATATGTAAGAAGAATAAGATTTTTCACCCCCAAGATAAAACTCTCACCCACCCTCCTTGGGGTGATAACACCCCTCTTGAGAATGCATGGTGTAAAGGTTGCTACTTTTTATGATACTTAGACTATAGTTGTATAGTTTCATTGTTTGGAGTCATGACCTAGAAGTAAAGCAATCATTTATCTGTTGACACCGTTTAAGATAATTTAATCCTAAAAGCATTAGGAAACTTTAGTGACATCTTTTTCTGTAAGTACATAAAGTTCCCAGAAGCCACTAGGCTTCCATCAATAAATTTCAAATCACAGCTGCCTCTACCAACATCACTGTTCAATGACTTTCATAATTTCATGAAACTATTTTTTTTTTTATGAAACTATTTTTTAAAAAACAAAATCTTGGAGATAATATCATTTACAGTTTATTTTTCTATGATTTAGACTCTGTTGACTTTCTTTTGTTTTCAAAGTAAGATAAATGAAAAAGTTCAAATTCCTTTTTAAAGTTAAATTTATAGTTGTTATAGAAAGGATCTCAACAGTTAGTACTGACATAAGGTCTGGATATTCTTCAATTCAGGAGTTCAGGGATATGTACAAAAAGCTGAGAGTAATGTTACCATTAAAATAAAAACTGATTGGGACTTCCCTGGCGGTCCAGTGGTTGAGACTTCACCTTCCAATGCAGGGAGTGCAGGTTCGATCCTTGGTCGGAGAGTTAAGATCCCACATGCCTCACGACCAGAAAAACCCAAACATAAAACAGAAGCAATATTGTAACAAATTCAATAAAGACTTTAAAAAAATGGTCCACATAAAACAAAAAAACTGATTGAAAGAAAATAGAGTAACAAGTAAAATGCTACTAATAGAAAAGAAAGTAGGAATGATTATTAATTGGCAGTAAGGTGTCAGCAAATCATCAGAAAACGATGTTTATCTTGCTGTTTGGTTTTGTTTTGCTTTGGTTTGTTTTGCTTTGGTTTGGTTCATACTGGCCATACAATACTTAAGGTGGGGAATTGGGGGAAGATAAATGATGTGAACGTTGATGAAACAACCACTCAAATACCATCCATCAAATGCCTGGGAGGACCATATGCATTCTATCTGTCTGGCTAATTTCTACTCAACTCACTTTACCTTCTTGAAGAATCCTTCTCTGAGCTCCCCCAAGTCTAGGTGAGGATACCTCCTCTGTGCTTCCAGGAATACAGTACCTTTATTATTGCATATGTCCCAGGGCTGTGGTAATGGCCTGAATACTGCCTCTAGTTCAAACCGTGAAGGCCTGGAGGGCAGCGACAGTAACATATTTCTAGTTCTATCACCAGGGCTTAAAAGAGTGTCTTGCACACTGACAGGGCTCACTCATTTCTGAAATGAAACACTTCTCCCCACCCCCCCAAAGCAGATTTACAATTTCAAATAAATAATTCTAGGCATAAATAAAAATACTATGCTGTCTTTCTTTCCTTCTAGCATTTAGGAGGAAAATTAGTGAGAGATTTGGTGCTTTGTTTTTTCTCTTTATTCCCAATTTTATTTGTCTGTGGTAATATATTTACCCACTTGCCTCTTATCTCTCTTTTCTTTCACAGAAAATATTCTTCTACGTTTTTCCATTTCCTCACTACTTACTTATGTCTCACTTGTTCCTATCTGGGATCTATCCCCACCTCTACAAAATGAAGCAGTACTGAGCTTCCATGTCATGATAGCTTCTTCTTTTAAACATTGGAAAAAGGGAATAGCACTTAATATAAAAATGGTTGTAGCAAATAACTATTTCATGTATATATAAAATACATATATACGTATATAAAATATATTTTAAAGCAACATATAATTTTTAATTATCTACTTTTTGTAAGATCTCTGCAGTGAAAAAAGAAGACATAATTAAACGACCATTCTAAATAGTAATCAAATAAATAATGCATATTCTCAATGCATAATGTTTGAATTTCTATTATGGCACCTCTCACAGTTCTGGGATCAGAATCACTGACACGTTTCCAATTCCCTAGATAAACTGAGAACCATTGATATCACAGAATATTTATTTTTGCCTTTAATCTGTTTACTCACATACATTTAATGTTTTAAGCCCAAGAGACTCTATAAAGGGTGGTTGATTGACAATTTCTTTTTTGCTGGCAATTGTTGAAAATGTAATCATGAACAACTACCCAAAATAGTAACAATTATAAATACTGGGAAAAGAAAATATCTTTTTTGGAATGCAGAGGAGTATAAAATTTTTATAAAGAGGCAGAGAATTTAAATGGACCGTGAACAGTTGATGGAATGTGAGTGGGCAAGAAAGAGGGATGAGTGTTTCAGACAGAAAAAGCATCCTTAGAAAAGACAACGGGCCAGTCTCCATGTGAAATGGAGGATACGGCAAACTTGATAGTAACATCTCAACCATGGGCCCCCCAAGTTTTCCTGTCTAATAAATTCATGCTTTATGTTGTTTTAGAACTAACTTCCTGGGGAAAATCTATATGACTATTGTAGCGTGTTAGAAAACATCCGCAAATATTTATTCCAATAATAGTTTTCTCTAAACAAAATATTTCATTGTTATCACTTGCTTATGAGGGAAGAGAATATTCACATAAGCTACTTTGTATTCACTAGTTCTGTTGATATCACTATACATATATTTTTTTAATTTGTATCATTTAAATGTGTATCCGAAGTCTGAGTACTGAAACTTAATTATTAGTAGATCAAATAAAACAAAAATCCAAGAAAAGGAGAGAGTTATGACTTTCCATAGTTTTATAAACAATTACATTCCTGACAAGGGAAAGAAGAATGACACATGATAAAATCGTAATGAAAAACTTAAAAGCAATCTATCTCTATAAATTCCTTTCTTATTATAAAATAATAAAACACTAATATACATTAAATGATACTTTCCACCAGTTCTTAAATTGCTCCTGTTTAAGAAGAGAATTACCTTTAGTCTGTTAAAACACTAAGGGACCCAACTTTGTATAGTACTGCCTAGTAAGAAGAAATGCACCTTCCGTGTTTTTCTCTTGCCTCTTGTTTTATTTATTGGGAAGAATAGAGGTAGCAGAGGATTATATGGATAAAACCATTAGAAATCTCCCTTCTGCCTCATGTTGCTTCTTTCTAAAAACTTTAAAACCCTTTAAAAGATTATGAAATCTTTTTTTCCCCTCTTAAATTCCTGAAATTGGGCTTATCTCTTTCTTCCTACAAATCTTAAATACGGTACGTATCATCAAAGACACAGAATCTACTGCAGACCTCAGTTGCTGCCTACTGAGATTATATAGAGAATTAGGTTTTATGTGTAGCCTAACTATCTCCCCCTAAATAATAATATGTAAACTTAAAATTTTGCTCTACTTCAAAAGGCCAAAGTGTATGACATTCTTTGTGTGCTTTTGTACGGTTATATACGTCAACTTACAGCAACAATTACATCGGAAAATCTTAATCAGTATGAAAAAAATTCAAATTCCTGGAACATATGAAAATTCAAGCTCAAAAATACAGTAGTAAAAGAAGATGAGATTTATACCTCTACAGGAAAGAGCTAGTTTATTTTAGATGGTTTCTAAACTAACTTTTCTTGCCTCAGTCTTCTCTGTGCATGCACTTGTGTGCACATGTGAAAACAAGAAGGAATTTAGAGAAAGACGACTCAGGGTCAGATCTCAGCTCTGTCTTTGAAGAGCTGGGTGGCTTTTCTATACACTGAGTGATTGTACTTAACATGCTACTTTAAAAATGTAATGGGTAAAGCTGTATCCATCTATGGAATACATTTTTTTTTTAAACGAACACAGTCAGAAACGCACTAGTCACTCCTTAAGAGAAAATATGTACTTAGGATTACAGCTCTAATTTCTCACTTCACCTAATATCAGTAGCCTTTATTCAAAGAAGCTATTTTTTTTTCTAAAATCCATTGTAGTGGTAGATGTGAAAGATGTTGAGTGGCAGGAAAATAAACAAGGGATAAACAGACTAGCCCTTTATAGCTGTGTTAGTTCAGATTAGGTTCATTTGTGACTGACAGAAAGTGCACAATAATATTGGTTTAAGAAAGATTTGTTTTTCTTTCAAAAAAAAAGGAAAAGAAAAACCATGGAAGCAACCAGACCACATCTGGAATGGGAGTTCACTGATCTTTCTATCTTCTTGTTTTGTCATTCTTAACGTAGGATTTCTTCCTTGAGATCCAAGATAGATGCTCTGATTTCAGAAATCATAGCTGCTTTCCAGCTATCAGAAAAGAAGAAGAGGCTTATCTTTAAAGGCATTTCCAAGAAGTTAAAGATTTCTCAGTTTCACTCTTAGCTTTGAGTGTCCATGTGGCCAAGTTCCGGCCACTAAGTTGCAAATGGAAGTGGCATGTTTGGCTTTTTGGAAGTGCATGCGAAGGGAGGTCCAGAGGCTCCAGCTCATATTTTACGTTCACCGTTATGGAACTCAGTCTTTCAAGTGAAGCCAAAGGGAATTATTGCAAGTAGGAAAGGAGCATGATCAGACTGTGTCTCAGAAATATCACTAAAGAAGTAATATGGATAAGATACAAGGATGTAATGTACAGCACAGGGAATAGAGCCAATATTTGATAATAACTACAAATGAAGTACAATCTATAAAAATATTGAATCACTATGTTTTAAAAAATAAAAATTGATAAAAATAAAATAAGCCTCAGGCAAATTTGATATATAGATTACTAGTAATATGCATATATATGAGTAAAATATTGTCAAGGAACATATTTATCAATACGTATACATGCAAGCATATACGTAATAATGTATACATTTATTGGAAGTGCATGTTTGGATATTTTTGAAGTTTTGGAGTGGGCAATTATAGAAGTTTGGAGAGCACTTGTCTAGACGAGAGATACACAGGAAAGTGATAATACGTGTGTGTGTGTGTGTGTGTGTGTGTGTGTGTGTGTGAGAGAGAGAGAGAGAGAGAGAGAGAGAGAGAGAACTGCTTTAATGAGAACATAGGATTCACTAAGCGCACAAGAGGGCACATAATTGTTAGTGGGAGGGTGCAGCGTGGAGGCAGGACAACTTTTCAAAAGATGTGGTCCTTGAATTGAATTGTCAAAGTGAGAAGCAAAGGTGATCTGGGCAGAATCAACTGCCTGTGCAAAGATGTATGCACAAACCAGCATTAAAAATGTAGGAACCACAGCTGGTTCAGTGTGACTGGAAGCTACATTATATGTCAGGCGCGGGATGACAGACAAGGCTGGAGGGGATGTAGGTCATATTTTTTATATAATTTTCCAGAATAAAGGGAAATTTCCATTTTATTTTATTTTTTTGCCACACCACGCAGCTGGTGGGATCTTAGTTCCCCAACCAGGGATTGAACCCAGGGCCACAGCAGTGAAAGCACCGAGCCCTAACGACTGGACCACCAGGGAAGTCCCAAGAAGTTTCCATTTTAAAATGTTTCTCAAAATGTTTCAACTATACCACCTTTTACTTTTTGCCAAAATTAATTGTTTTTCAAACATTAATTTTTAAAATTGGGGTTGTATATCTTTTTTATAATATGAATCATTTCCAAATTATTATATAGAAAAAAGGGAACACTTTGATAATTTTTCAGGTTAGTTAAAGTTACTGCAAACACTGAAGAAAACTTAAGACCTCTGAAAATCTCCAAAACTTTTTCAAATGTTTCTAAACATCAGCTTATTCTAAATAGTAGATATCATGGTTGACTCTTCTAATTTTCAGTGTTTAGCATTATTTTTATTTTTACCCCCTTTTTCTTATTTTTTCAATCCTAATATTTGTAGAAAAATGCACAACTTGAGATCATTACCTTGATTTTTCTCAAGAGAAAGGGGAAATTTATTATTTTTCTACAACACATTATGCTGCTTATATTCAAGCAGAATGGTTGAATGTTTGTGATAAGAATAAATATTCCAGTATACAAATAAAGTATAACTATTATCCAAAAAAAGGAAGCAATATGGAGAACTTAACAGAAAGTATGTTCACAGTGGGGAAGGGAAAAACTGGCCTCAGGGAGAGTAGAAAACGGTTAATGCAATAGGACATCCCAAAAATGGAGAGAAAGGAGCAATATGAGAAATGACCAAAAAAAAAAAAAAAAAAGTCTTGTCCGCTGCTTGGACGTGGAGGATCAGAGAGAATGGTCTAGGATAAGCCTCATATTTATACCTTTAGTAACTGGGTGAAAAATAGTGCCACGACAAGAATAGGGCATAAAAGAAGAGGCATAGCCATGTAGAAAAGTATCATAAGTTAAGTTCCAGATATGTATGGTGAATGTAATGCCTATGAGATATCCAGTTGATGGAAAACTTCAGCACAGAGGTGAGAACACAAGACCTGGGACTAGATAAGATTGGATGGCTAGAATTCTGGGGCAAGGTTTTCCTACATTTTTTAATACTTGAGCACACATGGATGTTTCATCTCATTGTACAAACAAATAAGCCTGGTGACTCTCAGTCCTCAAGCCTGGCTCTAGCTGCACCATCTCACACACTGCAGGCTGAGCTGTGGCTAACACAGCACACCTGTAATCCACTGGGGCTTGTAGATGTCAAAAAGTCCTTCCCTGCCGAGGGCACTGCTGCTCAAAATGTGGTCCTTTAACCAGAAGAATAACCATCACCTGAGAGGCTGTTAGAACTGCAAACTCACCACGACTTACTGAGTCAGAATCTGCATTTTATCTAGCCCGGCAGATGAGTCATAAAGCACATTCAGATTTGAAAAGCACTGTCTTAAAAACACCAGCTTCTAAGGGATGAGCAGAAGGAGAGGTACTGGCAAAAAAAAAAAAAAAAAAAGGATGGGGATTATGATAAGAGAAAAATGAGAACTAACACGGAGTGCATCAGACAACCAAAAAGAAAAGTTTTGGAAATAAAAGAATGATCAATAACACAATAATATCAAATGCCATAAAAACCAAAAGAAATGTGGAAGATTATAAATAGCCTTTTGATACAAAAATACATGTACAGCTATGTTAGAACATTGAATTGTGTGTTAAAGAAAAATATAGATTCCCTTTTTTAGAAGAGGCTATACTGCATGAGGAAGTAACAGTGGACACAGATGTGGCAGGCACTTCTTCATTTGCTTGTTTAATTTTGCTTTTACAATGAAAGGAGATTTGAGCTTGCTCACATCCTGGAAGAAAGAAGTCAGTAGATTAGGAAATGCTTAGGAAAACACAAGAGAGGTTCAGAAGAGAAAGGGCAAAGTCACTGATGAGGTGAAAAGGAAGAGTTTTAAGAGCAGTCGTTGAGGGGTAGCTTTTGAACCAGAAGTCTTAAGTCTTTCTCTGGGACCGGAGGCAGAATGTGGCAGGCGGTAGAGATGGGAATTGTGATTTTGTTATTCAGTTGCATGCTCAGTTATCTCTTTGAAGTAGGAGACAAGGTCATTAGTCGAGATAAAGATGAACAACGAAGCAGACAGGTTTAGGCTGATTTAACGGTTACAAAACACAGAATATAGCTGAGTCCACATTACCTCTGGTACTGGACAGGCTGTGCTCCCAGCTTTCTTGGAAGAGTCGGTCCAGCCCCGTGAGAGCAAAAGCCCCCATCACTCTGCAGAGGAGCGGGATGAAGCCTAGGACATGATCTTTATTCAGGCCTCGCTCATTTAGGTGGCAAAGTCAGAGGTAGAGCCCACATCACCTAATTCAAATTAACTGCTTATTTTTCCAAAAGAGCACAGTGATTTAGGCTCTTCTACACTAGAAAAAGGAATGATCACATCATTCTTTAAAAGGTGAAATGTGGCTCATTCAGCTAGAATCACAGTAAGTTTTTTTTAATGAATAGTTTCATCAAAAAATATAAGAATGAGACCCACTTTCAAACTTTTTGCTCTTCTCAGGGTTCTATACATGAACACCATGTGTGGCAGTGTAGGTGTGTCCACTCACATCTCTGACCCGTTTCTTTTCAATCTTGAAAATAGGTAGTCTTTTCCTAGGAGGCATTACCTCCAGAGATTTTGTTATGCTTGATTAAAGGAAAACATGTTCTTACAGGAAGAGGAAATAACTTCTATAATCTAGAAGCTTTTACAATCCTTTTGTTTCCTGGGAAACTGTAAATGTCTTGCCCAAAATAGTTTAGGCACCTAAGTAGAAGGAAGGTGGAAACGGGAAGAAAGAATGGAGGTGAGGCAGAGGGAGAAGGGTGTATATAACCTCAGATGAATATTAGCTTTAAGTATGATGTACAGTCACTGATTGTATCTTGCTAAGCTCTTCTCACTCTTAATTTTTAAAAAGAATATAATCCAATAAAAACCTTGATGTGTAGTCTAATTTTCGCTAGAGGGAAATTGAACAACACTATACTCACTGCTATATTTACCTTTCCTTACCACTTCCAATTATAAACTCCTTTTTGCTTTATTGTTTGATTCCCTTCTTTTTTCTATGCCATTCCTCTCTCCTTGAAGGAATGTAACGAACAGACAAATGTAGGGCTTCCTGCACCACAGGAAGAAAAATGTCCAATAACTCAAATATGCTTAAGTCAGAACACATTCCATTGAAAGGTGACATTAACATAAACATTTGTAGTCACACAAAAGGGAATATCTACCATAATCTGAATAAGTCGGTGCTCTGCTGGTTCAATATTATTACAGAAAACAACCTTAGCATGGCTCCACTTTAATATTCTTTTCAGGTTCAGAGACTCAGAGACTGGTGCTTTAAAAATATCATGGTTTTATGCCCTCAATCTTATTGATTTGGGGATTTATAAAAATGCATTTTATTAGTAAGCATTCATGCAAGCACAATTAGATCAAAATAAAGCAGTACTACTTCTGCTGTATTGTTTCCTTTGTAAATATAACCCAGTTAAACATCTCAAGTAAAAGGATGATTTCTGTATCACTCATTTCTGGCTTGTGGGATTACGGTGCTTTTTCCCCCTTATTTTACTGTATTTTTATGAAATACAGTAGATTAATAGATTAAAATGAAATTTAGAGAATGTGTTTTTTTTGTTGTTGTTGTTGTTTTTGTTTTTCTGCAGTATGCGGGCCTCTCACCGTTGTGGCCTCTCCCATTGCGGAGCACAGGCTCCGGACGCGCAGGGTCAGCGGCCATGGCTCATGGGCCCAGCCGCTCCGCGGCATGTGGGACCCTCCCGGACCAGGGCACGAACCCGTGTCCCCCACATCAGCAGGCAGACTCTCAACAACTGAGCCACCAGGGAAGCCCGAGAATGTGTTTTTTAAAAAGTTTTATGCACATTTTAAAGGTCTAAGTGGTGTTTTGTCAAATAAGATTCCGGAGAGCAGCACAATTCTTTTTTTTTTTTCGCGGTATGCGGGCCTCTCACTGTTGTGGCCTCTCCCGTTGCAGAGCACAGGCTCCGGACACGCAGACTCAGCGGCCATGGCTCACGGGCCCAGCCGCTCTGCGGCATGTGGGATCTTCCCGGACCGGGGCACGAACCCGTGTCCCCTGCATTGGCAGGCGGACTCTCAACCACTGTGCCACCAGGGAAGCCCTATCTGTCTCATGATATATTTCAAGTACTATTTTTACTCCTCTATTCCAAAAATACTTATATAATATCTCAGTGGTTTTATATAATGTCTCAGTATATTTATATAATATCTCAATCAGTGTTCCAGGATTTGGGGGTATAATAGTAAATAAGCAAAAATCCCTGCTCTTAAGAAGTTATCTTCCAGTAGAGGAAAACATAAAAATAAATAAGTGAATGAATAGTATTTTATCTAATAATATGTTTTATGGAGAAAAGTAAAGCAGAAACAGATAGGGAAGAGAGAAAATGTGAGAAGGGAAGACATTTTCTTTTTTTTAATTAATTTTTATTGGAGTATAGTTGATTTACAATGTTGTGTTAGTTTCTGCTTTATATCAAAGGGAGTCAGTTGTACATATACATATATCCATTCTTTTTTAGATTCTTTTCCCATGTAGGTCATTACAGTGTATTGAGTAGAGTTCCCTGTGCTATACAGTCAGTCCTTATTAGTTATCTGTTTTATATATAGCAGTGTGTATATGCAGAAGGGAAGACATTTTCAAGGAGACCTTTTGCGTGAAGACTTGAAGGTGACGAGGGAGCCATACAGTGGGATCTAGAGGAGATTGGTTTAGGTAGAAGGGGTGGCAAGTGTGATGGCCCTTAGGTGCCAGCATACTTACTAAAAGTTTTCAAAGAAACCATCCAGTAAAATATCATTGCAAATTTCTGTTTTTCAATATAGATAACCTATGATATTGGATATGTGTCTCTTAGATGTTTTAAAACCATGCTTTAATTCAACAGGTCCAAAATTGAACACATTATCGTAACTCTCAAAGCTGGTCCCCCTTTTCCCACTGTCCTATATCAGTGAATGATGTTTCCATCCATACAGTTGCTCTAGCCAGAAAGCTGGGTCGACATCACTTAACTACTGCTGTATAACACATTATCCTGAAATTTAGTGCGTTAAAACAACAATGAATGTTCATTGCATGGGTCAGAAATTCAGGAACAGCTTAAGTAGATGTTTTAGCTCAGAATCTTTCATCAGGTTACTGTCAAGATGTCAGCCATGGTTGCAGCCACGTGAAGGCTTGACTGGTGAAGAGAATCTGATTTCAAGTTGGCTCAGTCAAATGAGTGGCAAGTTCGTGAATCCTTTTGGTAGAAGCTCTCATTTTCTTCCATGTAGCTACTTGAGTGGCTGAGGGAAGAGTGAATGACCCAGAAGAGAGCTGGATGGAAGTAGCAATGCATTTTATGATCAAACTACAGAATTCATGTCATCAAGAATTTACATTGTGTAGGCAGCATTCAAGAGGAGGAAAATTAGGCTCCACCCTTTGAAGGGAGGTGTGTCAAAAAATTTAAATAAGCATTTTTAAAATCATTGCAATCACGCTTGAAACATTTTCCTCATTCCCAACCAGTACCAAACCATCACTAAATTTTAAGGATTTTATCAGTGATATATATATCTCTTAGATTATTCTACTCTCTCCAACCCCACTGCGATCAAAATTACTCACACTATCCTCAGCTCTCACTTTGACCGCAGGAGTTGTTTCCAAATGGGAGCTGTAAAGACAGAAGTCCAAAATGTGATCCATGAGGCACTGCATGATTAGGTACCTACAGCCGTCTCCAACCTCATTTGTTATTACGTTGACACTTTCTGTCTCTATTCCAGACACACTAACATTCCTTTAGTCTCTGTCCTTCCCATGACACCACAGGTTCTAAGATATTTTCTCTTGTATGTCTATTCAGTCTTTTTCTGCCTGAAATTCTGGACTACTATTTCAGCAGCCCCTCCTCCTAGAAGTGTTCACTGAATTTATACCAATTGATAGACTTCTCTTGATTATTTAAAATCTTGCTAGAATACCAGAACTGAAATAAAACTATTAAACTAAAGACAATATAAAACCAGAATTGCTTTAAATATTCATTCAGTAGTTGATTTTTGAAAACTAAAGTCCTGAATAAGAAGTTATTTAAGGAAGAGTGGTAAACAAGTGTGTCAGTTAGGGGCCCTATAATTATACATTTGCAATATGACTTTGAACTTCTCTTACTAAGGTGCCTTCAACCATGAATTGAATTCATAAGCTAGGATGGGTCCATCAGATTTTTTCTTTATGGTGCTCAGTATTTCCTGAGTTTGTTGGTATTTTCTATACTTGGATTTCATGAGATACTATTATACCATTCAGGGCCCTTTTACATTAATTAGCTTGAGTGAATTTCTCTTTATTTCAATTAAAAATATCCCTGACCAAAAGAGTCATGCTATCAAAGGCAAAATCCAAACATTGGCTTAAGAATTTGACATTTTTTGAAACATATGTGTAGAATATGTCATTTGTTTTACTGCAATTTTCTGTGAAAAATGTGTACCACTTTTAAGTCTCCATTTTTATACTGGTTAAAGAATATCTGGCTTGCCCAACATGAAGCAACTAGTTAATGACAAAACTAGAACAAAATGTAAGCCTCCTGGCTGTCCATCTGGAGCTTCAGCCATTCTACTATGATGATTTTCATTTAATTATCTTGGGCACTGGACACATAATAGAACTATTGAGTCTATTCTAAGTAATTTTCAATGTTTCTGAAGTGCTTAATTAGTTTTCTTTAAAATAAACAAGTCATTAAGAAGCTACAAATCAATGAGTTAATTAGCTGTGTTATGGCCTTTTAGATTTTTCAGTTGAAATAAGCTGATGTCAAAACTATAAAGAAGTAAACTACTACCCATGAGAATAGACAGTTTCCATAGAAGTTATAACAATTAGCATGAGTTTTGAGCACAGCATTTTGAAAGCATTTAGTAAAACTGAGTGACTTTATGATAAAAATAAATTTTGTAGATGAAACGAACAAACTTGTATAACGATGAGAGTTAAGAAACCTCAGATGACTACACTATGTATCCCTGTCATCTACTTTTTTTTTTTTACATCTTTATTGGAGTATAATTGCTTTACAATGGTGTGTTAGTTTCTGCTTTATAACAAACTGAATCAGTTATACATATACATATGTCCCCATATCTCTTCCCTCTTGCATCTCCCTCCTTCCCACCCTCCCTATCCCACCCCTCTAGGTGGTCACAAAGCACCGAGCTGATATCCCTGTGCTATGCGGCTGCTTCCCACTAGCTATCTATTTTACGTTTGGTAGTGTATATATGTCCATGCCATTCTCTCACTTCGTCCCAGATTACCCTTCCCCCTCCCCATATCCTCAAGTCCATTCTTTAGTAGGTCTGTGTTTTTATTCCCGTCTTGCCCCTAGGTTCTTCATGACATTTTTTTTTCTTAAATTCCATATATATGTGTTAGCATATGATATTTGTCTTTCTCTTTCTGACTTACTTCACTCTGCCTGTCATCTACTTTCACTGGAGTCCTCCTTCTCCACCTGTCCTATCCCTCCACCTCCTATCCCACACCTATAACCCTGTATTAACCCTTCATATACAAACACGCAAACAATATGTAACTTACCACTGACAACTAGCAAGCATTGAACAGACATACCTACTAAGTCCTAATTTATGTAAGCACTGAACGTAGACACCACTGCAATCAGGTCTGGCTAAAAAAGCACCCATCACATTCTAATTGACAATTCTCCAGTTCCACCATTAAATGACGATTTTCAGACATATAACTTTGCTTTAATTTTCTCTTTCAGATTTCTATATCCTGATTTTCCCGTTTCTAAATATTTGTTCTAGGTTCTTCCCTGATTATTCATAAGCATCACTCCTAACTTGGGCAGAAGGACAGAAGGATGAAAATGTTGGACACTCTCTGGTGTATAATGTTTGACCTCTCCATCACTATATTTAGTTAATTCATTTCAAAAATACTTATCCAGTTATTTACTGTGGGTGCTCTGGATTACTTCTGGGGCTATTAAAACACATGCAACAGTCATGAGTTTTGCTTAAATATAAGATCCTATAAAGTCAGAGATAGACATTGATTGATTAATCTTATTAAAAATACAATTACATGGGCTTCCCTGGTGGCGCAGTGGTTGAGAGTCTGCCTGCCGATGCAGAGGACGTGGGTTCGTGCCCCGGTCCGGGAGGATCCCACATGCCGCAGAGCGGCTGGGCCCGTGAGCCATGGCCGCTGAGCCTGCGCGTCTGGAGCCTGTGCTCCGCAACGGGGAGAGGCCGCAACAGTGAGAGGCCCGTGTACCGCAAAAAAAAAAATACAATTGTAACAAGTGCTGTTAATGAGATACAAATTTGATAAATATTGTAACAGGATTTTGCAGAATAAGATAGAATAGGTAAGGCTTCCTGAGGAAATGATGCTTAAACCAAGATCACAAAGATAAGTAGAATTTAATTAAATGAATAGAAGACCAATGAGTATTCCAAAGGTAATGCCTAGCAGTAGGTTGTACCAGAGGAGCTGAAGAGGATATGGTGAGATGTGGTTGGATTATGGATAAAATTATAAGGTAGGACCAACTGGAAGGATATGATATGTGGAATACAAGAGGAGTCAAGAGTTATCAAAGATTTTCCAGCTGAGAAATGTAAAGATTTTGTTACCATTAACCAGGTTTGAAAAGAATGGAAGAGAAACAAGCTTGTGTGGGAATAGCAGGAGTTTAATGTATGTTTGCTTTTATCAGAGAGCTAGGTTTCTAGCAGTCTGTGATTATTTTATTCCAGTTTCAGAAATGGAGACAATTCCAAGCTATGCTTAGCTTCCTGCTAAGACTTCTGTATTTGTTTCATTCTTACTCAGCAGCTGTAATTCTTTGCGATCTCAGACCACCTCATGGGAGTTCACGCCTTTTTGTCCCCCTAAAATCCATAAAGCTTTCAAAACTTGTACACAGATTGTTAACCTCTCAGCTGGTACTCTGAAGTTTATTGCCATCCTTAAGGGAAACTCACTTCTGTAAGTTTCCTTGTCTTAGATCTTAGCCATGTGACTTTTCACTGTGTTTTTAGCTCTCTGATGCACAGTTTTTTCTTTTTAACCTTGTCTAGTGTTTTCAGTGGGAAGTTTAATTTGATTTAAAATATTGGCTTATAGGGACTTCCCTGGTGGTGTAGTGGTTAAGAATCCACCTGCCAATGCAGGTGACACGGGTTCTAGCCCTGGTCCGGGAAGATGCCACATGCCGTGGAGCAAATAAGCCCGTGCACCACAACTAATGAGCCTGCGCTCTAGAGCCCGCACGCCACAACTACTGAGTCCGTGTGCCACTACTACTGAAGCCCACGTGCCTAGAGCCCGTGCTCCGCAACAAGGGAAGCCACCGCAATGAGAAGACCACACACCACAATGAAGAGTAGCCCCTGCTTGCTGCAACAAGAGAAAGCCCACACACAGCTACGAAGACCCAATGCAGCCAAAAATTAATTAATTAATTAATTAAAAAAATAGAATAAATAAGATAAAAAAATAAAAATAAAATATTGGCTTATAAATTTAATATCTGAGTGGCCTGGGAAAAAACCTCTTTACCTTAGTGTCTTCATCTGTAATACATAGGTAATAATATCTAACTAGAAAAGTTGTTATGAGAATAAAATGATATCATATATATACATGAATTCTGTGCCTGAGAGATCAGGAAGCAGCTACCATTTTTATTGTTAGGTGAATTTAAAATAACCCAAGCCTCATCAAACTGCAGAGAGAAATGAAATCGCTTTAAAATGATAATCATATTTCACTGGCACATTGCTCACAGTGGGAAGAATCAAGATCCCAGTACCCTTTTAATTTTGAGTTATTTCTCTGAGCCTCCAAGGGTATTCTAGAATAGTCCTTTTATATTCTTCCACTTTGGCCTCCTTTTAAAATAATTAATATTAAACAATCAACTTAAAGCCTGCTTCACTGCCTGTGTCATCATGGTAAACAATCTGTCCTCTTCTAAGGCAGGATGCTTTAGCGTGAAATGCTCAAAACATCACGTATTCACAGATGTTTCAGTTTCTCTTTAGTTCTCCCATAAAGAGACTAAAGCCATAAAGAATTGGAAAGAATGTTCATCTCTTCAATTCTGGGTTTTATTTTTCAAACTGTGGGCTTGAAATATCAATTGCTTGTGTCTGCAGCTCAGAAAGTTCCAAATAATAGTAACTGTGACAATTTTTTTTTCACTAAGTGTTGTAACCCCATAGGACTGGTTTATAAAGCTAGAGAATACATAGTCAACTGTCTTTCCCCCTTATACCCCAAACCTTCTCTGCCTCAAGAGTCTGGGCACTGATTTATTCCCCATAAGTCACTGTGCTTCTGTGCAAATCAACTCATGAAAATAGATGCACAGAGATTTGTGGCCCTCGTGCCAAGACTCATCTCAAACCCATATTACGTTTCCTAGCTACAGCTTTCATATTTTCTCTCAATTTTAAGGTGCATTTAGCGGAGTGAAATAAGTATGGACAATTATATTAAATCCATCTTTACAGCATCTCTATTTAGCAGTTATTTCTGCCCTCCAAAAGTGGATATATTTTACTTTCTTGTCTCATTAAAGAGGAAGGGAGGGGATAGAAGGGGAGGGGGAGAGACTTATCTTTTTGATGGATTTTGGTATTTGATTTTAATGCTTAAAAAATATAGGCTTCTGCCAGTCTCTCAGAAATTGAAGTCTCTGAACTTTCAAGTGACAAGTCATTATAAAAATAAGAATATATAAGATTCTTAAGTGAAAAATGTGTAAATTGATGGGAATGTGTATGAGCCCACCTAGAGTTTCCAAGAAAGTTAATAGTAAATTCAGTACTTGGCACAGCATAGAAAAGACAAGCCAAGTGTGGGAGCCAGGCAAATTTGTGCAGAGATTGTTTTGAGATTTTCATAAATAAAAGACTTCTAAAATATCCAAAGATGCTTCCTTCAAAAATACTGATCATGAGTCATTTGCTAACAACTTAGTAACTTGCTATAAATATGTTGAAAGACAAGGTTTAGACAAAAAAAAATGGACTTCATAATAAAGTTTCTTATCCAAAATCCATTCTAGGGACTTCCCTGGTGGTCCAGTAGTTAAGACTTCTCCTTCCACTGCAGGGGGATGTGGGTTCGATCCCTGGTCTGGGAGCTAAGATCCCACAAGCCTCAGGGCCAAAAAACCAAAACATAAAACAGAAGCAACACTGTAACAAATTGAATAAAGACTTTAAAAATGGTCCACATCAAAAAAAAAAATCTTAAAACAAAAACCCCCAAAATCTACTCTAAATGCAACTTAGATTTCTTCTTACTGCCTCCCCCTAACCTGAGTTTTTTTTCCTTTTAAGAATTTTTTTTTTTATACTGGAGTATAGTTGATTTACAATGTTGTGTTAGTTTCAGGTGTACAGCAAAGTAATTCAGTTATGCGTATACATATATCTATTCTTTTTCAAATTATTTCCCGTTTAGGTTATTACAGAATATTGAGTAGAGTTCCCTGTGCTACACAGTAGGTCCTTGTTGGTTGTCTATCTTATATATTGTAGTGTGTGTATGTTCATCCCAAGCTCCTGATTTATCCCTCCCCCTCCCCCTTTCCCCTTTGGTAACCATAAGTTTGTTTTCTAAGTCTGTGTGTCCATTTTTGTTTTGTAAATAAGTTCATTTGTATCATTTTTTAAAGTATTCCGCATGTAAGTGATATCATATGATATTTGTCTTTCTCTGTCTGACTTACTTCATTTAGTGTGATAATCTCCAGGTCCACCAATGTTACTGCAAATGGCATTATTTCATTATTTTTAATGACTGAGTAATATTCCATTGTATATACGTGCCACATCTTTATCCATTCATCTGTCGATGGGTTCCTTCCTTGTCTTGGCTGTTGTAAACAGTGCTGCAATGAACATTGGGGTGCATGTATCCTTTCGAACCATGTTTTTGTCTGGATATATGCTCAGGAGTGGGATTGCTGCATCATATGGTAGCTCCCCCCACCCTGAGTTTTAACAACTTAAGAAAAATGTTTTTGAATATGTAAGTATAGATGATATTGACTATTTAAAGATTAGAGTAAGAGCTCAGATTGGTCACACAGAGCCTCATACTGTGTATGTATGTATTTATTACTATAAGCTCTCTTAAATGATTACAGTTGTCTGAAGACAGTCTACCATTTTTCCTACGGTGCTAGTCTCCATGGTGCTAGATATTACTGTAATAGGAAGAAAGTTCTAGGAGAAATATACCAGAGCAAGAGTTGTAGGTGATTAGAAGTCTCCCCATATGCACAGACTCCACCATTTTCAGAAGCAAAGGGATAGCCTGTGTAGAAATGCTTTTTAGCCAAATACCCAATGTAATTTTGCCAACAGTAATTCCTTTTGAGTCAAAACTGTGAATCTTTAGAAATAAAATCAATTGTCCATAAGTCACTGAATGGCTCTCGTGTCACTGAAAGAAATATAACTAGTAAAGAAATCTGGACTATTTCTCTGCTCAGAATTTTCTCATTTATTAATAGGTATTATCATGCAGAGCTTGGTTGTGAATCCCTGTTATAAAACATGAAGGTTTTGCTCGAAGTGGCAGGAACAAAGGAGCCAGCCTATCATTCTTCTCACTATAATCTCACTTCCCAGCTTCTGTGCTCTGATCCTTCCCAAGGATTCTCTGTAGAACCCAGATGGGCCCAGACAGAGTAATCTACTGAACTGTGAACACTACAGATTCACATACTTAACCATTCCTAACAGAGTGCTTTGCACCTAACAAATTGTATGAGAACTCAGAATTCATTGTTTCAACATTTAACAGATATTTAAATACATTTTGGCATGAGAAGGTATATCTTTACAATTTTATTGTTATAAGTTGCTTTCATTGTATTGTTAGTAAACCTCTCAGCTTATACAAGTCTTTAAAAAGTTTATATATTATAATTTTAAAATAATTTATCATCTCTTACCTACCTTCACTCCATCTCAGTCCAATGTGTATTTCATGTATTCTTCTCAAAGCTCATTAATCAAATTATATTAGGGATTTTATTAATTTTTAAGTATAACATCAAAAGAATGTCTCTTAATAGAATATTTACTGGTATTTAGTCAATTACAAGTGTTGACTATTTGTTATGGGGAAACCCAGAAGGTAAACTCTGTATCTTTTCTTTTAAAAGCAAATCTTTACATTACTTATGAGAAAAGATTTTTTTTTAGAGTCTTACAAAATAGTATTATGAGAGTTAGCTGTTACCACAGGAGTGACTACAATTATCCAGAGAGAAAGATGGATGGAGCTGCGAGGAGTGTGGCTCTTTAAAACACAAATACAATAAAAACAAATATAAAAAGAAATCTAGGAACACACTGTCAGATCAGTGATAACAAAATTAGTGGAATACCGACCTCTGTAAATTCCCTTCTTTGTAAAAGCAGTGAGAAAACTGTCAAAAAAAGTGACAACTTGTTCAGAACTCTGGTAATTAATCAGAGATGTGCAGTAATCCACGAATTAGTTTAATCAAGAAAAACATCTGAATCTTGGTAAGAACAGTGGGATTTCTGGTGTTATAACTTGCCCTATTCCCATCCCCCTGTCTCGAGCTCCACGGTAGCATTGTAAGCCAATAGCCTACAATAACAGTAAAAACAGCAGCCTGGCAGCTACCAGAGGGGACAGAATGGAGTTTGAATTCCTTTAAAACCATATTCTTGGAAAATTGTCATTATTTAACCTGTCTGGAGGTTTTCTGGGATACCCCACTCACAAGACTTTTATTTGACCTAACTTGGAGCTTACCCTTTCCTGGAGATGTTTGTCAAATTTTTAACGTCATGAGTACCTGAGGCAGTAGAGAACAGTGGGTGCAGACTAACCATGAATCTTAAAAGAAAAAGCAGCAGGGCTTCCCTGGTGGCGCAGTGGTTGAGAGTCCGCCTGCTGATGCAGGGGACACGGGTTCGTGCCCCGGTCCAGGAAGATCTCACATGCCGCGGAGCGGCTGGGCCTGAGAGCCATGGCTCCTGAGCCTGCGCGTCCGGAGCCTGTGCTCCGTAGCAGGAGAGGCTGCAACAGAGAGAGGCCCGCGTACTGCAAAAAAAAAAAAAAAGGAAAAGAAAAAGCAGCAGAATGATATATTCATAGGGGTTTAGAAAAGCTCCACATATTCTTGGGCATCTAGAAGTCCACACATTATGTACAAGGCTGTGAGCATTCCGTATGGTGGGCTGAACTGCATCCTTCCAAAATTTCACATGTTTAAGTTCTAACTCCCAATATCTCAGAACATGACTTTATTTGTAGATAATTAAGGTATAATGGAGTCAAATTGGTGGACCCTAATCTGATATGACTGGTGTCCTTCTAGGAAGAGATTAAGACATAGACACACAAAGAGGAAGGACCATGTGAAGACACAGAGAGAAGACGGCCACCTACAAGCAAGGATGGAGGCCCTCAGAGGAAACTAGCCCTGCCAACAACTTGGATTCCTAGCCTCCAGAATTGAGAAAATTAATTTCTGTTGTTTAAACCACCCAGTCAGTGGTAATTTGTTAAGAGAGTCCTGGCAAATGAATACACCCAGGGCTGTATGCATGCTCAGGAAGAACCCAGAGAGACCCTGAATTCTCAACTCTGGAGGCCTTTGGGCCCTGTGTAAATAGGAGGTAAAGGCTAAGGCAGATTTGTCAACTGCCTGACTCAAAGTTGAAGCAAAACCCCATGAACTCAGGACCCCCAGCAAATACTATGAGATTTATTGGTCCTGGGAATTTTAAAAAATCCCTGTCCAATTATTAGCTGATCTCTAAGCTAAGTGAAAAGATATCACATAGTCATATATGATAAATAATATAGACTTTACAGAATTTGTTCAGAAAAGTCAATTACTAGGCAAAGACCGTAAATCAGCTATTTTAAAAACATTCAAAGAGCTAAAAGAAACCATGCCCAAAGAACTGGAGAGAAAGTATGACAATAATGTCTCACCAAATACAAAATACCAACAGAGAGATAGAAATTACAGAAAGAACAGCAGAGAAATTTTGGATTTGAACGGTACAGTAACTAAAATGAAAAATTCACAGGAAGGCTTCTTGTAGGTTCCTCTGACTGCTGTAACAATTTACTACAAACTGGGTGGCATAAAACTGCAGAAATTTATTTTCTCAGAGTTCTGGATGCCAGAAGTCTGAAATCAGTTCACTGGGCCCAAAACAAGATGTGAGGAGGACCATGCTCCCTCAGAGGTTCTAGGGGAGACTCAGTCCCTTCCTATTCCAGCCTCTGTTGACCGCCGGCATTCTTGGCTACGGCCACATCACTCTAATCTCTGCTTCTCGGCCACACTGCCTTCCCTCTTCTGCCTGCCATCAAATATACCTCTGCATCTCTCTTCTAAGGATACATGTCACTGCATATAGGGCTGACATGGATAACCTATGATAATCTCCCCCATTCAGTGCAAAATGTGAGGGAATGCCAATTCAGCATACATAGTTAACTATAATTTTTTTAAAAAAAGTAGAGAGACACAGTATTACTGGTTCAGAGCCAGGTAAGTTGGTTTATTCGTTGGTGAAAGAATGTACTATTTTCTGACAACTGAAAGGAAGGGTTTTGCAAAGGAAATACAGGGAATAGTTTAGAAGCAGTAATATGTAGCTAGGAGAGCTCTGACAATGCCTTCTTCTGCCTGCTGTTCTTGGGCCATGGAAAGTGGACAAATGCTACTTAAGAGGGCAGGTAAAAGTTACTTAAAACCAGATGGTAGAAGAAAGTTCTGGAGTTACTGAGAGGAGAGGAGTGTTGTTTTTCCTTTCATGATGATGATGATGATGACATTAGAATAAACTTTCCAGGGATCAGCATGGCAAGGAGTTCAACTGACCAGTAATAATCAGAGATAAAGGCTTACAAAGTAATATGGAACCAGAAGAATAGGGAGAGAAGAAGCTTCTGTTTAGAGAGAAAGAAAGAAAGACAGAATCAAAGTTATTGAGAAGATAAGTGATTCAGAATGTCCAGAACTAGATATATCCTCTAGAACAGGGCAAGAGTTAATAGGTGCTGTTAACTGTGATACTATACTTTCAGAAATATTGTTCTCACATTACCATTGATATTGGATTTTACCGTTGTGATTATGAATTACTGAATATATGTGTGTGGTAGACGATTTAATGGTGATGGCTCTAAGGTTTATTTTCCCTTCTTATTAAACATTCTGGCAGGAGGAATTTAATAACTTGATACTGCTGAGAGTGACCACAAAGGTTCAGGGTTTGGCGATGCTCTAAGTTGAGTGACAGAGCTGGGAGGACGTGATGACGGACAATCGCCAGGAAGTAACATCAGGTTGAATATAAATATTTCAAACAGATGTGTGTTCAGAAAGCCTGCTTCACTTTTCTGAGCAAACTCTGTGGATAAAAAGAATCATTTGATATTAGCAAGTAGGCCTAGACCTTCTGGGACCAACCTAGGTAAATGAGGAGCTGGTCGGGGGTTCAGTCATTTGTGGGCTTCTAGGATGAGCAGCTGCAGAAAAAGGAAAATGTTTGAATGAAAAAAATACAATAACCCTTTAACTTTCCTGGACACAGGTTCTCATTCCATAATAGCCGACTGCACAGACCACATTTATGGTAATTTCTCAAACTCCATGCACAAATTTTAGGTCTGAACAAAATGTACTGCGTATGAATGACACCAAGTGAAAGCAGAATGAATTGAACTGAGTATGTTACTAATATAGGAAGCACTCACTCTAATTGAAGAAAAGAACATTGTTGTTTAATCTATAGGACCGAAGTTTTATTACTGTTGAGAACAATTCTTAAAACTTGAAAGGTGATGTTCTTTTCCTCTATAAAAGCAATAAGAATTGTATTTCACAGCTGAACTTTCATATTTTCTTATGTCTGAACAACTTAGGATAATTTTAGCTAAAAATTGCAATCAGAAATCAAATTTGGATAAATACAAATTTTGGAAGCCTAATAATTTGGAGTGGCTTTGTTTCCAGACTTAACTCAAATATTGTCACTACTGAATACATGTGAAAAATGATAAATTCTGACTGTAAATCTATAAATACCTATCTGTTACTATGATAATATTCACTATACAGTATATAAACCTTTTTTTGTTGTTTTATTGTTTTCAAACTGTATTTTTTTTTGTGTGTGTGGTACATGGGCCTCTCACTGTTGTGGCCTCTCCCGTTGCGGAGCACAGGCTCCGGACGCGCAGGCTTAGTGGCCATGGCTCACGGGCCCAGCCGCTCTGCGGCATGTGGGATCTTCCCGGACCGGGGCACGAACCCGTGTCCCCTGCATTGGCAGGCGGACTCTCAACCACTGTGCCACCAGGGAAGCCCCAAACTGTATTTTTTTGTTTTATTGAACATAAAGTTGGTTTTTTTTTTTTTTCTTTTTTTTTTGCTTAGCATTTTTATTTTCTATTTCTAGGTAACAACTGTTAGGAAGACTTTTTCTTTGGGTAAAATCTGTATTATTTTTTCTCATTTGCAGCTTGGTTGCAACAAAGGAAACAGATAGTGCAAGGTCTCGAAGTCCCCCAATGTCACCTTCTGACTTTCTGGATAAATTAATGGGAAGGACATCGGGGTATGATGCAAGAATCAGACCCAATTTTAAAGGTAATTGTTTTACTTACTACAATATATGACATGTGTTTTATTTTTTATTATGTTTTAACATCTTTATTGGAGTATGATTGCTTTACAGTAGTGGGCTAGTTTCTGCCCTGTAACAGAGTTAATCAGCTATACATATACATATATCCCCATATCTCCTCCCTCTTGCATCTCCCTCCCTCCCACCCTCCCTATCCCACCCCTCTAGGTGGTCATAAAGCACCGAGCTGATCTCCCTGTGCTATGCGGCTGCTTCCCACTAGCTATCTGTTTTACATTTGGTAGTGTATATAAGTTCATGCCACTCTCTCACTTCACCCCAGCTAACCTTTCCCCCTCCCCATGTCCTCAAGTCCATTCTCTACATCTGCATCTTTATTCCTGTCCTGCCCCTAGGTTTGTCAGAACCTTTTTATTTTTTTAGATTCCATATATATGTGTTAGCATATGGTATTTGCTTTTCTCTTTCTGACTTACTTTACTCTGTATGACAGATGATTAAACAAGATAAATTTTCAAATTGATTTCCCCCCAAATTCTAAAGCTTATTTCCAATAATCCTCCAAGCACTATAGTGGTCAAAGATATGTCTTGAAAGAAGAAATATATTCTCATATTAATAGCTCTCACAATTAGTCTTCTTTGGACCATACAACATTACATTAGTTTGTGTACAATCTCATGATTTGATATGTTTATACATTATGAGATGATGATCGCAATGAGATTAGGTACCATCTGTCACCATACAAAGTTGTTACAACATTGTTGACTATATTCCCTATGCTGTACATTACATCACCATTGACTTATTTATTTTACAGCTGGAAGTTCATAACTTTTAATCTCCTTCACCTATTTCGATCATCACCCTACCACCTTCCCCTCTATTCCCTTGTCTATTTTCTTTCTCTTTTAAAAAATGTGCCTACTGAATCAAATGAACTAATTTAAAGTGGGTATTATATATGCTTTCCCTTCCAATTTGTCAAAAGCCAGGAATTAATACTGTGAGACTTTAGGGGCATGTCTATCAATAATGTGATATTCCACTAGTCTAAGTTTTTTTGAAAAAAATAAAGGAGCAAAATTAACTATATATTTTTTAAAAAAGAATAGGAACAGAAATTTGCCAAACAGATGTGACAATATGTTACAATAACTTAAATGATTTAGTATTCACTTCTTCATGGATTAAAAAAAAATTATTATTATTATTATTTTTTTTTTGCTGTGCTGTGCAGCATGCAGGGCCTTAGTTCCCCGACCAGGGATGGAACCCATGTCCCTGCAGTGGAAGCACGGAGTCCTGACCACTGGACATGGATTAAAATCTTAATGAAAAAAAAAAAACAACCTAGAAAATACCTAGATAACTGATCAGACAATAGGAAAATGTTTTTAAAATATAAAATTATTGAGAAAAATCTGTATGTTTGACCTTTCAGGAATTTATAAATTTCATACAAGGAAAAAAAAAATCTTAGTAGAGACATTCGCAGACAATTTGCAGAAGATAAATTAGAATATTCAACCTAATTAACAATGAAGTGCAAATTATAATAATGTGACAGCATTTTCGCCTTTCAAATTATCAACATTTAACAATAATATTATTGATAATTATTTGTCTCAAATACATTATTATAAAATTTATTTCTGGAATACTGATTTTAAATTTGTGATTGTTTTCACAAGTACATTTACATTAAAACAAAATTTACCTTCCAGACCATAGAAAAGAACAATTATTAAAAAACTATAAAATGACTTTATTAAAATGTAACTTTGGGGCTTCCCTGGTGGCGTAGTGGTTGAGAGTCCGCCTGCCGATGCAGGGGACACGGGTTCGTGCCTCGGTCCGGGAAGATCCCACATGCCGCAGAGCGGCTGGGCCCGTGAGCCATGGCCGCTGAGCCTGCGCGTCTGGAGCCTGTGCTCCGCAACGGGAGAGGCCACAACAGTGAGAGGCCCGCATACCGCAAAAAAAAAAAAAAAAGTAACTTTGTATTTGCTCTTTTATATACTGCTAAGTTTGAAAAACTCTAGATGTAGACATTTTTCTTTAAACAAAATTATGATACTTATTTGTACTATTTTGTATCATTTCTCTAAAATAAGTACACCTTTTAAAAATCCTATTTGTTTGAGAGAAAACACTGCAGTACCAGGCATAAGCCACACAAACTGCAGGAAGGTTGTGTTGCACATTGCCAGGCGGGTGTTATTTTGTATGTTTATCTGTTTGTTGTTTTATGATAATAGTAAAAATCGTGTACCTGAATTGGGTAAAAATTAAATTGTCCAAAAATATTAGTGATGAATAGCCTCAACAGACCTTCAGCACAATTCTACTTCTTTGAGGCAAACACTGCAAAAGGATAATTGGTCACTTCCAGTGAGCATCTGTTTAATCTCTTTGATGGCTTTCCAGGCCTTTTACAAAGAAGGTGCTATGAAAGTTCTTTGCACTAACTAGACTGCTAATTGGACGCCTCCATTCTTGCATTCTACCTCTTCTGTTTTTCTTTTCTGCCCAATAGTTTCTCTTTTTTTCCTGCAGGAATAATTATGTTTATTCATCTTGTTCACTCTCTTGAAGCCATTAGTTTTCTTGCATGTGATGGAAATGCTTTGTCATTGAGGAAGGGCTGAGTTGATTTGCCCAGGTGCTGATACATGTTTTGTCTGCTGTGTATGGAGAGAGATAGTTTTCTGCTGTTTCTCTCTCTGGGAAAGGAAATCTGACAGAGATGATACTGCCCTGGGCACAGCTTTGCTTTAGGTGAGTGTTGAGTGGCGAGGCTTTGGTCTGGGGTTCTCCAAATGCCAGAATAGCGATGACTTTCGTTTTGAGGTACTGGCAGGAACCCTGTTTTCCCCAGTTACTTTTTTTTTTTTTTTTTTGCAAAGAGAAGTTGAATAAATTCTGGGAATCTAATGTATAGCCTTGAGATTATAGTTAACAGTACTCTATTATAGACTTAAAAGTTCTCACCACAAAAAAGAAACAGTAATTATGTGATGATGGAGGTGTTAGCTAATGCTAAAGTCATCATCTTATTGCAGTATCAAATCAACACGTTGTACATCTTGAACTTACACAATGTTGTATGCCTTTTATATCTCAATAAAGCTGGAAAAAGAAAACATTTAAAAAGTCAGCATTGCTTATAGAATCATATTATTTCCAATCACCTTAATAAGCTATGTTTGCAAAAGGAAAAAAAAAGTTATGTGCATCCTTCAAACCCATGGAAATTCCAGGCCATCCCGGCTCTAGGGGACTATGAATAAGGGAGCAGGGAGCTTCCTGAGACAGGCGTCTATGGCCTCCCCTGCTGCCCAACCTAACTACCCACCTCCTTTCCTGTGGATGATGACCGTGAACTTTGTGCCTCTTAGCACTTAGCTTCCTTCTCCATGCAGTTCTAATCATCGTTTATTTTAGACTTTTCTCTGTTTTGTCTGTCAACCATTTTCTTCTGCCTTCTATATTTTATGTGATTAAACCAATTCTGACTTCCCTCTCGTTCTCTTTGGTGTGATATATCTAGTCTCATTTTTATTCAATAATATCATTTTTATGCATTTGGAGAGAAGAAAACTGTGCTCGATCCTCCATCCTGAAATAGAAGTTTCCAGGAATCATTAGAAACTGGAAACCAGTTTAACAGACAAAAAGCAATTGCATAGAAAATAAAAGTACATCCATAGACAATAAAATATTATTTCACTAGACTATCTACCAGCTTTTTCTAGATTTTGTTTCTTTCCTTTGACTCTATTGTTTAGGCCCTCAGTTGGTCTTTGATAACCTTAAAACTAATTTGGATTCAGGCAGAAAGTACTCTGTCAGCAATCACCTGTTTGTGTATTCCTCCTATATATTTATTGCATTTTCGTTAGGTTTTTTCATTCTGTCTCCAATGACCATTCTCTTTATCTAGAAATAACATTGTTCGCCTTCACTATGTCTCTGTGGTTTCTGTCTTTTCATCTGTAATATTTCTCTATATTAATCCTTTTCTCCCACATCACAAGTGCAATTTTCATACAGTCTCTTCTGCTATAACTCATTCTATCCCCAGAATGGAATGTGTACCTATTACTCATTTCTGCATATATTTTTTTTCAGGGAAAGTGTTAGAATCTTCTTTATCCATTTTAATTATTCCTATCCATCCAGACACAATGCTTCTTGAATAAAATTCACAGTTATTTTTTGAAAAAACTGTATTTTCTATTTTCATGTAATACAAGGTCATTTTAACAAGAAAAATCTCTTAAAAATAAGCCTTTCTCGAAATTGAGTTATTTGTAGTGAGGTGGATGGACCTAGAGTCTGTCATACAGAGTGAAGTAAGTCAGAAAGAGGAAAACAAATGCCATATGCTAACACATATATATGGAATCAAAAAAAAAAATGGTCATGAAGAACCTAGGGGCAAGATGGGAATAAAGATGCAGACCTACTGGAGAACAGACTTGAGGATATGGGGAGGGGGAAGGGTAAGCTGGGACAAAGTGAGAGAGTGGCATGGACATACATACACTACCAAAAATAAAATAGATAGCTAGTGGGAAGCATCCGCATAGCACAGGGAGATCAACTCGGTGCTTTGTGACCACCTAGAGGGGTAGGAGAGGGAGGGTGGGTGGGAGGGAGGGAGACTCAAGAGGGAAGGGATATGGGAACATATGTATATGTATAGCTGATTCACTTTGTTATAAAGCAGAAACTAACACACCATTGTAAAGCAATTATACAAATATATATATAAAGCAATTATATATAAAGATGTAAAAAAAAAAGTTGAAAACTTCAAAAAAAAATAAGTCTTTCTAAAACTGTAGATGAACACCTGAAATGTTCACAGATTTAAATTCTGCACCCTGTATTTTTAGATTTGGTTTCTTTTTTTCTTTTTTTTTTCAACATCTTTACTGGAGTATAATTGCTTTACAATGTTGTGTTAGTTTCTGCTGTATAACAAAGTGAATCAGCTATATGCATATATATATATCCCCAAATCCACTCTCTCTTGCATCTCCCTCCCCCGCCCCACCCTATCCCATCCATCTAGGTGGTCACAAAGCACCGAGCTGATCTCCCTGTGCTATGCAGCTGCTTCCCACTAGCTATCTGTTTTACATTTGGTAGTGTATATATGTCCATGCCACTCTCTCACTTCATCCCAGCTTACCCTTCCCCCTCCCCGTGTCCTCAAGTCCATTCTCTATGTCTGCATCTTTATTCCTGTCCTGCCCTTAGGTTCATTAGAACCATTTTTTTTTTTTACATTCCATATATGTGTGTTAGCATATGGCATTTGTTTTTCTCTTTCTGACTTACTTCACTCTGTATGACAGACTCTAAGTCCATCCACTTCACTACAAATAACTCAGTTTCACTTCTTTTTATGGATGAATAATATTCCATTTTATATATGTGCCACATCTCCTTTATCCATTCCTTTGTCTATGGACACTTAGGTTGCTTCCATGTCCTGGCTATTGAAAATAGTTCTGCAATGAACATTGTGGTATATGACTCTTTTTGAATTATGGTTTTCTCAGGGTATATGCCCAATAGTGGTACTGCTGGGTCATATGGTAGTTCTATTTTTAGTTTTTTAAGGAACCTCCATACTGTTCTCCATAGTGGCTATATCAATTTACATTCCCACCAACAGTGCAAGAGGGTTCCCTTTTCTTCAGACCGGTGTGAGGTGGTACCTTATTGTAGTTTTGATTTGCATTACTCTAATGATTAGTAATGTTGACCATCCTTTCATGTGTTTGTTGGCCATCTGTATATCTTCTTTGGAGAAATGTCTGTTTAGGTCTTCTGCCCATTTTTGGATTGGGTTGTTTGTTTTTTTGATATTGACCTGCATGAATTACATGTAAATTTTGGAGATGAATCCTTTGTCAATTGCTTCATTGGCAAATATTTTCCCCCAGTCTGAGGGTTGTCTTTTCTTCTTGTTTATGGTTTCCTTTGCTGTGCAAAAGCTTTTAGGCTTCATTAGGTCCCATGTGTTTATTTTTGTTTTTATTTCCATTTCTCTAGGAGGTGGGTCAAAAAAGATCTTGCTGTGATTTATGTCATAGAGTGTTCTGCCTATGTTTTCCTCTAAGAGTTTGATAGTGTCTGGCCTTACATTTAGGTCTTTAATCCATTTTGAGTTTATTTTTGTGTATGGTGTTAGGAAGTGTTCTAATTTCATTGTTTTACATATAGCTGTCCAGTTTTTCACACCAATTATTGAAGAGGCTGTCTTTTCTCCATTGTATACTCTTACCTCCTTTATCAAAGATAAGGTGACCATATGTGCTTGGGTTGCTCTCTGGGCTTTCTATCCTGTTCCATTAATCTATATTTCTGTTTTTGTGCCAGTACCATACTGTCTTGATTACTGTAGCTTTGTAGTATAGTCTGAAGTCCGGGAGCCTAATTCCTCCAGCTCCGTTTTTCTTTCTCAAGATTGCTTTGGCTCTTCGGGGTCTTTTGGGTTTCCAACAAATTGTAAAATCTTTTGTTCCAGTTCTGTGAAAAATGCCATTGGTAGTTTGATATGGATTGCACTGCATCTGTAGATTGCTTTAGGTAGTATAGTCATTTTCACAATTTTGATTCATCCAATCCAAGAACATGGTATATCTTTTCATCTGTTTCTATCATCGTTAATTTCTTTCATCAGTGTCTTATAGTTTTCTGCATACAGGATTTTTGTCTCCTTAGGTAGGTTTATTCCTGGGTATTTTATACTTTCTGTTGCAATGGTAAATGAGAGTGTTTCCTTAATTTCTATTTCAGATTTTTCATCATTAGTGTATAGGAATGCAAGAATTTTGTGTGCATTAATTTTGTATCCTGCTACTCGACCAAATTCATTGATGAACTCTAGTAGTTTTCTGGTAGCATGTTTAGGATTCTCTATGTATAGTATCATGTCATCTGCAAACAGTGACAGTTTTACTTCTTTTCTGATTTGGATTCCTTTTTCTTCTCTGATTGCTGTGGCTAAAACTTCCAAAACTATGTTGAATAATTGTGGTGAGAGTGGGCAACCTTGTCTTGTTCCTGATCTCAGAGGAAATGGTTTCAGTTTTTCACCATTGAGAATTATGTTGGCTGTGGGTTTGTCATATATGACCTTTATTATGTTGAGGTAGGTTCCCTCTGTGCCTACTTTCTGGAGATTTTTTATAATGTATGTTGAATTTTGTCAAAAGATTTTTCTGCATCTATTGAGATGATCATTATGGTTTTTCTCCTTCAGTTGGTTAATATGGTGTTTCACATGATTGATTTGTGTATATTGAAGAATCCTTGCATTACTGGGATAAACCCACTTGATCATGGTGTATGATCCTTTTAATGTGCTGTTGGATTCTATTTTCTAGTATTTTGTTGAGTATTTTTGCATCTCTTTCATCAGTGATATTGGCCTTGTTTTCTTTCTTTGTGACATCTTTGTCTGGTTTTGGTATCAGGGTGATGGTGGCCTCGTAGAATGAGTTTGGGAGTGTTCTTCCCTCTGTTATATTTTGGAAGACTTTGAGAAAGGTAAGTGTTAGCTCTTCTCTAAATGTTTGATAGAATTCACCAGTGAAGCCATCTGGTGCTGGGCTTTTGTATGCTGGAAGATTTTTAATCACAGTTTCAATTTCAGTGCTTGTGATTGGTCTGTGTATATTTTGTATTTCATCCTGGTTCAGTCTCAGAAGGTTGTGCTTTTCTATGAATTTGTCCATTTCTTCCAGGTTGTCCATTTTATTGGCATAGAGTTGCTTGTAGTATTCTCTCATGATCCTATCTATTTCTGCAATGTCAGTTGTCACTTCTCCTTTTTCATTTCTAATTCTGTTGATTTGAGTCTTCTCCCTTTTTTTCTTGATGAGTCTGGCTAAGGGTTTATCAATTTTGTTTATCTTCTCAAGAACCAGCTTTTAGTTTTATTGATCTTTGCTATTGTTTCCTTCATTTTTCATTTATTTCTGATCTGATCTTTATGATTTCTTTCCATCTGCTAACTTTGGGGTTTTTTTGTTCTTCTTTCTCTGATTGCTTTAGGTGTAAAGTTAGGTTGTTTATTTGAGATTTTTTTTTATTCTTGTTTCTTGAGGTAGGATTTTATTGCTACAAGCTACCCTCTTAGAACTGCTTTTGCTGCATCCTATAGGTTTTGGGTCGTCATGTTTTCATTGTCATTTGTTTCTAGGTATTTTTTGATTTCCTCTTTGGTTTCTTCAGTGATCTCTTGGTTATTTAAGAGTGTATTGTTTAGCCTCCATGTGTTTCTATTTTTTACATTTTTTTTTCCTGTAATTGATATCTTGTTTCATAGTGTTGTGGTCAGAAAAGGTACTTGATACGATTTCAGTTTTCTTAAATTTAGCAAGGCTTGATTTGTGACCCAAGATATAGTCTGTCCTGGAGAATATTTCATGTGCACTTGAGAAGAAATTGTATTCTGTTGTTTTTGGATGGAATGTCCTATAAACATCAATTAAGTCCATCTTGTTTAATGTATCATTTAAAGCTTGTGTTTCCTTATTTATTTTCATTTTGGATGATCTGTCCATTGGTGAAAGTGGGGTGTTAAAGTCCCCTACTATGATTGTGTTATTGTTGATTTCCCCTTTTATGGCTGTTAGCATTTGCTTTATGTATTGAAGTGCTTCTATGTTGGGTGCATATATATTTACAATTGTTATATCTTCTTCTTGGATTGATCCCTTGATCATTATGTAGTGTCCTTCTTTGTCTCTTGTAATAGTCTTTATTTTAAAGTCTATTGTGTCTGATATGAGAATTGCTACTGCAGCTTTCTTTTGATTTCCATTTGCATGGAATATCTTTTTCCATCCCCTCACTTTCAGTCTGTATGTGTCCCTAAGTCTGAAGTGGGTCTCTTGTAGACAGCATATGTACCAGTCTTGTGTTTGTATCCATTCAGCCAGTCTATGTCTTTTGGTTGGAGCATAATCCATTTACATTTAAGGTAGTTATCAATAGGTATGTTCCTATTACCATTTTCTTAATGGTTTTGGGTTTGTTATTGTAGGTCTTTTCCTTCTCTTGTTTCCTGCCTAGAGAAGTTCCTTTAGCATTTGTTGTAAAGCTGGTTTGGTGATTCTGAATTCTCTTAACTCTTGCTTGTCTGTAAAGGTTTTAATTTCTCCATCGAATATGAATGAGATCCTTGCTGGGCAGAATAATCTTGGTTGTAGCCTTTTCCCTTTTATCACTTTAAATGTGTCCTGCCACTCCCTTCTGGCTTGCAGAGTTTCTGCTGAAAGATCAGCTGTTAACCTCATGGGGATTCCCTTGTATGTTATTTGTTGCTTTTCCCTTGCTGCTTTTAATATTTTTTCTTTCTATTTAATTTTTGATAGTTTGATTAATATGTGTCTTGGGATGTTTCTTCTTGGATTTATCCGTATGGGAGTCTCTGTGCTTCCTGGACTCGACTGACTCTTTCCTTTCCCATGTTAGGGAAGTTTTCAACTATAATCTCTTCAGATATTTTCTCAGTACCTTTATTTTTCTCCTCTTCTTCTGGGACCCCTATAATTCGAATGTTGGTGTGTTTAATGTTGTCCCAGAGGTCTCTGAGACTGTCCTCAATTCTTTTCATTCTTTTTTCTTTATTCTGCTCCCTGGCAGTTATTTCCACCATTTTATCTTCCAGCTCACTTATCTGTTCTTCTGCCTCAGTTATTCTGCTATTGATTCCTTCTAGAGTATTTTTAACTTCAGTTATTGTGTTGTTCATCACTGTTTGTTTGCACTTTACTTCTTTTAGATCCTTGTTAAACGTTTCTTGTATTTTCTCTATTCTGTTTCTGAGATTTTGGATTATCTTTACTATCATTACTCTGAATTCTTTTTCAGGTAGGTTGCCTATTTTGTCTTCATTTATTTGGTCTTGTAGGTTTTTGCCTTGCTCTTTCGTCTGTAACATTTTTTTGTCATTTCATTTTTTTTGATGGGTGGTGCTGTATTCCTGTCTTACTGGTTGTTTGGCCTGAGGCATCCAGCACTGGAGTTTTCAGGCAGTTGGATAAAGGTGGGTCTTGGTGCTGAGATTCGGCCCTCCAGGAGGCCTCACTCTGATTAATATTCCCTGGTGTCTGAGGTTCTCTGTTAGTCCAGTGGTTTGGACTCAGAGCTCCCACAACAGGAGCTCGGGCCTGACCTCCAGCCTAGCAACCAAGATCCCACAAGCTGCATGGTGTGGTACACACACAAAAAAAAAAGAAGGAAAGAAAGAAAAAAAGGAGCAGTACAATATCAAAGAATAAAAAGCAAAATAAAATTAGAAAGATCAAAATATATTAGGGGCTTCCCTGGTGGCGCAGTGGTTGAGAGTCCGCCTGCCGATGCAGGAGACACGGGTTCGTGCCCCAGTCCGTGAAGATCCCACATGCCACGGAGCGGCTAGGCCTGTGAGCCATGGCCGCTGGGCCTGTGCGTCCGGAGCCTGTGCTCCACGGCGGGAGAGGCCACAACAGTGAGAGGCCCACATACCGCAAAAAAAAATAAAAATAAAAAATATATTAGGAAAACTAGAAATATGATTGAAACAACTGCAACAAGGTAGAATAAAACCACAAGAGAAAAAAAAATGGGGGTTCGGGGGGAACAAGCCAAAAGGAGAGAACAATAAAGTATAAAGAATAAAATAAAATCAGAAAAATAAAAGATTTATTAGGAAAAATAAAAATATAAATGAATCAATAAGAATGAATCAACAAGGTAAAACAGAGCCCGAATGTAAAAGAGGAAAAAAGAAAAAAAAAGCCTTGCTATGGGTGTGGAGTTTAGGTAAGGGGTGGAACTTAGGCAGTGGTGGGGTTTAGGGTGGGGCAGGACCTAGGCGGGTGGGGGGGTGATGTTTGAGCGTGGGGCGGGGCCTCTGCTTAGGACCTGCGTGGAAGGGGAGAGGCAGCACGTTGGAAGGAGAGCCTGTGCAGTGTGGAGTTCTGGAGTTTGGAGGTGGGGCCCTGAGTGAGGGTGTGTGGGTGGGGTTTAGGCCCAGCGCGTTGGAGGGGGTCTCAGAGGGGGTCTCCGAGTGTAGAGGTGGGGCCCTGGGTGGGAGTGTAGGGGCGGGGCTTCGGCTCTGCACGGCAGGAGGGAGGCTCAGAGGACAGAGGACGAGGCCTGGGGGCCCAACAAGCTCCGGGTGCCTAAGTGGACAGGGAAGGCATTGGCCACGTTCCGTTCTGTTCCTCTGTGCCCCTCCCCCATCACCCCCAGGGTCTCCTCCATCGCTGCTGGACCCCTATCCATAGGTGGGTCCTGCTGGATGTAGGAATTCCTCCCCTCCCCCAGCCGCCCCTCAGGAGTGCTGTTCCCGTAGGTCTGGCCTTCACATTTGCTCCCCCTTCCCTCCCTCCCACTCCCTCAGGACCCATGCATCTGGAGGGGGCCTAGGTGGGCAGAGGATCATGCCTGGCAGCTCAGCAGGTTCCTGGGGGCCCAAGTGGGCAGGGGAAACCTGGCCACGCTCCTTTTTGATCTTCTGCCCTCCCAGTCGTCCCCCAATTTCCCCCTTCGGGCGTGGGATCCCTTCCCCTCCCCAGCCTCCCCTCAGGGACGCCAGTCCTGTCCCGCCTCCACTTCTCCTCCCCTCACTCCCCCCACACTCCACATCCTACCCAGTTGCTGGGGGTTCCTCCCGTCCCCTGAGGTGTCCGTGGTCCCCCACCGGTGCTTGGTAGGTGCCCTAGTTGTGCAGAGACGAGAATTCTGCGTCCTCCTAGTCTGCCATCTTGACTCCGCCCCTGATTATTTTCTAATATATTCTCTCTGTAGTACTTATTTCTCTTTTTTTATTTTAAAGCATTCTCAAACTAACAGAAGATTTGCAAGTATAGCACAAACTATTTTTTTGCCCAAACCACTTGAAAGTAAGTTGTTGACCTGATGGCCCAATACTTGGGTGTATCATGCCAAAAAGAACATTATCTTAGGTAACCACAGTCTAATCACTGAAACAAGCAAATTAACATGGATATATTGCTACCATCTAATTTGCAGGCTCCCATTCAAATTTTATCAACTATCTAAATAATGACTTCATAGCAAAAGAATCCGGTTTAGAATCATGTCTTGTGTTTTACGGGTCATTTCTCATTGTCTCCTTCAGTCCGAACAGAGCCTCATTGTTCCTATGACTGTCATGATCTTGGCATTTAAAAAGATATTATTATTCCTTTATTTAACAGAATGTTCCTCGATTTGCATTAGTCTCATGTTTCCTCGTGATTCAATTTAGGTAATGCATCTTGATAGGAATATCACAGCAGTGATGCTGTGTTTAATTGCATCTTATTAGGTTGTGGACGATGTTAATTTTTTACCATGACTGATGATGTTCACTTTCATTAACTGGCTAAGTTGGTGTCTGCCAGAATGTATCTATATACATACACATATGAGCATAAATAAACATACACATATATGCATAAGTATACATAGATATACACACATATGTATATACACACACACATATATTCATTTAGATCTATGTATTTAATTCTCTATCTGCTGAAAACCATGAGTTCTCCCTGGTATCTCTACTACCATAGGTTTATTCTAGTTTCTGAGTCTCCATATTTTAACTCCCTCATTTGACAGTAAGGCTCCCATTATCCTTAATATAATTACATATTTGATCAATACGTAATGAATCTCCCTTGTCTGCTGCCACTCCCTCTCCTGCACAAATTCCTCAGGGTCCTGTTCAAACTCTCACTCCCCATGCAAGGCAGCCCCACTCAGGCTTCAACACCCCATGCTGTGAAATCCTTCCCCGCTGATGTCCTTCTCACCACACTCCCCACAGCCATCCCCAGTGCGGAAGCCTTTCTTGTACTGCCCAAGAGAATGGCTTTCGGCTACATTTTCAAGAAGGAAAGGGAAGGGAAAGGGAAGAATAAATTGGATCCTATTTTTATAACATAAATTTCAAACCTTTTTTCAAGTATCTAAAAAATAATCTAAAATATGGATTTACAGCAATCAAATATGCTTTTGTCAATTAAAAAATAAATCTTTCCTCATGACCTGACTACATAAATATATATATTTATCTAAAATAAAAACAAATCACTAAACAGATTTTTTTGAAATTTAATGTTTTGATTGCATTCTTATGTCTTTCGAAAGGGTGTGGCTTTAAAGCAACATTACATTAAAAGTTTTTTAGAGTCATTTTCATGAACACTTGGGTTATTTTTTGTCTCTATGTTTATTTGCTCTAGATTTGCCTGGTGAACAATTTTTCCCCAACATGAATAACAATAATGTAACTGCCAAGGCTTTGCACTGTACTTTGCCATTTTGCCTTTGTCCATCTCTGAGCTTAAAAGCCTTGTTCTGTTTCTTTTTTTATTTTTATTTTTTGCGATGCGCGGGCCTCTCACCGTTGCGGCCTCTCCCGCCGCGGAGCACAGGCTCCAGACGCGCAGGCCCAGTGCCCACGGCCCATGGGCCCAGCCGCTCCGCGGCACGTGGGATCCTCCCGGACCGGGGCACCAACCCGTGTCCCCTGCATCGGCAGGCGGACCCTCAACCGCCGTGCCACCAGGGAAGCCCCATGTTCTGTTTCTTTAAGAGGCATCTAAAAGAAGACATGCTGCTGAAAACATCTGCAACTACTGTCATTTGCTTTTCAGGCCAACGATGGCTAAGGCAGTGAACAATTTTAAAGCACAATTTGCCATATGGATGCTATAGCAGTTATTTGCTCTGTTGCTAAACATAGCAGTATATTAGATGGATATAACAGTTTTTTGCTTTGGCACAGAGAAGTACCAGATTGACCAATGACTGCTAAACAGGTGCTCTCTGTAATGGCAATAGAAGATTTACAATCCTCTCTGAGCTTCATTCCCTACAAAATTTTTGAATATATAATATATATTAATAGTGAGGGTAGAAAGACTACTCCAAGACTGCACCCCTGATCTGATATGGATCAGAATCTTAAAGTGTAGAATATACTGCCTTATAAACTGTATCCACTTCATTCCTTGTACTCTATCTCCACTGTCACTGTCCTTGGTCAGGGCCATTGTATTTCCCATCTAAACTGTTACAATAAGTTCCTGTTTTCTCTATGTTTAAGCTTTTGCTATCCATTCAACCATTCACCATGTTGTGTTGGTTTACTACACTCTCATGAACAAGAATCTGTAAAGACTCCTTCATGTTCATAAAGTAAATTCCAAATACCTTGGTATTACATTGAAGAAATTCTATGATCTAGCCCAAGACTATCTTTAAAAACAGTAGACTTTATTTCCAAATTGCTTCATACCTTAATCTATTTTAAATTTCTTTAAAATAAAATTCTATATATGTATATGTATTTTATATATATATATATATATCTCATGTGAGTATATATCTTATATGTATATCTTTCAAGTGAGTGCTCTATTTTTCAAATTTGAAATTAAAGTTTGGTGCCTGAATCCAATTCACCTTTCCTTATGCTGAAGAAGAGAATACATACAAATAAGTAGTAAAATGGAAACTAAATAGCACTTTTGTATGTCCTAATAACCAGGTGAGGAACACGTGTGATAACTGATGGATTAGACAGTAAAGCTTAGGGCAGGCTGACTTTCTGACCTTAGGAAGAGTTTTCTGCACCTGATGGGAGGCATTGGAGAAGCAAGGGCTGGAGTCTGGTTCATACAGTGTGAGGCATCATGTTCCCAACTGCTAGTGAAAGCCTAAAGTAGCCCCCTCTCCTGGGACTGTTGCTCTTCTATGGAAACATGTTATTTTAGGGAGAAAACAAATGCATCAGAGGAGTCCTCCTCCTAGCACAGTACTTCATATTGCTCCCTTTCAGAACCTTTCTGGAATCATTAGGATGTGCTGTACAGCACCTGCTCTCAGGGGACCCTGAAATGCATCAGAACAGACATTACTAACTTCAGGTCACTGAAGCCTATGCTGAATTTTCACCTTCATCCTATTTTTCACCAATATTGTCTGTAATTCTAAGCATAATGATTAAATTTAGAAGATGAGACTAAAAAATAAAAGCTCTGCCCCTTGCTGAATTAAAATAAGAAATTCATCCCCCCGCTTCTCTTTATTCCAGCTTCAGCCAAAGAGATCACAGTCAGATAGAGCTGGCAGTTGTGTAGCAGCAGCTTCTTACAGGACCATGTTTCCCCAACATGGATGTACCTCTAGCTTCATTTTACTGGAAGATGAATTAACCCAATACTAAAACGTTTGCATTTTCCCTCCTCCAATGGATTTGAGTCAATGACAGAATATGTCTTGAGGGAAAAGATATTCCCCAGATTCATGTTGCTGTTAACAGCAAACGAAAATAGCAGAATTTTAGAGTTCTCAAGAAGAAAGAGAATAGCCTAGAGAATATCAAAGATTGGCTTTTAGTTTTTCAAGATTCGAGTCAGGCTGTGTATATATTTTAGAATTCACCACCTTAGACTTACATTAAGTAAAAAAAAAAAAAAAAAAAAAATATATATATATATATATACATACACACACACACATACACACACACACACACGTATCTTCTAACAGTTAATTGTGACTTCATACTTCTCTTATGGTGGGATAAAATAATCGTGGAGTACAATACCTGTGCTTTCTCGTCTCTTACGTGGTGACAAGACATTTCTGTCATCCTACACATTTTAAAAAAATTGTTAATATTTAAAAATAACATTTTGAAAAAACGTTTTTAAAGTTAAAAAAGAAACCCATTCTACTAATAATAACTAATTATAGCACCTCCAGGATTCAGAACTTTTATGAGGTTTTCTTAAATGTCCATCCTTTATATTTCAAACAATGTAGCCTCTATATCTGTTTGAATGTTATGTTCTAGGCATCTCGACGCAATAGAATTTGGGCTCTTTCTAAGTACATAACAGCTACCATGTTTTGTTAGCAGGTTGACCAAATTTATAATAGTCAACTCTCTTATTAAAATAAATAGCTTTGCATTTTTAATGTTCTAAGTCCTGACTCCCGTCTCTCATTTTCTCTATCTCTAATAAAACCCCAATTCACTTTAGTCCTATGGTCTAATGGCCACAGCTGTTTCCTACTCTGGAATTTCTTATGTTGCACATCTGAATTATGTAGCTAGCTTTTAAAAATACCAGTGCCTTGGTTGCATGTCATACCAACTAAATTAGAAGGTAAGAATCATGTATCAATCTTTTTTAAAGATCACCAGGCGATTTCAATGTACATAGAATTCATAGGCCTATGGATAGACTTTATTTTTTTATTTTATTTATTTATTATTATTATTATTATTTTTTGCGGTACGCGGGCCTCTCACTGATGTGGCCTCTCCCATTGCGGAGCACAGGCTCCAGACGCGCAGGCTCAGCGGCCATGGCTCACAGGCCCAAGCCGCTCCGCGGCATGTAGGATCTTCCTGGACCGGGGCACGAACCCGTGTCCCCTGCATCGGCAGGTGGACTCTCAACCACTGCGCCACCAGGGAAGCCCTAGACTTTACTTTTAAATAATTTTTTTTTTTTTCTGTACCTCATTCTGGCAAGATAAATGCTATCAGAAAATGAGTAGAAAAGCAAAGATGAAACTTGTGCACCAGTAATTAAGTAAATGTAAATTAAAACCTTGAGTGATAAGCTATCTTAACTAATGAAACCGTTTTTTTAAAGAATAAAAATATTGCTACAAAGAGAACATCCCTTTTATGTTGACAAAGGATCAAGAATCAGAATGGCTTTGGACCTTTCAACAGCAATACTAGAAAATAGAAGCTAATGAAGAAAAGTCTTTAAAATTCAGAAGAAAAAACAATTTCCAGCCTAAAATGTGGTACCAAATCTAGGTGTTAATTAAGTGTGAGGGCATAAAAAAGAACATTTGTAAACAAGCAAGTTCTGAAAAGCTTCACGTCGTTATGCATCATTTCTCAAAAAATTACTGAAGGACATGTTCCACTAAAATGAAGAAATGGGCCAAGAAAGAAAAAGGAATGGGGACCATGAAAAGAGGTCCCACAAAGGAGAAGGATGAGCATCTCCAGTAGGAGGATTATGGGAAAGCATAAGATGACTGCTATGCTCCAGGACAACAAATCTAGAATGGAGTAAGCCTGATGGAAGAGAAAGTTAATAGAGTATCTGATGAGTCTGATACAGAAACACAGTTTAGACGTTTCAGAACTTGTGCATAAGTTAATGATACCTATGGAGGAAACTATGTGAAATATATAAAACAATTATCGACCTCAGGAACATGTTCTGCAGGAAAGAGTGATCATAGTATATTATATGGTTAGTTGGAGGTAACATTTACCTTGTCATAATAAAGTAAAAAGTGAATAGTGATCTAACAACAGTGACAATGTAGCTGTATTTGGGTAATGGGAGGACAGAAAAGAGGTGTAAGGTAGCAGGGGTGGGAATAAGGTGTGAAAGAAAGCGAAATCCTTACCTTCTGCTGTGGCCGTCAGAACATATGTCTAAAATGAAAACATCTAAAGGAGTAAAATAAACTTATTGTTCAGAGAAATTGAGGTAAACATCCAAAGAGTTGTTTAAATGAGTTGAAGTGATCATCTCCAGGGAGGGATTAAATGGGGGTATAGGGGAAGGGGCTGCTGTCTTTTTTTGTAGCAAACCTTGTAAAATTAAGTGACTCAATTATGTTCATGTAAAAACAAACAAAATAAATTAGGCTTAGATATCAGCTTTTGTGTGTGATTTTATCTGACTAGCTTAGGCAGAGATTAACTGAGTTATTTTAACCCCTACCACACAATATTTCAGTGTTTTTTACTTGTATAGCTATCAAGTCTAATGACAAAGCTTTATAGCCAGATAATGAAATGCTTTGAATTCTTTTTTTTTTTAAACTACAAATTAGAGGCATGGAGCTACTTGAAAATATTTTAGATCAGTATCTAAACAGCTTTTCTGTTTTAATCTCTTTTTCAGGCTCTCCAGTTAATGTCACGTGCAACATATTCATAAACAGCTTTGGTTCGATCGCTGAGACAACCATGGTAAGTAGGCATGTTGACTTCGTAATGAATTTCACACTGGGGTAGTTTGTAATCATGTTCATGGCAATTTTTCTGCTGGTAATATGTAATTGAAACCCAAAATTCATATAGTGAGATTTTAAAAGATAAACTTAATAATATAATTAAATTACAATCAACTGCAGTCAATGTTTCATTTGGAGATGGTTAGTGAAAACAAGATTGATTTTTCCCATTTCAGTAACTAAATATTAGATCTCAAATTAAAACTAAAACTTTACCTTATGAATTATTTATTTATTGTCAATGTTCTTTAATAAGCAGACATAAGCATAGGAGTAAATAATGTCACATTTAATTATTTTGTATACTTATAAATGTGTTTATAATGTTATTTTAAGTATTCTGATTACCTTCCCAAATGAATCTAATATTTGATCAAATATCATAACTATTTTGCAAATTGTGGTATATGCTTTAATTTAACTGAACTCACTGAACTGAGACTTCATCACTGTGTAATTGAGAACATTTTACATAATCAAGTTATTAAACCTAAAATATTATCATTTCCAAACCAAATGTATTCTGTTTCGAATTTTATAACTTTCTCTAAAGATCATGTTGTATCTTTTCTTTGCCTTATAGTTTTCATTGTACATTTTAGCTAAAATAAAATAGACACATGAACCACTGAATATTTGTAAGATTGTCTAGCCAGAACTTTTAATTAATTAATTAAATTTTATTTTTTATTATTTTTAGGAACTTTTTTTAAAAATTGAAACTATGTATTGTGGTTCTTAAATTACCTAGAATTATACTCCATTCCTAAATTTAGCAAGTATAATGTGCATTAATTTTCAAAGTTGATTTTAGCTAAAATAGGATATGAAAAGCTTAAAGATTTATTAGCTTCTAAAGCCATTATTAAGTAAGAGAATTATTCTTATTTTACATATATCAGAATGACTTGATAATGAATTTTCTAAGGAAAAATCTAATATGTAAATTATTATGTGGGAGGCTGTGTAGATTTGTGTGTGTGTGTGTGTGTGTGTGTGTGTGTATAGAGGATCTTTCTCAACTGGAAGAGACTTTATTCAGGCACCACTTTTTAAAAATGCTGTTTTCCTCATGTATGCAATATTTAGTCATTTAGCAGCATCTCTGTGGTTCTATTCAAACTCAATATACTATAATTACAATAAAAGCCTCAGTGGAGAAGAACTGAACTCATTTTGGGGGCATTATATAGAATTATCTTCACTGCAGTATATAAATAAACACTAATGTGTGTACCTGTGTGTAAACACAGAGGAAATGACATGATTTGCTAGTGTAAGCACAGTGTGGTTCTGGTGCAGTTTTGACCCTGAAGTCACTATAATCCTGTTTCAGAAGTTGACATATTCTGGATTCTGGTTGAATATTTGGTCCTGATTCTTTTTTTTTTAGGATGCTCATATGACTTTTATTTATTTATTCTGGTCCTGATTTATTCCCTGTATTTATACAGACCCAATTCAAATCATATTTATAGACAAAGGAATCTCTATTGGATTTTTTTCTACTAGACCTCCCAAATTATATTTCTAGCCCTGACAACTTCCTCATTTTAATTGCTACTATACAATACTGTATCATCCTGAAAGCCTGGACATATGCTTATACTTTCTCTTTTGCAAGATCATTTCGTGAAACAGTTTCAACAGCAATAGTTGGAAAGGTTTCTAGCCTGACTTGTCTTTGTGGGGTGGAGGAAGGGATTTGGAAAAAAGAGAAGACATGGTTGGATTTCCTCATTAAAACCTCAAAGATTGTCATGTTCCTGAAGGTTGCTGCTTTTTATGACATAGTTCATCAGTCTAGCACTAAGTGTTTATAACACACACTCCATAGGATGACGACTACATCTGCTAAATTTCTTACCTTTAATAATTTTAGACAGACTTCCTTTGCAGAATAATATTATGCCAAAAGCTTGCAGAATATTGCAAATACACCCTCCCAGGGACCCTCACTCAGTTTTATTTCCCTTCTACAGCATAGAAATCCTTTCCATTCCTTCATCTTCCATCATAATGTATCCTTTTGAAATCATTTTTAGCATCTATCACTTGCTTCTTCAGAGTCACAAGCAGCATCAATGAACATTAATCAAACACCCCAGAGGTAAAGTATTATAAAATTAACTAAGTCCACCTTGATATCTTTCTTTTTAACCTTCCAGACTCATAAACCTGTGACATTATTTCTGTTCACATAATCAGATTCAATATTTGTAAAAAATTTTACTGGTATCAGATAGGATAGCTGCAATATGGTGTCCATCTACATAGGCATAGAGAAAATTCAATTTTTTTTTTTAAGAATCAAAATATTTTGCTACCACTTGATTACTCTGATGTATTTTATTCATAGTTTCCACCATCACAGCTCTGCAACTAAACTTTACCCCATTGTTTTACTTGCCATAGTATTAAGTTAATTTATTTTTACAAAATCTTGCATTTATTTTTTTAACATTCACATTTTTTATACGCATATACTTAATTTTGTTCTTACAATACAAATAACTGAATTCAACTGAAACAATGTATTAAATTGAGAGGATGGAATTTAAATTACTTGTAATCATTAATGGATATCTTTGCATCTGAGAATTTATATCTAATATAAAAGTGAATAATTCTCCCAATCTTTATATCTTTGCTTAACAGAGATCTTAACCATGCTTAGTGTCTTCGTTGACCAACTATATTATGCTCCCTCTACTGGTCTAGTTTCTAACCTATTGTATCTCTCCCCATTTTAAAATAAGCTTTAGTCCCATTTGAGGTAATTATTTGATTCTTGAGAAAATATCTCTAGTAGATATTCTACTTTAGCCATTTTTTGAAAATTAAGTTAATTTGAATCTTTAAAATATTTTGCATCTTCTTCTTGCACCAACTTTGTTTTTCTTAATATTTATGTGCATTTTTTCCCCAGTAGCTTAAGCACAAATTTCTTTTTAACCGTTAAACTCATTCTTTCCCAGTGTTTGTCTAATTAACTTAATGTAGTGCCAACCATTCTCACTTGAGTACAATTTTATTATTCTTGACATATAGTCATCAAAAATTTTCTATGTATGTTGTGGAAATTCTAAACTTCCCTAATTTCCCTCACATTTGAATCATACGTCATTATATATAATGGGGTTCTCTAAGGATTTGTTTAGCCTCCATTACCCCAAGTTCACATTCTTCTTCAGCAGATGATGATTCAACAACTGTTGGAAACCACAGTTCTTAAAAAGATTAAATTAAAAATAAAAACTGGTTTACCATCATCAGTCACTCTTCCATTTTGCAACATGGCCTTGGTGAGAGAGGTGCGTCTATCCTGTCTTTTAAAATGGTGGTGACAAAAGGAACATAATTTTTTTTATTGTTACAATGAGGTGAAGCTTAATATCTCCACATTAAGTGACTCTCAGTAATCGTACTCCTGCAAACCTGTGGTGAGTTGTGGATACGGATTATATTCTGGGGTGACAGCATTTGTAAGTTGGACTTTTTTAAAAAAAATTCATATGTAACTATATAGCAGTTAGGGTGTGTATATAGAGCTGTATTTCAAAGTGGATATATTGTCATAACGTCCTATCTTCAGCAAACAGATGGCTCTCCATCTTGTCACACATATGCTGGAGAGAGAATTGCTCTGCTGTGTGCCTTAAGTCAATATTTACTCAATGAACCATGACTTTTCACCAGAGCCCATAGAATAAATTATTTTTACAAAATAAAAACAATAAAGGTAGGGAGAGACTTTCAAGATGGCAGAGGAGTAAGACATGGAGATCACCTTCCTCCCCACAAATACATCAGAAATACATCTACATGTGGAATAACTCCTACAGAACACCTACTGAACGCTGGCAGAAGACCTCAGACCTCCCAAAAGGCAAGAAACTCCCCACGTACCTGGGTAGGGCAAAAGAAAAAAGAAAAAACAGAGACAAAAGAATAGAAACAGGACCTGCATCTCTGGGAGAGAGCTGTGAAGGAGGCAAAGTTTCCACACACTAGGAAGCCCCTTCACTGGTGGAGACGGGGTAATGGGAGGGAAGCTTCGGAGCCACGGAGGAGAGCCCAGCAACAGGGGTGCAGAGGGCAAAGTAGAGAGATTCCCGCACGGAGGATCGGTGCCAACTAGCACTCACTAGCCCGAGAGGCTTGTCTGCTCACCCACAAGGGTGGGTGGGGGCTGGGAGCTGAAGCTTGGGCTTCGGAGGTCAGATCCCAGGGAGAGGACTGAGGTTGGCTGTGTGAACACAGCCTTAAGGGGGTTAGTGCACCACAGCTAGCCGGGAGGGAGTCCGGGAAAAATTCTGGACCTGCCTAAGAGGCAAGAGACCATTCATTGTTTCAGGGTGAGCGAGGACAGGGGATTCAGAGCACCGCCTAAATGAGCTCCAGAGACAGGTGCGAGCCACGGCTATCAGTGCGGACCCCTGAGACGGGCATGAGACGCTAAGGCTGCTGCTGCAGCCACCAAGAAGCCTGTGTGCGAGCACAGGTCACTCTCCACACCTCCCCTCCCGGAGCCTGTGCAGCCCGCTACTGCCAGGGTCCCGTGATCCAGGGACAACTTCCCTGGGAGAGCACACGGTACACCTCAGGCTGGTGCAACGTCACGCCGGCCTCTGCTACTGCAGACTCGCCCTGCATTCCATGCCCCTCCCTCCCCCTGACCTGAGTGAGCCAGAGCCCCCAAATCAGCTGCTACTTTAACCCCATCCTGTGTGGCAGTGGGGGAACAGATGCCCTCAGGTGACCTACATGCAGAGGCAGGGCCAAATCCAAAGCTGAACCCCAGGAGCTGTGCGAACAAGGAAGAGAAAGAGAAATCTCTTCCAGCAGCCTCAGGAGCAGTGGATTAAATCCCCACAATCAACTGATGTACCCTGCATCTCTGGAATACATGAATAGACAACAAATCATTCCAGTATTGAGGCAGTGAACTTTGGGAGCAACTGTAGACTTGGGGTTTGCTTTCTGCATCTAATTTATTTTTGGTTTTATGTTTATCTCAGTTTTGTATTTAGAGTTTATTATCATGGGAGATTTGTTTATTGATTTGGTTGCTCTCTTCCTTTTTTTTAAAAATAAAAAAAAATATATTTCCTTTTTCTCTTTTTCTGACTGTGTATTTATATGCTTCTTTGTGTGATTTTGTTTATATAGCTTTGCTTATACCATTTGTCCTAGGGTTTTTTTTGGATTTTTTTTTTTTTGTATAGTTTTTAGCACTGGTTATCATTGGTGGATTTGTTTTTTGGTTTGGTTGCTTTCTTCTTTCTTTTCTTCTGTCTTTTTTATTACTTTTTAGTTTTTTAATCTTTTAAATTTTTTATTTTAATAACTTTCTTTTCCCTTTTCCTTCTTTCTTCCTTTCTTTCTTTCTTTCTCCCTTTTTTTCTGAGCCATGTGGCAGACAGTGTTTTGGTGCTCTGGCCAGGTGTCAGGCCTGTGCCTCTGAGGTGGGAGAGCCAAGTTCAGGACATTGGTCCACCAGAGACCTCCCAGCTCCACGTAATATCAAATGGCGAAAGCTCTTCCAGAGACCTCCATCTCAACGCCAAGATCTAGCTCCACTCAATGACCAGCAAACTACAATGCTGAACACCCTATGCCAAACAACTAGCAAGACAGGACCACAACCCCACCTGTTAGCACAGAGGCTGCCTAAAATCATAATAAGTCCACAGACACCCCAAAACACATCACCAGACGTGGTCCTGCTCACCAGAAAGACAAGATCCAGCCTCATCCACCAGAACACAGGCACCAGTCCCCTCCACCTGGAAGCCTACACAGCCCACTGAACCAACCTTAGCTACTGGGGGCAGACACCAAAAACAATGGGAACTACGAACCTGCAGCCTGTGAAAGGAGATCCCAAACACAGTAAGTTAAGCAAAATGAGAAGACAGAGAAACACACAGCACGTGAAGGAGCAAGGTAAAAACCCACCAGACCAAACAAATGAAGAGAAAATAGGCAGTCTACCTGAAAAAGAATTCAGAGTAATGATAGCAAAGATGATCCAAAATCTTGGAAATAGAATGGAGAAAATACAAGAAATGATTAACAAGGACCTAGAAGAACTAAAGAGCAAACAATGATGAACAACACAATAAATGAAATTTAAAAATTCTCTAGAAGGAATCAGTAGCAGAATAACTGAGGCAGAAGAATGGATAAGTGACCTGGAAGATAAAATAATGGAAATAACTACTGCAGATCAGAATAAAGAAAAAAGAATGAAAAGAATTGAGGACAGTCTTAGAGACCTCTGGGACAATATTAAACGTACCAACATTGGAATTATAGGGGTCCCAGGAGCAGAAGAGAAAAAGAAAGGGACTGAGAAAATATTTGAAGAGATTATAGTTGAAAACTTCCCTAATATGGGAAAGGAAATAGTCAACAAAGTCCAGGAAGCACAGAGAGTCCCATACAGGATAAATCCAAGAAGAAACATCCCAAGACACATATTAATCAAACTATCAAAAATTAAAATCAAAGAAAAAATATTAAAAGCAGCAAGGGAAAAGCAACAAATAATATACAAGGGAATCCCCATGAGCTTAACTGATCTTTCAGCAGAAACTCTGCAAGCCAGAAGGGAGTGGCAGGACACATTTAAAGTGATAAAAGGAAAAAGCCTACAACCAAGATTATTCTGCCCAGCAAGGATCTCATTCATATTCGACGGAGAAATTAAAACCTTTACAGACAAGCAGAAGTTAAGAGAATTCAGCACCACCAACCCAGCTTTACAACAAATGCTAAAGGAACTTCTCTAGGCAGGAAACAAGAGAAGGAAAAGACCTACAATAACAAATCCAAAACGATTAAGAAAATGGTAATAAGAACCTACATATCGATAACTACCTTAAATATAAATGGATTAAATGCTCCCACCAAAAGATAGACTGGCTGAATGGATACAAAAACAAGACCCATATATATGCTGTCTACAAGAGACCCACTTCAGACTTAGGGATATATACAGACTCAAAGTGAGGGGATGGAAAAAGATATTCCATGCAAATGGAAATCAAAAGAAAGCTGGAGTAGCAATTCTCATATCAGACAAAATAGAGTTTAAAGTAAAGACTATGACAAGAGACAAAGAAGGACACTACATAATGATCAAGGGATCGATCCAAGAAGAAGGTATAACAATTGTAAATATTTATGCACCCAACATAGGAGCACCTCAATACATAAGGCAAATGTGGACAGCCATAAAAGGGGAAATCAACAGTAACACAATCATAGTAGGGGACTTTAACACCCCACTTTCACCAATGGACAGATCATCCAAAATGAAAATAAATAAGGAAACATAAGCTTTAAATGATACATTAAAAAGATGGAATTAATTGAGATTTATAGGACATTCCATCCAAAAACAACAGAAAACATTTTCTTCTCAAGTGCTCATGGAACACTCTCCAGGATACATCATATCTTGGGACAAAAATCAAGCCTTGATAAATTTAAGAAAATTGAATTCATATCATGTATCTTTTCCAACCACAACGCTATGAGATTAGATATCAATTACAGGAAAAAATCTGTAAAAAATACAAACACATGGAGGCTAAACAATACAATACTTAATAACCAAGAGATCAATGAAGAAATCAAAGAGGAAATAAAAAAATACCTAGAAACAAATGACAATGAAAACACACGGCCCCAAACCTATGGGATGCAGCAAAAGCAGTTCTAAGAGGAAAGTTTATAGCAATACAATCCTACTTCAAGAAACATCTCAAATAAACAACCTAACCTTATACCTAAAGCAAAAGAAGAACAAGAAACCCCCCAAAGTTAGCAGAAGGAAAGAAATCATAAAGATCAAATCAGAAATAAATGAAAAACAAATGAAGGAACAATAGCAAAGATCAATAAAACTAAAAGCTGATTCTTTGAGAAGATAAAGTTGATAAACCATTAGCCAGACTCATCAAGAAAAAATGGAGAAGACTCAAATCAATAGAATTAGAAATGAAAAAGAAGTAACAACTGACACTGCAGAAATACAAAGGATCATGAGAGATTGCTACAAGCAACTCTATGCCAATAAAATGGACAACCTGAAAGAAATGGACAATTTCTTAGAAAAGCACAACCTTCCCAGACTGAACCAGGAAGAAATAGAAAATATAGACAGACCAGTCACAAGCACTGAAATTGAAACTGTGATTTAAAATATTCCAACAAACAAAAGCCCAGGACCAGATGGCTTCACAGGCAAATTCTATCAAACATTTAGAGAAGAAGAGCTAACACCTATCCTTCTCAAACTCTTCCAAAATACAGCAGAGAGAGGAACACTCCCAAACTCATTCTATGAGGCCACCATTACCCTGTTACCAAAACCAGACAAAGATGTCACAAAATAAGAAAATTACAGCCCAATATCACTGATGAACATAGGCGCAAAAATCCTCAACAAAATACTAGCAAACAGAATCCAGCAGCACATTAAAAGGATCATACACCATTATCAAGTGGGGTTTATCCCAGGAATGCAAGGATTCTTCAATATACACAAATTAATCATTGTGATACACCATATTAACAAATTGAAGGAGAAAAACCATATAATCATCTCAATAGATGCAGAAGCTTTTGACAAAATTCAACACCCATTTATGATAAAAGCCCTCCAGAAAGTAGGCATAGAGGGAACTTACCTCAACATAATAAAGGCCACATATGACAAACCCACAGCCAACCTCATTCTCAATGGTGAAAAACAAACCATTTCCTGTAAGATCAGGAACAAGACAAGGTTGCCTATGCTCACCACTATTATTCAACATAGTTTTGGAAGCTTTAGCCATAGCAATCAGAGAAGAAAAAGAAATAAAAGGAATCCAAATCAGAAAAGAAGAAGGAAAACTGTCACTGTTTGCAGATGACATGATACTATACATAGAGAATCCTAAAGATGCTACCAGAAAACTACTAGAGCTCATCATTGAATTTGGTCGAATAGCAGGATACAAAATTAATGCACAGAAATCTCTTGCATTCCTACACACTAATGACAAAAAATCTGAAATAGAAATTAAGGAAACACTCCCATTTACCATTGCAACAAAAAGAATAAAAAACCTAGGAATAAACCTACCTAAGGAGACAAAAGACCTGTATGCAGAAAACTATAAGACACTGATGAAAGAAATTAAAGATGATAAAAAGAGATGGAGAGATATACTATGTTCTTGGATTTGAAGAATCAACATTGTGAAAATGACAATACTACTCAAAGCAATCTACAGATTTAATGCAATCCTTATTTAAGTACCAATGGCATTTTTCACAGAACTAGAACAAAAAATTTCACAATTTGTATGGAAACACAAAAGACCCTGATTAGCCAAAGCAATCTTGAGAAAGAAAAACGGAGCTGGAGGAATTAGGCTCCCTGACTTCAGACTATACTACAAAGCTACAGTAATCAAGACAGTATGGTACTGGCACAAAAACAGAAAGATCAATGGAACAGGATAGAAAGCCCAGAGATACACCCACGCACCTATGGTCACCTTATTTTTGGTAAAGGAGGCAAGAATATACAATGGAGAGAAGTCAGCCTGTTCAATAAGTGGTGCTGGGAAAAGTGGACAGGTACATGTAAAAGAATGAAATTAGAGCACTCCGTAACACCATACACAAAAATAAACTCAAAATGGATTAAAGACCTAAATGTAAGGCCAGACACTATCAAACTCTTAGAGAAAAACATAGACAGAACACTCTATGACATAAATCACAGCAAGATCCTTTTTGACCCTCCTCCTAGAGAAATGGAAATAAAAACAAAAATAAACAAATGGGACCTAGTGAAACTTAAAAGCTTTTGCACAGTAAAGGAAAGCATAAACAAGATGAAAAGACAACTCTCAGAATGGGAGAAAATATTTGCAAATGAAGCAACTGACAAAGGATTAATCTCCAAAATTTACGAGCAGCTCTGTAGCTCAATATCAAAAAAACAAACAACCCAATCCAAAACTGGGCAGAAGACCTAAATAGACATTTCTCCAGAGAAGATATACATGTTGCCAACAAACACATGAAAGGATGCTCAACATCACTAATAATTAGAGAAATGCAAATCAAAACTACAATGAGGTAACACCTCACACCAGTCAGAATGGCCATCATTAAAAAATCTACAAACAATAAATGCTAGAGAGGGTGTGGAGAAAAGGGAACCCTCTTGCAGTGTTGGTGGGAATGTAAATTGATACAGCCACTATGGAGAACAGTATGGAGATTACTTAGAAAACTAAAATAGACCTACCATATGACCCAGAATTCCCACTACTGGGCATATACCCTGAGAAAACCATAATTCTAATAGAGTCATGTACCACAATGTTCATTGCAGCTCTATTTACAATAGCCAGGACATGGAAGCAACCTAATTGTCCATGGACAGATGAATGAAGAAAGATGTGGCACATATATATAATGGAATATTACTCAGTCATACAAAGAAACAAAATTGAGTTATTTGTAGTGAGGTGGATGGACTTAGAGTCTGTCATATAGAGTGAAGTAAGTCAGAAAGAGAAAAACAAATACCGTAATGCTAACACGTATATATGGAATCTAAAAAAAAAACAACAAAAAAAAGTTCTGTAAAACCTAGGGGGAGGACAGGAATAAAGATGCAGACGTAGAGAATGGACTTGAGGACACGGGGAGGGGGAAGGGTAAGCTGTGACGAAGTGAGAGAGTGGCATTGACATACATACACTACCAAATGTAAAATAGCTAGCTAGTGGGAAGCAGCCACATAGCACAGGGTGATCAGCTTGGTGCTTTGTGACCACCTAGAGCGGTGGGTTAGGGAGGTTGGGAGGGAGATGTAAGAGGGAGGAAATATGGTGTTATATGTATATGTGTAGCTGATTCACTTTGTTATACAGCAGAAACTAACACACCATTGTAAAGCAATTTTACTCCAGTAAAGATGTTAAAAAAAAAACGCTGAGGTGTTTTGGTATAATGCTTTTTCAGATGCCTGTATACAGAAATGTATGGTGAGGCTGGATGAGAGTGTCTGAACGTGTGCTGTGTTCTCACAGAATGGTCAAACCGTACAGTTCTTGCATTTTCCACAGAAATTAAAGGTTCACATTTAGTTGCAACAGTAATCATGCACATGTAAATGTTTCTTTGAATCACTGGGTCGTTAGATTCTCCAGAGAAATCTAAGCTAGTGTGGCATAAAAAATTGATAGCGTTCCTTCACATATTCTTTTTTTTTTTCTTCACATATTCTTAACAGAGTCTTTAAACTCCTACACATTCTTTTTTTGTAAGTGTATTTTTTAATCAAATAAAGCTTTTTTTAATCAAATAAAGTTATGCACTTTTTGCATAGGTAATAAGTAACACTCATGCACCCGTCGCCATGTTAAGAAATTAAACATTACAAATAAATTGAAGTTGACCATGAACTCTTGCCCAAAGCACATTTCTCTACCTTCCAAAGGAAGCTTTGTTCCTGAATTTGATAGACATAAAATTTCATTCTGCATGAATGAAATATAAACAGAGTTGCCACACTGTAGTATTTACATATAACATGATTTTTTGGTTCAAATGTATATTTTTGAGGTAATCCATGCTTATACTATTATATTCATTTTCATTTGAGTAAATATTGCATAATGTATTCATTCTACATTTGTTGGACATTTTGATTATTTGTAATGTCTTTGCTACCACAAAAACCTCTGCATTGAAAATTGTCACACATTATCTTCTAGTATACATATGCAAGATATTCTGTAGGGTATATACCCAGGAGTGGAATTATTTGGCACAAGGTTATATTCTCAAGAGTAAAATTACTTGGTTCAGATATTAACTAAGTTGCTTTCCAAAGTGGCCAGTCTGTCTTTAAACACCTACTAGCAATTTTATGAGATTTAGAGTTTTACATCTCCCACAGCTAGTATTTACCCACTTGGATTTTAATTGCTTCTTATCATGTACTTCCTTGATTAATAGTGAGGTTATGCATTTTTCTTGAATGATTTTTAGCCACTCTGTTGTCCTTTGTGCGAAACGGTTCTGTGTGTTGCTTCCCCATTTATATTTGTTTGCTTTTATTATACACACACAAAATAACCCTCACACACACACACACACACACACACACGTATTATTCTGAAGGTGAATACTTTGTCAGTTGCATGCATTTAAAATACCCATTCTGCTCTTTTCAATGTGTTTATGATGTCTTGGAATGTAGAAATAATTTAAATTTTCATTTACAAAATGTAACCTTGTTTTACTTACTGGTTTGTGCTGCTTTGTCTTAGCAAATCCTTCTTTCACCTAAATTCATAAAGACATTTTTTTATATTTTCTCCTAAAATTTTTTTGCTTTTCCTCTCTAGGTTTTAGTTAACCTGGAATTTTGTGTAGTTCTATATGTTTGTATGATGTGCAGGATGCATTAAGTTTTATTTGTTTCACACTTGAATAATTATTTTCAATAATTTGTAACTATACCTCTGACATATATATTCCTAAATTGAATGAGTCTATTTCAAAGTTCTCAGTTCTGTGCCAGTGATCAATTTGTCTATACCTGTACCAGTGACACATTTTTAAATTTAATATAGGTTTAAATTGGACTTGATATTTAATACTTCCCAAACAGACACTTTATTTTCTTTCAGAGTATTCTTAACTATTCTTCGAAGTTTGCTTCTTCATATAAATTTTAGAATCTTGTCAATTCCACAAAATAAACTTGAATATGCAGAGTGTTGAAAGAATTATCATCTTAAAATATTGAGTCTTCCCATTCATGAATACAATATATCTCGCCCTTTACTTAAGTATTATTTAATATCTTTCAACAAAGGCATATAACTTTTCAAAAATTTCTTACGTATCTGTTAAATTTGACAATTTCCACCTTATTTTTAAAATATATTTTAAAAATTACATTTTAGTAATGTTTTCTAACTCTTCATTGATGACATATAAGAACATGATTGTTTTCACATTGCCCTAATATACATACTCTCATTTCAGGCCTAATACTTTATAGCTCCTTCCTGCAATCATATTGTCTAGGAATATTAGCATGTTAATTTTTCAGTCTTTTATAAGCTTTGTATCTTTTTCTTGTCTTGCTGTTTTAGCAAAAACAGTGCTGAATGAAATTTATTTTGTTCCTGACTTTAAAGGAAATACTTCTAAAATAAGCATGGTATTTGCTTGAGTTTGGTGTAGATATCCTTTATCAGATTTTAAAGTTCCCACTCATCACGCTGTCTGCAGAACATGGAAATCATTAAATACAAAACAAACCAGAAACAGGTATTAAGTCTTCTAATCCATGAACATATTGTAATGATTTATCTTCCGCAGGTCCTTTCACCTACATTGTTCAGAAGTTGTCATATATTTTGTTAAATTTATTTCTAAGTATTGATGTATGGCTATGAATGTTATATTTTTAAATTTTTAAAATAATTTTTTACATCCATGAAAAGCTTGCAAAGTTAGTACAGAGTGTTCCCTTATAACCACCTGCCTAGTTTCCCCTATTATTAACATCTCACATTAGTATGATGCGTTTGTCACAACTAATGAACAAATATTTGATACAGTATTATGAACTAAAGTCTCTACATTTTTAGGATTTCCTTAGTAATTACTAATGTCTTTTTTCTGTCTCAGAATCTATCTAGGCTCATACATTGTATTTATTTGTCATGTCTCCCTTACACTTTCCTTGTTTGTGATGCCTTAACAATTTTGAGTACTGATCAGGTATTTTGTAGAATGTCCCTCAGTTGAAGATTTTTATTTGACTAGACTGGGATCATGAGATTTTTGAAAGAGGGCCAGAGAGGTAAAGTGTCATTCTCATCACTTCATATTAAAGCCACGCATTGTCAGTTAGGGTAGTGTGTTAAGCTTGATCACATGGTTGAGGTAAGTGTTTGTCAGATTACTCCATTGTAAATTTACCCCTTTTTTTCATCTTCTCCATACTGTATTCTTCAGAAAGAAGTCACTGTGACTATTCCCACACTTAAGGGTAGGGGAGAGTTATGCTCTACCTCCTTTATGGGGTCATATCTATGCATTATTTGGGATTCTTTGATAAAGGACATTTATTTATTCCTTTCCATTAATTTATTTGTTCAATAATTTATTTATATCAATATGTATTTTGGGTTGTAATTCAATGCTACGCTATACATTTTGTTGTACAAATTGTTCTAGTTTTGGCCATTGGGTTGGCTCATCTTGTTTGCTCCTGTGTCCCTTTGACATATCTGCATCATTTTGGTTTTTGTGTGCTTCCTTGGATTCTGCCAGTATAGGATATTCCAGGCTCATCTTGTATATTTCCTGCCCTAGAATCAGCAATTTCTCCAAGGATCCTCAGTTCCTTTTATTAGAGAATGGTACTAGAAACCCAGATCTTGGTACTAGGTGTGCTCATTGATGCTGAAGTGTCATTGCTTCTAGGCCCTTTCAGCAGACAGAGCTCGGAAATGTGTGTGTGTGTGTGTATGTGTGTGTAAATGTTATAATTAAAAACTTTTTCCAATTGTTTCTATGAATCTTTAGACAGACAATATATTTTGGAATATTGTCATATATTCTAAGAACCTGGTAACAAGTAGCTCTAGTAGTTTGCCAGTTTCTTTGCATTTTCTGTGAATATGTTCATGCAAACTGTTAAGACAATTGTACATCTTCCTTTCCAATCTTTATGCTTTATATCTCTCTTCTTTTCCCTGTCCTTCTCCTTTTCCTCCTCGTCCTCTCTTCATTTCCCCTCCTATCTTACTGCACTAGTTCACAACGCCTGTACAACGCTGAAACAAATGGATGGAGAATGGCCAACTTTGTCTTTTTTTCTGATATTGGTTAAGAAGCATGCAATATTTCACAGTTAAGAAGAGTATTACCTTTAGGTTTCTCCTAAATGATCTTTATCAGATTGAGGAAGTTTTCTTCCATTAATTGGATGCTGAGGGTTTTTTTTTGTTGTTGTTTAATTAATTTTTACTGGAGTATAGTTGCTTTACAATGTTGTGTTAGCTGTTTTTTAATCAGGAAGAGGCATTGAATTTTACTCAGTACTATCTCAGCATTCATTGAAATGATTGACTTCTCTCCTTCATTCTGTTCATGTTATGGACCATATACAAATAAATTAAATATGGGTTGGTTTTCAAATAGTAAATCATCTTGCATTCCTTGGATAAACCCCATTTGATCACAATTGATTACCCTTTTTATATATTGCTGGATTTAATTTTTTAATATTTGGTTTGCCATGTCCACTCTGAATATTGAACTATAATTTTCTTTTTCTACAATGTTAAGAGCAGAGTGTGGTAAAAATGTTATGATAGGGCTTCCCTGGTGGCGCAGTGGTTGAGAGTCCGCCTGCCAACGCAGGGGACACAGGTTTGTGCCCCGGTCCGGGAAGATCCCACATGCCCATGCCGCGGAGTGGCTGGGCCCGTGAGCCATGGCCCCTGAGCCTGCACGTCCGGAGCCTGTGCTCCGCAACAGGAGAGGCCACAGCAGTGAGAGGCCCGCGTACCGCAAAAAAAAAAAAAAAAAAAGAAAAAAAATATTATGATAGTTCAAAAAATTAAGAAGTGTTCCTTCTTCCTCTACTCTCTAAAATAGTTTGTGTAAAACCAGTGTTATTTCTTCCATAAGTATTTGGTGAAACTCACCAATTATGCTTTCTGGGTCAGTCATTTTACTTGTTGAAAGGTTTCAAATCATAGATCTCATTCTTTGAACAAATATAGGACTATTCAGTTTTTCTATTGTGTACATTTTGCAAAAGTTTTGTTTTTCAAGGAATTTGTCCATTTCCTTAAAATTTTCAAATTATTGACATAAACATTTACAATACCTCATCCTTTCATCTGAGGGATATTTGTAATGACTGCGTTTTCATTCCTCTTGTTGGTGATTTAGTTTTAACTCCTTTTTTTTCTTCATTAGCTTACATATGGATTTTTATTCTGCAAGGGATTTTCACTGCTTTCTGAATCTATGATTAATATTAATCTTCTTCTAAGAATAATACTTCTCAACTTTTATTTCTCCATTTGTTCTTTCTGTGAAACCTACTACACTGGATATTCTATACCTCATTCCCTCCATCAGAGTTTCTTTTATATTTCTCTGCTGCATATTCCCTGTCTTTAAGAATTGTGATTAATAAGTAAATTGTAGGGAATTCATATGAGTCTCAAATAACCTGTGATTTCATGTGAATCCATTTTAGATTCCTTCAGTGCAAATAATAACAACTTACATAAAGGCAATTCATTCACACATTATGATGATGATTTTTTTTTTTTTTTTTTTTCTGTATGTGGGCCTCTCACTGTTGTGGCCTCTCCCGTTACGGAGCACAGGCTCCGGATGCGCGGGCCCAGTGGCCATGGCTCACGGGCCCAGCCGCTACGCGGCATGTGGGATCTTCCCAGACCGGGGCACGAAGCCGTGTCCCCTGCATCGGCAGGTGGACTCTCAACCACTGCGCCACCAGGGAAGCCCTGATGATGATTTTTTTATGCTACTTTATTTGGCTCTGTTAGGAAGGCATTTAACTCCTTGTACTGCTCTATCAAATAGACTTCATTGACATCCTATATTTTAACCAAATTTATGTTCTATTTATCTTTTCCTTTTTAATATTTTGTTTAACTCTATGGGCATTTATTTAAAATTTTTTGATAATAGGCTCCATGGAGCACCAGTCCACTCTGATAAATTCATCATTATATCATTAATAATTAGGATAATCTTAGCACAAAGTAGCTCTTAAATATGTATTGTTGAATATACACATACACACACACATATATGTATGTATATTCTTTGTTGCCCTATATATATATTGGCTAACCAAAAGTATTGTTTCTGAAAAGAGAACTTCGCTATTGTGTACTTGACACAAGTGGATAAACTTATGTTTACTGCTTTGCAGCATGATCTGTTTTTGCCATCTGAGTCTTTGTCACCATCTTAAGTTGGTGCTACAGTTGCTAAAATAGGAGCTAAGTAACTATTGTACACAAGTTAATGTTGGCTCATATTGTGCAAATGAACTTGGCTTTTTAATTCAAATCTTCCCCTGGGATTTTAAAATCTGTCCTCAAAAAGTGTTTTTTTCAGCTGTATTGATAGAGAGATAAATTCATTACACATGCTAAAATTTTGTGTGGGTAGTTCACTATGATAAGAAATTAGAGCTATTATATAGTGCTTATGGTAATTGAAGAATAATGTTTAAAACTCAGAAATATTAAGATGCAATTATTTCAGGTATCAATTAGGTTTCACAGTAATGTTTTCTTCATGACATTTGGAAAGAAATGTGTGTAATTTGAAGTCCATTTTTTCTCTCCTTTTGTAACCTTTTCCCCACATGAGTCATGGGTACTTTGTATCTATTGCCAAACAATTCACTTCTTGTAAAAGAACTTATTTTATGAGTGCCATAATGGTATTCAGTGACTAGCTCTGTCTAATTCATATTTCTAAATTTAATAACGTTAATATAACATATGATTAGATAGATGCCATTTCACTTACTTTCAGAATAACCCAAAAGCATCTTGCTATCTTTTCCACATTATATCTGTTAACATCTTATCCTCTCTGTCTTATTTTTCTTACTTTGAGTAATAGGCAAAGCCTCACCAAATATAACAGCAACATTGGTCTGAAAGATTTTTAATTTCAAGCATGAGTAACCAGTGACTGGCAGCATGAATGTGTTCTGAACTCTCATTTATAAGCATGAATCAGAAACAGGGCATATTTATGGAAGAGGTTGCAGAAAGGTAGGTATGCATGAAGGTTACACATCCTGGTGACCCCATCAGAAATAGGAATAAATCTCTGCCTGGCGTAGTCATCCTCAACACCATCCTTAAAATCACCGTATCTCAAAAAGAGACAGTCTGCAGATCTTGTTCACCCAGATAAATTTTCTTATAAAGGGTATAACAAAGAGTACAATTGTCTAGTTGTGCTACAGTGTTGTTAAAACAAACACAACGTTTGAAAGCACATTTCCAGTTCTGTGGGGGAAAGTGCCAAAAAGAAACTGATGACAAGAAAACTCTATGCAGGGGCGGGGGAGGGGTAGTTGTCGCGCACATATTTTGCAACTTCTCTCCTTTATTTGAATATATATCTTTGTAGAGTTTCCTTTTACTCTGGCTGAGTAGATTGCAAAATTGTATTTTGTTTAGGCATGTGAAATATTTGAGGTGGGGAGTAAATGAAGAAGATTCTAGGGGTAAATGTAGTATCAAAGATGTATGCACTTAACTCCGGTCTCTCTACCTTACTGTAAAGCTAATTTGTAATGCAAAGTGACTATTATTTGCATGAGGTCCTCTCTAGAGGAAGACATTTTTTAGAATTCACCGTTACCAGATCAGTTAAGCACTTTTGTTGGCCACCTAACAAGACGTAGAAATGATCTAAGAGTCCATAAACGGTTCAGAGCAATGGTGTTCCTCTTCATGGCCTTTATCATCATGAACCTTTTTCTAAGAGAATTTGATTTTCTGAAAGAATACACTCCAAAATGTCATCTCAACCTCTAAATACAAAATGGGCAGCGAGATGGGGAATTGTGTTCTCTAAGATGATTGGCACTAGTCGTAATTTGTTAGTCATGGATTTTGCATGTAAATTAATGTTAAATACTTGGCAATCAATTTAAATTGCAAATAGCTCTTCAGCTGTGATGCTGAATCTCCACAGATGAGTGAGTTAAAGTTAACACTGACATTCTCTAGACCAGTTAGATGACACATTTCTGTTGCTGGAATGAAACTAACAGCCTAATCTAAAAAAAAAAACAAGCCAACTAACTATGCTTCAGGTGGGCTTCAAACAATCCAGATTGACAGGGACCTGGGGCCGTGCCGCAAGTGTCCTATCAAATACACCAGATCAGGCAACAGAGTCAGTTAGCTCATGTTGCTGGGCAGTCAATTAGAAAATGGAAAATTCCCACTCAACAATGATGTGTATAGATCCCCCAAATGAGTTTAGTACTTCAAGATTTGGTTTTTAAAATATAAGGGAAATCGTTTGCTCTCAATCTTGTCAAGGAGGCTTGATAATGGACTATTTGTCCTACGGGAGAAGCAGCACAGATTGATTAGCACATATGTGTTACTATAATCTGCACCAACTTTTAGAAAATCTCCTTAGTAGTTTCTTGGAACATTTCCAACACTCCAGAGACTAGCTAAAGCATAAAAGAAATAATCCTGCCACAAAGGTATATTAAGAGGTTTAATTCACAAAAATGAACTTATAACATACATCAACATTAAGAAGATAAAGTGCAAATATTCACAATCTGTGCTGGGCTGCCATCATCTGCAAAACCCATTCAATTTTTCTGTAGATGATAATAAAGTCTTGTTTTTCATCTTAGGGTAGGGAAGACATTTGGGAGTGCTTGCTTCTTCCTTAAATCTCCCAGCCCAACTGGGACTCTTCTTTTCTTGGAATTAGTGGAGAATTCCCCCTACTTTATCCTACTGAGCTCTTATCTCCCTGTCTCTCCACTGGACTTGCCTCCATTCTCTTTAATGGTGTTGGGCAGTGGTGTTGTTTCACTTCTAGACTTCCAGGAGGTCGGGCACATGACTCTCCCCCAGAGGTAATAAGGGAGCAGCCAGATCCCTCTCCAAGCTGATGAGATGAAATTTAACCCCTTTCCTTGGTGGAAGTTATTTAGTCTGCTTTAGGTTGTTCTTTCACTGGGTTTCTCTTTCCTAGAGCCATTTCTTACCCGCATCTGGTCTTCCCATGGTTTCTGCTCATCCCATCTTTCAATAATCATTGGCCATTCTAACATACCCTGTATTATATGCTTGTTATATACACATCCCAAGAAGCAGCTACTAAAAAGCCTAAAAATTCAGATTCTGAATGTATTTTACTCTTTATCGTATTTTAACGAGCTATAAAGATAATTACTGTTCCTCACCCATGCACTATAATTAAATGTGATTAATCAAAACTTGACAGCAGACACAAAATGAAATGAATATGCTCTGTATCACTTTTTCTCTTTATTTTTTTCTAAGGCAGTGTTTCTCAACCTTTTTTCCCCACTATGCCTCCTTAAGGAGCCTTTTTAGACATCTTTTCCCCTAACTGTCCTCCCCAAGAAATTTTAATAATTCAGATATACTGTATATCTGTTTATATACTTTGTGTATGTATCTGGATTATACATAAAAAGAGTAAGTTTTTTTCACCCACTAAGAACCAATTTTTGTTCCCTTGGGAACAATATTGTCTTTGTTGAGAATGTATTCTCTAAAGTATGTATTCACGGGGGTGCCCATGAGTGCACTGCCCAAGGCTAATATTTCTCTCCTAGTTGCTTGGTGGATTTGGAACAGCAGAAGAAAATGGGATAGAAACACTGGGGATTCTGAGGGGGAATGGATACATTTTTATGCCGCTAGCTGTTTACAAAATTGTTAATACATATGGACTGGAGGCCAAACTATAGGCTCCCTTTTATTAATGTATGAATTTATTCTTCTTTCAAGGTTATTTTTCAAACATGATGTGTGTGCCTGCACACACACCCCTATACAGATTGTAAATATGTTCACATTTGTTTCAGATTTACTTTCTATGTCTGACACAAGGGCCCAATTTATTTCCTTTTCTGCTTCTGTGATGATTTTGTGTTTTGACTTCACTTATATAAACATCGCTGCATCGTATCTTTCACTATTTGATAAAATTGTTCTCAAAATATTTTCCATGGAGTGCATCCCTCATGCCTGCTCCAGTGGCGACAGATCTTTGTGAAACACACATAGTACATATGACATATAATGTTACTATCGTGGCTTAGCCAGAGGAAGATTCTGGAAAAGCGTGATTTACTCAAAAATAAATCGATTGATAGATAAATAGATAAGCTTCTCTTTTTCCTTGTTAAGGTGCTATAAGAGTAATTTTTACTAGGAATACACTGTACCTTAGTAGACCTCTGAGGGGAAAGTTCTTTTTTTTATTAATTTTTTATTGGAGTCTAGTTGATTTACAACGTTGTGTTAGTTTCTGCTGTACAGCAAAGTGAATCAGTTATACATACACATATATCCACTCATTTTTAGATTCTTTTCCCATATAGACCATTACAGAGTATTGAGTAGAGTTCCCTGTGCTTATACAGCAGGTTCTTATTAGTTATCTGTTTTATATATAGTCGTGTGTATGTGTCAATCCCAGTCTCTCACTTTATCCCTCCCCCACCTGCCCCCCAGGTAACCATAAATTTGTTTTTTACATCTGTGACTCTATTTCTCTTTTGTAAATAGATGTGGTACATATATACAATGGAATATTACTCAGCCATAAAAAAGAATGAAATAATGCCATTTGCAGCAACATGGCTGGACCTAGGGATTGACATGCTGAGGGAAGTAAGTCAGGCAGAGAAAGACAAATATCATATGATATCACTTACACGTGGAATCTAAGAAAATGGTACAAATGAAGTTATTTATAAAACAGAAATAGGGTCACAGAGGGGAAAGTGCTTCATAAGTCACTTTCAAGAATGGCCTGAAAACTTCCTTAAGAACTTGAAGATCAACCCATTTATTAGTAAAGCCTCAGCAGAGATGCCCAGGGCCCAGTCATGGGCCTCTGTCCTCTCCCTTCCACCCCCATTAACCAGAATGGGGCTTAGGGGTCATCTTTTCAACAGCTTGATGCTGGTCCCAGATGCTATGTTTCACATTCCACATATTTTCATTCACAGCACTTGGAGTAAACTGTTACTCTCAGCCTCACCTATGACCCTCCTCCCACGTCTTGTCTCCCTCCTTAATGTGCCCACTGTTCCCTCTACAAGCCCTGTTTCCCGATTAACAGCTATCTTCTTCCTACTCCTACCTGCTCCTCTGCTGCTGCCTCCCCACCACACACAAACACACCCTTGCCCATGAAGAGTAGCTGCATTTTCTTGATATTACTGAAGGAGGACTTTCTCCATTACTTCCGTCACCTGTGAAGAGCAGGCCATTCAGCCTCCATCGCTCGCGAACCTCAGGTCAGGGAGTATCTCAGTGTCCTCCTTACTTCTTTATTCCACTTCCTGACCCTTCCTCTTCAATTCGGCTTTGAAGCTACTATCTTCAACCATCCACACTCCTTCCCTGCATAGGCTTGTCACACACCAGGGCTGTGGTCACTCTACTCATGCATTTAAGACTTTGGCGGTCCTCCGTCTCCAGGTCGGCCTTAGTTCTAAGCAGGTGGAGCATCCAGCCTCTCCATGCCCCCGAGCTTACCTTGATAAACATCTTTTTTACTTAACTTCCATCCCAGCACTTGGTCAAAACATGAAATTTCCTCCAAAGTTGGAACAAATTCAAAAATCTCAAGCTTTGATGTTAATTTCAGATCTCTTTGTCTCCTGTCTTTTGGCACCGAGTTGCATAAAAACAAAACACACTCTAGTTATTTTATGTGGAAATGGATACAGTGCAAAGATGAAGAGAGTTATAAAAGTGTTGGAAGTGTTGGTAGGTTGATTACCGCTCAAAATTCGCATTCTCATGGTTACTTAGTGAACAGGGCAAAACATCATACTCAAATGTGGTATATGTTGTTGTCATAATTCAAAAAGGCCCAGTCAGTATTGTCTCTTTCTTAGTGGGAAGGAAAAAGCTTGTCCTTCATTTTTAAAGAGTTATCCAGTCATGCTCCAATCCCTCTATGCCCTAAAACATTGCTGAAGTCTCCTGGGGCTTATCTCCTACGCTCTGGCTCTTCTAAAGGCATCTGCTATTTTCTACTTACCTATTCTAGCAGCATGATCTCTTCAATATAGCCAAACAGTGGGATGTCTTGTGAAGCTGGGTGATCAACGTTCTCATAGACAATTATGGCACTAGGCTGCAGAATTGGGTCCATTTCTTCTTTGCAGAGCAGCAGAGATATCTATACCAGATAAAAGCTAATGATCCTGATGTTCTCTGCTTTAGGATATAGAAAAATGTCTTTAATGCATCAGTCATAAACCAGGTGCTGGTGACAGTACTATTGGTTTGCTGCAATAAAGGGATTACACGTGGAACAACAGCTGTAATTGAAGAATAGCTGAATGAAGTTAAAATAGTCCATTGTCATTTTTCAAGATTGAAGTGTCTGCTGCATAGGCCAAAAGGAAAGTTATATGGAGATGTGAAGGGAATCACTACCCCACCACCATGCAAGTCTTTGAAGGAGTCACTCATTTCATTGGCTCTCCCAGGAATTCAACACTACTCTTCATTTGCTGTATTGAGAAGAAAAGGGCTTCAGAGAATTCCATATGAGTCTTCTCATCTTAATAATTCTTACTTCACAGGTCAAAGAGGTTATGTAAGAATTCTGCAGTTGGTGGGGTTTTATATATATAAACTCTCCAGCCATTCATTTAGGAAATGAGAACATAAAACAGAATGGATTCACAGAATCATTGAAACCAAAGTGAGATAAGTTCTCGTCAAAATTTACTTACTATCCAACTCTCCCATAACCTGCCACTCTCACCAGTTGACAATAGTAGTATTTCGTATGTCCAGGAACTGGGATTAACTGAGATCTGTGGTCCAACATTTTCAGAAGGATTGATCTTTGTACTTCCTGTTTCTCAGCATGCAGTCATAATATATTGCTTCTGAGTCCTGTAGGAAGAAACACAGCATGCATTTGTGATGTACTGAGGGTCCTTCTCCAAAGGAGCTTGAGTCTGTGAACTCACGTCTTCTAATTAAATGAAGTTTGTGTCTCTCTTGGTAACCTGAGTAAATTCTCTATTCGTCAGCCCTAGAGTTCTTTCGATTATTCAGAACAAGTAGGATCTTCCTTAATGAGTTACCCATATATTTCAGACTTATTGACCCCATGATCAACCACCTACCATCAAAGATCGCTGTGGTTCACATGTTCTGAATAGGCACTCCAACTCTGCTCCAGTTATGGGAACTATGTCTATTTTGCCTCTGGGATTAAGTAAGTAATGCTAAGTGATATTTGTCACCCTGGCAACTATCTCACCACTAAAATCTAGGAGCACATTTCAGTGGCAATATCTTACGATGGCAATTGCTTTCAAAGGACAGCCATCACAGTGCTTTTTAAAAAGATGCTTTTCTGTCACTCTCCAGTGTATTTTTCAAAGCCTTGGTAAATAAGCCCTCTCAGGGTACTGAGCTGGGAGGAGTGAATAAACTGGTCACACATTTTAAATCCATTTCTATGTCTCTTATTTCCTAAGTCTTTGGATATCTTCTGTGATTGACTAACAAATGTATAGTATACCAACCTCATTCTGCACAGGTCCCTGCTGTTCCAGCTTTTAGTTAACCAAATCAGCAAGCAACCGGAACAACTCCTAGCTCCCTGAGCTAACACATTAAATCCAGAATCTCAGTAAAGGCACCCAGATCAATAAATTTAACCAATTCTAAAATTTCATTTCACACTCCATGGTCTAGTACTCTCAGAATCCATTCCACATATAAATATTTATGCACATATAAATTAGGAACATCTAGCAATACCTTGGGGTGTAAAACTTCTCCTCCTGGGATTGCCTGTAACTGGCTCACTGGCTACTTTCTGAGATCTAATCCTAGTTATAAGTCTGGGGGCAACGATGGTCGGTTGAGGTAGAGTACAGTGAGAATAGGCATACCCCTCATCACACTGGCCAGAAGAAGAAGCTTTTGCAAACACAGGAGCAGTGGAGCTTTGCTGCTCAGGATACTTGGAGGTTTCCAAATCTTCCTAATGTTTACCATTCTAATGCTTGAAGCTTCACCCCTTCCCAGTCAAGGCCCTAACATTCACATATGTCACCCTGCAAAGAAGTGAATCGAAAGTGCTTTCTGGTTTAGTAATCCACAGGTTCATCCTTTGCATCTAGTTCTCAGCCATACAATCTTCACCCAGGAAGCTACAGAAGATAAGACACTCTGTGAAGAAGATGATGAGAAATCCCTGGCTTTCCAGCCATGCCTTCACCTAAGGATTTAAATTCCTGAACTGAATATTTTTTTCTTTAAACTCCCAGTACAATTAGAAGCAAGCAGCCCACTTCTCTTTCCCTGAATCCTATGGCCTTACATTTTTCATACACTTCACTTTGGATGGTCCTGGTTAAAAATTTCAGTTCATTTTCCCACTGGTTTCCATATACTATTAGTGTCCTCTCCTTTCTGTGGTTGAAATAAGCATGGTCTTCAAAGATAAACAGGCAAATTGAAGAGTCCGTGGTTTTCATTTTTTGCAACTTACTTCTGGTGACAAATACTGATCCAGTTGGTGTTCAGTGGCTGTAACAGGAACTACTTCACAGAAATGGATTTACGCCTGGGAATCAGATGCCTATAAAATTCCTGGAAAGTGGAAGAAGAATTATACTACAGATTTTGCTTGTCAGCAAAGCTGCTGTCAAGATGATGAATCAGAAGGAAGGTGAATTAGGAGGTTCCAGGATCACACTGTCTGCTAAAATATAGGATTCAGGAAACCATCACAACAACCAAGCCACCACGAGCTACTAGATATGCACTGTTGACCCAATTCAACAAGGATGAAACTAGTGACAAAAAATGGGTACTCCACTGATACTGCTGCAGAAAAAGTCAATGCTATCACAACCCCAGAAACTCAGAATGAGCAGGTTGTGGTCAAGCCAAGAAGTGCACCTGAATGGTGAGACATAAGTGACATCAAGATCGCTAATTTTATGTTTTAATTTTTTTTTTAATTTGTTTATTTATTTTTTTTGGCTGCACCATGTGGCTTCTTGAACGATCATAGTTTCCCCAACCAGGGACTGAACCTGGGACCTCTCAGTGAAAGCTCTGAGTCCCAACCTCTGGATTTCTAGGGAATTCCCAAGATGGCTAATTTTAAATGAAATAAGCTAGACATAGAAAAACAAATACTGTGTGAAATACTGTGTGATCACACTTTTTTATAGAATCTTAAAAAAAAAAGCTGAATTCATAAAAGCAGTGAGTAAAATGGTGGCTACCAGGAGTAGGCAGTGGCAGAAATGCTGAGATATTCATCAAAGGGTCTGAATTGCAGTTGTATAGGATGAATAAGTCTAGAGGTCTCTTGTACAGCACGATGACTATAGTTAATAATACCATATTGAACACTTGAAAGATGCTAAGAGAGTAGATTTTAGGTGTTGTCACAAAAAAAAGTTAACATCTCCATGTAACTTCTGTGAAGAGATATGTTAATTAGCTTGACTGAAGTAATCATTTCTTTAAGTATATGTATATACATGCTGCACATAATGTTGTACACCTTAAATACATACCGTTTTTATTAATATCTGTCTATCTGTCTAAAGATCCCTCGCTTTAATGTTCTATCTTTCTGGTGTCTGCAGCACAGGAAGATGCATTAGAAGAAGGGTCAAATGGAGGTTTAGTGTGGGTCTTCCACGCAGACCACACTGTAGTCAAACTTCCAAACCTGTCCTCCCATTCTGAACAGAGGACCTTACCTCTGTCTTCACAGAAAAAGTAGAAACCAGCACACAAAACCCCTTTATCTACCTGCCACCAAACCTAAGAGCTAGCCTGTATCCACACCAATGTTCCTGATAATATATGGAGGCATATTTCGCTCCTTTCACATAAGACTGATTCCCAATTTTTTCTAGATCAAATCCTGAAGTCATTTGTATTCCAGGACCACTTTCAATGTCTTATCAATGCATTATGATCTTGCCTTCTTTGTGTCCTCCCTTAAACTTTTCAATTTGCTAATTGTCTTCTTAAAGTTAAACCTTTCCCTGGATGACGTATCCACTTCTAGCTGTTCCCATATTTCTCTGCTTCCTCTGACAGCTGAATTACTTCAAGTGGTTGTACAAGATCCCATTCTCTAATTCCTTATCTAGTACTCTTTCCTCAATCTGGCTTCTCACCAGTCACTTCACTAAAACTCCTATTTCCAGTGTATTCAATAACCACAATAAATTGCTTAACCCTTGACTTTGTTGACCTCTTTGCAAACTGGCCACTATTGATCATGCTGTTCTTCCTGAAAACTCTCTTGCCTTGGTTTCCTGCTTTTCTGACTCTGACCACTACTTCCCAAATAAATGTATCGCCTTTTCTTCCTTCTGTTTTCCGAATGCTGGGCATTCTCAATGTTCAATCACAGGCCCTTTCCTTGCTATATTCATCCTCTCTATGTGAGTTACTCCTCTTCCTTGGTTTTAATTGCCATCCACACATGTAGTGGTAATTTTTATCTCAGTAGCTGTAGCCTGTCTGTACATGAAAAGGATGGGAAAGCAAAGAACAAACATAAATAACTTTGGAACAGAGTATTTGAACTAGCCTGTACATATGCTGTAATAGCAAAGATTAAATGAATTGTACACAGATACTGCACTTTAGTTAATAAGTTTTTCTCAAATATCTGAACTGTGTATCTTCTGCAATTGCACAAAACCCTGAAGATCACCGTGTCTGAGTCTGCTTTATCTCCTGAGTTGGCTATCTCATTGCGTTGGCCAGAAAACTGAGGATCCATTTCTTCCTCTCTCGTACTCCAATATCTAATGAATCACAAAGTCCCAGCAACTCATTTCCCAAATATTTCTTCAAGTCTGTTGCTTTGCCACCATTCTAGAGATCATCTATCACTGCCATGACAGTCACAGCCACAGCATCTAACTCGGCGCCTGCTATACTGCCCGTCCAGCCTCTACCCTGAAGCTACAGGGATCGTTCAAAATTCAAATAAGATCCTGTCGTTTTTCTGCTCCTTCATTGGTTCCCAATTATTTGCTCTTAGAGAAAAATTCAAATTCCTTTGACTTATTATAGCCTATATAACCTGTCCCACCCCATGTTTCTCTCCATCCCAACTCCTAACCCACTCTGCATTCCGGATAAAGCATGGAACTTTCACCTTTTCCAGGCGCCATATTTTATCTTGCCTCCTTCCTTTGCATTTCTGGTCCTTCCTCAGCTATTCTTACCTCTACTGCTACCCCTACCACCTCACTGTCTAATTTTCTCATATTTACCTCTTAGGTCACATGGCCATTCCTGAGTTCAGAAGGCAGGGATGTATAATTCCACTTCAGAGAAAGAGCCACAAAGAGAAAAGCAAGAATATTGGGTGACTAATAATAGAACATATCACAATAGGATCTATAGCATGTGTAGTTTGGTTATGAGTATGTAAAAGAAATTCTGAATGTAATTGAGATAGACCTAACTTCTTCAAACTTAAGGCTCCATTCTTCCTGTGACTTCACTTGTCATTCTAAGGTGCTGTCACTTTTAAAACACACCATTGTTTGAATAAGAGTTTTTCAACTTAAAATTATGGAAATACTGACTTAAGTGTAAACATCTAGTGTATGAAACATACAAATTTCAGAAATAACAAAAAGTCTTTAAAATGCCCTAGGGATCTCTGGGAATAATTTTGTATAGCTCTGACTTATAGAACTATGGTAAGGTTTTACCTCAGCAAAAACAGAGAAATGATTGAAATCAGCCAGGATTTGGGGTGGGAAGACCCCAAATATAATGCAAACAGTAACAAATAAACTTCACTGTAGCTTCACTGTGAATAAACATGGCAGACACCACCTTAACTAAATAATCCAGCTTCATATCACCAATAATGAGGTATGTCAACATCGTCTGCCCTGATGGGATGCACTTAGAAGAAAATAGTATCCTTTCAGTGATATTCTTGTTACAAATGAACAATACCAATCTAACTGTGAGACAACATCACAAAAACTCAAATCGAGGGACTTCTATAAAATCACTGGCCAGTATTTCTCAAAAGCGTCAAGGATATGAAAGACAAAAAAGGCTGAGAGACTGTCACAGACTGGAGCTAGTGAACAGCTAAATGCAATGTGAGATCTTGCATCAGATCCTAGGCCAAGGAAAAAAAGACATTAGAGGGAAAACTTGTGAAATTTAAAATAGGTTTGTAGGTAAGTTGATAGTATCATATCAATGTTAATTTTCTGGTTCCAAACTTTATACTATTGTCATATAAGATATTAACATTAGGAGAAGCTGGGTCAGGAGGATACAGGAACTCTACTATTTGTGTAAGTCAGCAAGTCTAAAATTAGACTGGAGGAAATACCTTATTTCTGTATTTCCCAAAGAAATGCTTTTGTTCCACAACATACATGGAGATTTGTATAATCACACAGGTGGTTCTTTCTTTCTGCTGTGAAATGAGAAGGGCAAGGTAAAACAAAAGAGCCACAGCATGGGCCTTCAGTCATCTGCCATCTCTCTTCTATGGCATCATCCCTTCCCATCAGCTCCACTCCTTAGGATAAAGGTTGGGTTTCATAAGGACCAGGGTATCTTAAGAAGGGGAATGATGTATTCACAGACATTCTCTTCTAGTACTTTATGTCCTTCTGGGAAAGGTGATGAAATGGCTGTAAGAGCTGTCATTTGTCTGCCGTGATCATGGCAACTTTACAACTTGCAAATGACATATTGCTAGTCTGAATTACTACCTTTTTTTCCCTCTTCTCTTGAAACAGAGAGGAAAAAGCAAACATTTCAAACAAAAGAGGTAGATATTTTACCTTCTTAAATTTCTGCATCAGTTGAAGCAGTATCTTGCCCCCTAAAAGCCCAGTGGCTATTGGATTTGAAATGCAATATAGTTCTGTAATCCTCTTTCTTTTCTGGGGCTTCTATTTCTTATTACTTATTAAGGCTAAATTGTTTGCCCTTGATAATTTTTAGTACTACAGTTATTGTGGAATATGTTATAAAACTTAATTCATTCTGACCAACTCAATATTCGAAGCAAGATTTACTGCTCTGACTCTTCAAATCAGATTTTTCAAAATATTTCATATATATTAAAAACACTGAACAATACATTCTCTTAGCCCCAAATGACTTAGATATGCCCCTGGTCAATATGAATGCAAATATGACTCAATTTTGGCTTGTCAGTCCTAACAAAAAATATTTCTTAAAATTTTAAAATATTTTCTTCGTATTTTTCTCTTTTAAAAACACAATCACTGAGCTGTATTATGTTTTGTCATACTTGTTTATTTTTTAATTTTAGTTTTACAAAAACATGTTATGAAATTTCTAGATCATGCCAATTATGATGTGTGTTGAAAAAAGAAAAATTTTATTTATTTGGATCAAAGCTGAACAAAACTCAGAGATGAGCAAATAATCTCTTAACTCATGCAGTGTTAGATCTCTTCTACCTAGGTTCTGCATCATAAAAAGATATCATTCTTGTAGTTTTAAAGTAATACTTTATTAAATTCAAAATACAGAATGCCCTTGTTATATGGCCCTCTCTAGGTTTTTTTCTACATAGCCTTTAATTATGATGTATTTGTGATTTTTAGGATATAAATGGGCACAAGAAATCTCTGTTTTAAAAATACTTTATGTGATCCTTCTACTCGTGAGAAAGTTGTCTAAGTCAGAAAAAAGAAAAGTAGTCAATCTACTGTTTCTAAGAGCAAGTCTGATTAATTTATAAATTTTCTTTAATAGTATTTTAAAAATATTTTACTACTATGACTTAAAGCAGTGATATCTCTGTGAGGTATGCATGTTGGAGAGAAATACAGGCCAGCTTTTCCTTTCACCTGTTGTGGTCTTTTCATTATAATGATTTTCCATCTATTGCCCTGATGCCTTATGGTAGATGATTTGCAAAGATCACTGCCATAACTTTCCGTACCTCTTTGCATACTTCTTTGAAATGTGAATTTCCTGCTCCTTTCATCAAAAGGGAGAATGAATCTTATTTTTCTTCTCTTTGAACCTGGATTGGTTTTGTCACTTGCTTTAATCAAAAAGAATGTGGCAAGGACTTCTCTGGTGGTGCAGTGGTTGAGAGTCCGCCTGCCGATGCAGGGGACACGGGTTCGTGCCCTGGTCCGGGAAGATCCCACATGCCCGTGAGCCATGGCCGCTGAGCCTGCGCGTCCCGAGCCTGTGCTCCGAAACAGGAGAGGCCACAACAGTGAGAGGCCCGCGTACCGCCAAAAAAAAAAAAAAAAAAAATTTAGCTCACTAAAACTTTTCCAAAGTGGAACATTTTTCTTTTAATATTCAACCTCTACCATTTCATAGTAAATAATATACAGTATAAGCCCTCATAAATCAAAAGATTTCCAAAGGTCATAAGGAGTTTTTTCAGAAAAATCACTGAAAATTTAAATATCAATTAAAATATAAAAATGTCATATTTTAAGCCTCAGTGTTAATAATTTAAAAATACTGAAAACATTTATTAGAATAATTTGTTTACATGACTGACTTTTCTACTGAGGACAAATGTAAAAGCACACAAAATAAAAATCCTTTGCCAATAATATGCATTTCTTTGTTTTTATTTATTAAACTATGTCTTTTCCCAAATCCAAGCTGTGTTAAAAGTTCATTAAAATTATGAAGGAAAGTGTGAACATTGTTGCAAAATAATATATTAAATTTAAAAATTATGTTAGTGTATAACTAAAAAATCTGTATTTAAACTGGGAATACCTTAAGGTAAAGAAAGGATTTGCATAATTTATTTACTTTAGTAATGTTTGATGTTATATAGGTTCAGAATAAATCTTCCTTTGTTAGTCTGTTCTGTGACATTAATCCCAAATTACAGATGGTAGTAAATTAAGACCTGATCGGTGGGAAAAGACTAGCTATGCTCTGTTAGTGTCAGACTCTGCTATCATACTCAATATTAATGATATGATATCAGTATCATTGAAAAATACTTGTAACGCAAGGTGAGGCTGTTAGTCATTTATAAGATTAAATATATTCCTGAAAATTTATATGCAAAGCAGATTTTAATCAATATTTTTTCAATTACAAATTTTATTTAAGGTATCTAGTTTCAAGCCTGAAAGTAATCATTCAATTAAAAATACTGTTTTCATCTTTTATGTTCTTGTGGATTTTGATTATATATATATGTATATATATGGCATATATGGCATTCACTTCTAAAAACACATCTTTAAAATTATATCACCTTGTATGTATAATTATCTCAGTGAGACCCTTCAAGTTTCTGTAAATTAAACAGATGATGTCTATGTATTTTTAAATACACTTTAAAAACACCCATATTATAAACCTTGGGAATATTATGCTAAGTGAAAGAAGCCAGACACAAAAGGCCATATATTGTATAATTCCATTAATATGAAATATTCAGAGTAGGCCTGTCTGTAGAGATAGGAAACAGATTATCAGTTGCCAGGGGCTGGAAGGAAGGGGGAATGAGAAGTGACCACTTAATGGACACAGAGTTTCCTTTTAAGTGATGAAAATTATCTGGAACTAGAAAGTGTGATGGTTGCACTATATTGTGAATGTACTAAAAGTCACTGATGGTAAATGTTATATGTATTTGACCACAATTTAAATTAAAGAAAAAGACACATAAAATATAACACAGTTCACATCAGACATTCAAGGAAACACTAGTTGGAAAATCTTCAAAAAATTATTATTATGTGGTGCTATTATCCATCTTTTAAACTGTGAAGTGTCTCTCAGCTATCCTCAGAAAAGTTTTCTTCCTAATAGTGGGTCCTTAGAATTTCTTTATTTGAGGAGCTCTTATAGTATTGATTGACCATAGGATGTTCTGAAGACCAAATAATAGTTCATTTTCCAAGAGACTTTGGGCTTTTTGTGATCCAAATCATACATTCCAGTAGTGGAACAATTACTTACTGGAAGTCCAAAAAATAAATAATAAGCAGATCACTGCCCACATGTCATTCAATATACAAATTGAAAATTAATAAGTGCTATGTGTAAAGGGTTAGGTTCATTTTAACGTGTCAGTTATGTGATTAGCATTAAGTAGAAATAAACAAGTGAGCACATTCTACGTTGGGTATACATTTTGATACAAACTTGGGGTCATGAATGGAAGTAGTGACAGAATTTCCATGTCTATGCTGCTTCAACCATGAGAAACATATAAACTTCCTCTTCCTACTTGGTATAATATAAAATGGAGTGAGCAGATGTTATGAAATGATTTGGGCAGAAAGATGAGGCAGGAAATGGTGCCATTTTCCCCCCCTACCTATAGGTTTGTTGGCAAAACTTGCAGTGAAGGAGAAAAAGCATTCCACCTGACTGTTTAGCCCAGTTTGTGGGAAGCCTGAGCCCTGGGCAAACAATTTGCAGACACAGGGGAATCAAGTAGGAAGGCAGGTGAGCACCGGAGGCAGAAGGGCATCGCTGGATCGATGGAGCCTGTGGAGCTAGGAGCACATGAAGGCAGAGGATCATCTGTTACCTTACAACCAAAGAGCAACGTAAATTACTGATTTTCATTGAAAGGAAGCAGCTACTGGAAGTAGTGGTTTTGTGTAGTCTTTATCTCTAAAGCCGGGCATGCCCAAACTGGATGAACTATATTAGTTGGAGTAAACCTCCATCAACTTCGGAAGAATGGTCCCACGGACTAAGCTTCCCTCACCAGAATTTCTACCCTTAGAGTGTAAGCACAGGCAGTGTTCTAAATGAATGTAGCCTTTTATTGTTTTTGCCAGTGGTTTAATTTTCAGTCTTGCTATTGTCGGCATGTTTGTGTCCCCCACAAATTCATACGTTGAAACCCCAAGGTGATGGTATTAGTAGGTAGGACCTTTGAGTGGAACCCTTATGAGTGGAATCAATGCCCTTATAAAGAGATCCCCCAGAGCCCCTAGCCCTTTCCACTATGTGGGGACACAGTGAGAAGTCTGAAACCAGAAAGAGGGCCTTCACCCTGATGCTGGCATCCTAAGCTCAGACTTCCAGCCTCCAGAACTATGAGAAATACATTTTTGTTGTTTATAAGCCACCCGGTCTATGGTATTTTGTTATAGCAGCCTGAACAAACTAAGACAAATCTAAACAGAGGTTACTGAATGAATAACATAGTGTGTTAGTTCACTGACTCAACACACATGTTCTGATCGATCCTGATAAATCATATGAATTTATATAACTATTTCCTTTAAATACCTTTTTTTTTTTTTTTTGGCTCAGTTGGATCTTCACTGCTGTGTGCAGGCTATCTCTAGTTGCGGCGAGCAGGGGCCACTCTTGGTTGTGGTGCACAGGCTTCTCATTGCAGTGGCTTCTCTTGTTGTGGAGCACAGGATCTAGGCACGCAGGCTTCAGTAGTTGTGGCACGTGGGCTCAGTAGTTGTGGCGCACGGGCTTAGTTGCTCTGCAGCATGTGGGATCTTCCCGGACCAGGGCTCGAACCCATGTCCCCTGATTGGCAGGATGATTCTTAACCACTGTGCCACCAGGGAAGTCCTAAATACCATTCTTATAAGAAAATACCTCTCAATTCCTGAAAAACAGGGATTGATTTTATGTTTCATTTTCCATTTATCTTTGAAAGTCGACTCAGTTCTTGGGAATTCTTAACTTAATGTTTCCAGCATTGGTACATAATTAAGTTTCCTCAAAAGTTATAATTTTAAAATAATTCTGCCCTTTTCTAGAGAATAATTAAACTTATTAAATAATTAAATTTATTTAATAAATTAAATAATACGGATAATGAAGACGTCAAGGGGAGATTTGAAATAATCTTTCTGAACCTCTAAATTGTTCTTATAAAACTGCTTTCTTCCCTGTTGGTGTAGTGAGAATGGAAAAGCACTTTCCCAATGGGCCGTTATTTCAGAATCAGTGGACCCAGACAACCACCCTCCTTGCGGTGGGGTTTGTAGAGCAGATGGTAGGAGCAACAAGGGCTGACATTACGAGTAATTACTCCACCATTGACTATTGTGTTCTGCGCTTTGTTGAAGCACAGCAACCTATGTTGTACAGTACTTCGGAGTGAGAAAATCTTATAACACTAAACCAGCGAAACATTTATTAGGAAGTTTGCACTTTATCCTTGTTTTTTGAGCAAGGAAAGTTATTTTCTGATCATTTTGAAATTAGTCAGGATCTCTGAGTACTACTCCTACAAACAGGAAGCATTCTGGGTTATTTTTTTCCATTTGTCTGTAAATCCAGTGATTTTTGCCTTAAATGTTCTACCCTCTTGAATGACTAGCAAAAAAAAAAAAAAAAAAAAATATTGTTCTAGAAACTTCTTCAAAAAATGAGAATGAGAATGTATGCAAATCAATTTTAAGAGGTATATGTATCCATTTCCTATTGCTGCTGTAACAAATTGCCACACACTTAGTGGCTTAAAACCACAAAAGATGTATTTTCTTACAATTTTGGAGGTCAGAACTCCAAAATGGGTTTTAGTGGGCTAAAATCAGGGTGTCTGCAGGGCGATGTTCCTTCTGGAGGCTCTGGGAGTGAATTCATCCCCGTCTTCTACAGCTTCTGGAGGCTGCCTGCATTCTTTGGCACATGGCTCTCTTCCCCCATCTTAAACCAATCCAGTCCCACATTGTATCACTGACACTGACTCTTTGCCTCTTTTTCACTCATAAGGATCCTCATGATTACATTGGGCCCACCCAGATAACCCCATCTCTAGGTTCTTAATCACATCTGCAAAATCTCTTTTGCCAAATAAGGTTAACACATTCACAGGTCCCGAGGATTGAAATTTGAACATCTTTGGGTCATCACTCTACCGACTACAACATCATGTAAGATGGGCATAACAAGATGCTAATAAAAACATGTTATAAATCATAAAATATATTGCACAAAGTATATAAATGACAAAACACTACAGTGTGTAGGGTATTTCCCATGAATGAATAGGGTAGTTCCAGTGAGCATTTCCAGTGATTAATTTCATATTCAGATATAATATTTTGGTATGTAATTGCATAAGTAATATATTTAAGTGACAAGGTATAATTTAATAACACAAACACTGTGGAAACCACCACCTAATTTCAAAACTAAAATATTACCAATATTAAACATACCTGTATAATCCATCAAATCCCATTCTCCTAATATCTCCCTAGGTAACCACTGTGAACTATTTTGTGTTTATAATTCCTTTGCTCTCAAAATTTTATTAGAGAGAGGGAAAGAGAAATAGATAGAAATAGATAAATGAGAAAGAGAGAGAGAGCGGGATTGCTTGGTTTTGAATTTTATGAAAATGGTGCTATAACATATCTTTGATGCTTTTTTCTTTTTACTAAATTTAACATTTCTAAGATTTATCCTCATTGCAAATAGTAGTGTTAATTCATTTTCACAGCTATATGGTATCTGATTTTGTTGACATAATTTATTATACATTTTCCCGCCAATGAATGTTTGGATTGGTTCCAGTCTTTGTTTTGTTTTGCTTTTGTTTTTCGCTATCACTAATGGTGCTGCTATAAATATTTTGTATATGTCACCTGGTGCACATGTGGAAGGGTTTCTTTAAGATTTATACTTAGAACTAAAATTTTTGTATCTTGAGTATTCACATATCAAATTTATAATACAATGTCAATTTTCCCCACTTTTTCTATTTTCAGCTGCAGTATATAAACTATCATTTTGCTCCATATCCTTGCCAAATTGCGTATCATCAAACTTCTTATTTTTAATAACCCAGTGGGTATAAAATGGTACTCAGTATCGTAATTAGCACATCTTTGTTTACCAGTGAATTTGAACATTTTTTCACATATTTGTTGGACATTTGTGGTCTCTGCCCAGTGAAACATGTCTTCTTCTGACTATATTCTGCTCAGTTTTTTGTCTTTTTCTCATCCATTGGTATGAGATTTTTTATAGTCTGGCAGTAGCCAATTGTCAGTTATACCTGTGTGGCAAATACCTTTTTTCACTGTGGTTTGTTTTTCCATTTTCCTTAAGTGGCCTGTTGATGAATAGAATTTCTTAATTTTGACATCATAGAATTTATTAAAGAATCTACCCTACCTCAAGGCCATAGACTACTCTGCTATATCTTCTATTTTTAAAAATTTTACTCTTATACTTGAACTTTTACCCAAAACTTGCTTTCTTGAGCGGTGTCACATTGGGATAGAATGTGAACTTTTTGTCATATACGGAAACATTTATTAAGCACCCAATGCTAATCTGCAAACTACTTCCTTTATATATCAAATAAGGGTTGTTTTCAGACTCTTCATTTTGTCCCATTGGTCATTTTGTCTTTGCACCAATATCATAATGTCTTACAGCATTTTAGTCATTTTAAGTATCTATTACAGGAAGTCACTCTACTTTTGTTCTTCTTTTACAAACATGCCTTGGCTATTCCTGAAGCTTATAATTTGTGTAATTAATATAAATATATATTAAAGATTTGCTTGTCAATTTCCTCAAAAAATTTGTTGGACTTTGACAAAATTGCACTAAATCTAACAACTAATTTGGAAACAATTACTCCCTTCATAATATTTAATCTTTTTTGTATAATCATGGCATCTCTCTCCATTTAAGTACTTATGCTGTCAAGAAATTATAAAATGTTCTGCATAAAAGTCTTTAACATATTTTGGATGTATTTCTACATACAATTTTAGTCTTAGTATATGATATTGTCTTTCCAATCTTTCAGTTCATTTAAACCCCATAAATTATGCATTCATAGCAACATTTTTATATAGAGTAAGACTAGTTGAATTTATATCCACTTTAATCAGTTTCTCATCATTTCTTTGAGGGTTTTTTTTTGTTTGTTTGTGTTTTTGCGGTACGCGGGCCTCTCACTGTTGTGGCCTCTCCCGTTGCGGAGCACAGGCTCCGGATGCGCAGGCTCAGCGGCCATGGCTCACGGGTCTAGCCGCTTCGCGGCATGTGGGATGTTCCCGGACCCGCGCACAAACCCGTGTACCCTGCATTGGCAGGCGGACTCTCAACCACTGTGCCACCAGGGAAGGCCCTCTCATCATTTCTGTTTGCATTTCGGAACAGGATTCTGTGGCTTTTTTTTTTTTTTTCTGTCTTTCTGAAGTAAATTGATTAGAAGTCCACTTTATAAATGTTCAAGATTAAGCTGTGTATTTTTCTTTAATGACTTTCTTTCATCTTCAGTTTGAAAGATTATATTACTGAGTACACTATTCAGAGTTCACTGTAATTTTCTCTTAGTATTTTGAGTAAGTAGACCCATTATATTGTGAATTTCATTATTGATGTTGAGAAGTCTGCTGCCAGTCTAAGTATTTTCCAGTATAGGTGATAAGTACTTACTGTACACATGCCATACAATTAATCTAACTAAAGTCTATAATTAAGTGATTTTTAGAATATTCACACAGTTGCACAACCATCATCACAAATATTTTTGGACATTTATCACTCCCTAACATCCATGTCACTCCCTGCTTCCCCTCAACTAGGAATCTACTTTCTGTCTCCATAGGTTTGTCTGATGTGGACATTTTCTATAAATGGAATCATATAATACATGGTCTTTTGTAACTGGCCTCTTTAGTGTAATATTTCATTCATGTTGTAGCATGTGTCAGTACTCCATTCCTTTTTGATGAATGAATAAATGAAATGTGATATTCCACACAATGAAATATTATTTGGCAATAGAAAGGTGATTTTTTTAAAAGGTATTTTCTTTTCCTTTGCTATTCTGCAGTTTTCATATAATGTCTTCATATAAACTTATTTTTACATACCTTTATTGATATATTTTGAGTTCTCTGAATCTGAGCATTAGTTTCTTATGTTTGTTCTGAAAATCCTTGTCATTTTCTCTGACTATTGGCTTTCTCTACTCTAATTCATCCTTCTTGGATCCTAATTAGATGCAGATTACTTCAGGTTTTTCCATTTTATCCTTAAAGACTCAACTTTAAAAAGATTTTTCTTTCTCCCTTTCTCCCACTATTTTAATCTGGGATATTTCTTTAGCTGTACATTCTGTTCAATTCTCATTTCAACTGATTCTTATATGCTTTTACACATTCATTAAACTTTTAATTTCAACAATTATATTTTCATTTCATTTATTATTCTATTCGATTATTTAAAAACTATCTCTGGTATTATAGCTTCCTATTATCAACTTTATCTTTTATTTCTTTAAATACATTTTACATGTTTATTTCCTATTCTTGATCTGGTATTTCCATTGAAGTCCATGTCTGCTCATGTCTGGTTTCTTTTGTCTTTAGTTAAAGTATTGTCATTGTTATGAGCTCATATTTGTTTGAACCTAATCTATGATAATATTGAGGGTCTAATTAATTAATCCTCAGTCACAAGTTCTGTTTTTCTACCTTGTGGAGGCCCAAGGCTCAGTCTCCCAGTTTAGGCATTTGTGTTTGTTTATCATTCCTTTGGCTTTAGCTCACTCTTATTTTTGCTACTCTTTTTGTCCTTGAAGAATCCTCTTCTTGTCTTGTAAGACAGCAATACTTTTAAGAAGTATATATAGTTTGTACCTTCATCCAGAAAATAATTTGCAGTCATAGGGCCCCATATATATATAAAAATTATAATAATTAAGATTCAGCCAGATTCCTATATTAATCATACAAAAATCTAGTGGTTACTGGATTTTCTGTCCAATATTTTACAGGACACGTTTTATTATGGCCCCAATGTTTGCCCAGCTAAATTTTATTTCACTTTGAAAACGAAGCCCAATTAGATTTTCCTCAGGAAGTCTTCCCCAACCACTCCACCTTGGTCCCTATTAGCTAGCCCTTCTTTGTGTTTTCCTAGCTTGCTGTACATGCCTCCAACATAGCAATTATAATGTGAAAAAAATTATCTGTTTACAGGCTATCTTCTACAATATAGTGAGCAATTGGAGAGCAGAAATTATCTTTCACTATTGTATTATCAACACTAAACTAAATTCCAGGTTGGCAATATATGATAAAATAAGCATTTGCTGCATAATGCTAAATAACTTTGAGAATAATATTGATCTTTTAATATTTGAATAAATTCTGTTGAGTTTTTAGCTAAAAAAATATAATTTATCTCAACTTTTCAATGTACACGTGCTCCAATATATGTATATACCATTAGGTATTCACATCTTACTTTTTACAGACAGTAAATGATTAATGATATACTGGGGCAAAATTTGTATCAAGTTAAAAATCACATGACTCTCAAATAAATTTCCAATAATTTAATAAGGTTAAGTACCACTTCCTAACAATAGCTTCAACAGTATCATCAATAACTTTAAAAATAGGGGTAGAAACTGAATTCTTTAACCTGGGAAAGAGCATCTTTTTCAAAAGATTAATTAGTATACTGAATGTTGAATTCGTAAAACCATTCTCATTAAATCAAATTATAAATAAGAAAGGCAGTGATAATTGCCACTACAAACCCCATTTTAGATGAAAATTTTTACAATCAACTGGAAAGCATTCAAGTGGTCCAGAAAAAATACTGTACTTGGTGGTTATTGTTGTGCTGTTTTGTGATGATTATTTTTACAGTGCCATTTTCAAAGAGTCTTGTTTTAGACATATTACCTTCTGATTATATGCCTGGCACATTCTTTTTTAGAAATACTTTATATTCCTAATTCTTGCTCAGATTTATTGAGACATAAAGCAAAAAAATATATTTGGTTATTGAAAATAAATGAACACATTTCAGTTTTTCACAAACTGCGTAATTCCATAGGCACTAGACCCTTTTCAATCACATGAAAAAGTATTTGTGTAAGAAAAGTGCATCATATAGCCACTGGAATGATGATTAAGAGGATTACCAGGAAATGCATAAAATACATTAAGTGAAATGAAGGATGCATAGAGCAGGTATGATAAATTTCAACTGTGTGAAAATGTGTAGGAAGAAAAAACAAAGGTATTAAGGTATCAACAGTGGCAGCATTGTAGATATATATTTTCTTTGATCTGTAACAATACAATGTAAAAACACCTGCCCACAACAACAAAATAATAATTTGGCAGCAGGTTTTAAAGAGGCAGAGGGGGCAGGAGTGCTGCACGCAGGTTTGTGAGTGAAGGGGAGGAGGAGAGAGGGAGGGAAAGAGAGGGAGACAGAGACACAGAAACAGAAAGGAATAGAGAAGGAAGGAGAGGAAAGGGCAGAAAAGTGCAGAAATGAGGGAGTGAGAAGGCAGGGAGAAAAGGAAGGGGGAAGGGGTTGGGGGTAGGCTTAGCTACTGGATTAGAAATTGCCTGAAAACACTAAGGAATTTAAAAATTAACTGAATTATGAACCAAAGAAAAGAGAAGTACTTAACTTTCTTTGTTAACTTTAGGTGATTCTTTCTACTTTTTTTCTAATTGGTCATTGCAGTTCATTTCTAGCAATCCTATGCTTCCCTGTAAGGCAAAAGATGACAATAATATTCTATATGTCATTTTAGCTGATACATAGGGTTGTGCTCTCTACTAAATTTGGTCTCCCACCAGGGTACCCCTAAGGACAAATGACAATGTGGCAACAATTCGATTTAATGTGGGAACACTTAGTTTTAGTGCTTGCAATTTCCCATCAGCGAGCATGTTGATCAGTAAATCCCCAAATTCCTTACCAAAAGACCCCACCATAAACCGCATAAACCAGAATCTGCGTTAGTTTATAAAATGTTTGGTTTGCATACAAGGCAATCATGAGTGGCAGTGTATTATGCAGTCAGTATATCGTTAAAACGCTGAAATCAGAACTTGTGGTCTGGATTATAGCTCTTTCATTTATTAGCTCTGTAATCCCATTGAAGTTACTTAATGTGTCTTTGTTCCTTTCTCCACATCTGTGAAGCTAAGCACACATAATAATCACACCTGCCTCACAGATTTGCTATGAGAATAGTAGAAGTAACCCATGAAGCACCTAGTATAACATCTGGCACAAAGTGAAACGTGAACAGCTGTATTTGCTATGAGGGAAAAGGGCCTTATATACTCAAACAAACAAATTTAAAATGTATATGTATGTATGTTTATATATAAAGAGGGAGGAGGGGCAATTGATTAAAGACAAAATATAAAAATACAGAAATGTTGAAATACAGAAGTCAACGATAAGCTTATCATAATAGTTCTGCAAATTTTCAAAGATATTATTCACCAGATTTCAACATTACAATTATCTGTCCCATATTCTTCTATGGCAAATTCAACTATCCCAGATTCAAATCAAAATGCCCCTAGTACTTCAAAACTAGTTTAGAAACAGAAAATGCAAGCAAATTTCTATCTAATATGGCTTCTAATTTTGGGGGTCTAACATTTAATGAGTGTGGTTCTAAGTACTTTATGTGGATCAATCCAATGTTCACAAGAACTCTATCAGAGGATGTGCTGTTATAACCATCCCTATTTCACAGTTGAACAAACAAGGTGCAGGGAGATTAGAAAGCTATTCACTGTGAGAGGTGACATTTGATCCCAAGAAGACTTACTTCTGAGCCTGGTATATTATAATCATTATAATATTCACCTAATAGAATTATTATTTATTTGTACCTCATAATGTAAGAATTTCAAATACTAGGTCAGAAAATTTAGTGTGGTTCTTCTTTTACTATGTGACATACAGATGGAATTTAAACCACGTATTAATGGATACTTATTTTCGAATCCAAACATGATATATAATTTTACTTGGTCAACAAAATATTTTCCTACACAATTAATTTAAAGTGATTAGAATAGCGTGATACACTCTATTCTAATAATAAAATTTGACTTCCAAAATGTCAAAATTAGTCTTTCTATATTATGAAATAATGATTACATTTCTATCACTGTTGTACAAGATTAATAATACACTTATATAACATTTAAAATAACTCATTAATTGTGTAACATGCAAAATGATGAAAAAATAAAATTAACTTCTGAAGGGTTTGCAAAAATGTATATTACTACAAAAGAAGTTTCTAGGGAAAAAGAATCATTAATGTCTCTGTTCTAAAATATAATGATTCCATACACGTAAATGTCAGTTCAGCTGCCTTATAAGATTTATGAATGAATTCAATACATGGGTGGATTTTAGAAATGTGAGATACAAATATTGATTTCATTCTCATGATGTATTATCTCATATTTATTCTTCTTCTTTTTTTACTCACATATAAGCTTCCTACATTTTCATCCTTATAGAAGCATAGCCAGGGCGAACAGGGAAGATTCCTTTAATAAAACACTTACACCTGAAACTAACACAACACTGTTAATAAAAATAATAAATAAATAAATAAAATAAATAAATAAAACAGAAACCTCCCCCCAAAACAAACAAACAAAAACACTTAGTCTTTAAGTATGTTCAAGGAATGACTGAATTTTTAAACTGGCTTTAGTAAGTCCACTTGACATTTTTTTTCATATGCTGCATACACATCCATTTGTCTCTGTTTTGCAAAGCTGTTTCCTTCTTTGGTCCATGGCCTTTTATTATAAGCAAGTTATTTCAACTTGAGTTACAAGGACTTTTTTTAGAGTGGTATTATTTGAATGTTTTTTATACCCTTTTCTTTGCACATTTTCACTTATGATCAGGATTCAGAAATAATATAATCGGTTGCTGAGCACAGATGGGAAGCTTCCCATTACAGTGTTCATTTGCAGGCAGGTCAAAACCCAAATTGTGAGGACTGTTGAAACTAAGTTTCTGGGTTTTCAGGAAATGGTCATTTTTCAGTTTTGCTTTGAACCTTGGCTCTAAACCGAAGACCTCAACATGTTAGTAAACAAAGATAGTCCTGGTTATTCACAAAAAGAGCACAATGGATACAGGATAACATTCGGCCTTGGTGACAGATGACAGTTGATGTTTTCCTTGTGTGATTTAGAAACAGAAACTGAAGTCTACTTGATGTCTTTTTCAGCTCCTTCTTGGAGCAAAAAGCGTTCCTGGAAGATCTGAGATTGTGTCTATAAAGTTTATCAGTAAACCAATCACATAAAGATGGGGAGAGTCTACCAAATTTTATCACATAGACTACAGCTTAAAAGGACTTTTTATTTTAGCATCACAGAGTGTTCTCAATCAATAAATTTGTTACAGCATAAAAATACTTCACCTTTAAAAATATGTCTTAAGAATCAGTCCAAAAGGAAATTCTTTACGAGTCAGTTATTTTTCCTGGCAAGTATCATTATAACTTGTCTTGCTTTAGTCCTCCCTAGAGGTCAGACAGAGAGAAACTGACTTTAGTCCAATCATTGGACTAAATGTGTTTGGTGGTAGTTAGGGTGGATGCACAGATTACAGGACAGCGAGGGATGCAGGAACTGGCCACCAGCCATGGAGCTGTGCTTCTTGGGGCTCTGAACCCTAGTCTAGGAGAGGATGACCCGTCCTTGTCTGGTAGAAGCTTGTTCATGTATCCCCGTTTATAAGTTCTGCAGATCCTCGAGGCTGGTGAGATTTCCACATTATCGTGAGCTTTGTGGTAGAAAGCTGAAGTGACCTCTGCTCCATTGTCACTTTGGAAAATACATGGGGCACCTAGAAAGCAGAAAAAATACTATCTGGTATGTAACCTTAGTTACAGTTAGAAGACAGGGATCTCAGTGCACAACTAATGATCAAGGCCACATATACATTTGTAACATTCACTACAAACTCTGAATCTGACCTCCTTGCAAGATAACCAATCTACGGGTCTGATATTACGGAAGCATTCTTTGTGATTGCTTGGTCACTGTATTCTGACTACTGGTAATTTGGTATTCAAGGAATGAAAAAACAGACGAAAACTGATACTCAGTTTCTCTGAATATCTCCAGCCCTGGCTATTTTTTGTGGAAATGAAGCTTTCTTAAAATGTTCACTTATACTTATAATGAAGTCTGCATGTTTATTTGCTCGTTTCAAAAATCTAAGGGGAAAATTGTATTTGTAAAGTCATAGATAGTACTTATACTCATATACTGTGTAAAAATACCACACATACACGTAGCTGTCAATCTTTGTCACTCTATACATTAGTCTGGAAATCGTGAGCAAGACTTTGAAATCATTGATTCTTCTTTTAACTTAATTATGAAAGGTCTAACTGGGAAATCTCTTAAGTCAAATCTTAAAGGATTTGTCACTTTGGAAAACACATGGGACACCTAGCAAAAGGTTTCATCCCTTATTTGAAAACCACCTTTTATTTTTACCAAATCACCAATTTCATAGAACTTACATATTATACTAAAGATGAGAAAATGTGCCTTTATTGTAAAGAAGTACGTATGTTCATTTTTAGAAAATAGACAGCTTTCAAGAAAATTTCACTAAATGCATTCTGGATGCTAATGGATACCTACTAAAAGAAATGGTTCTAGAAAATAAATGCAAATCCGAAAATATTTTATTCTGAGTGTCTAATAGCAATTCCAATATTTTATTCGGACAAGCCAGGAAAGTAAAATTCTAATGGAACAGCAAAATACAAGCATGATAAAATTGTGCTCTTCTGTGGCCTTTTCTTTGGAGGCATATAGATCACAAAAAACCTGGGCAAATCCTCAGAACTAGAACGACTCTTGGTGGTAACAAGTGAGGATTGAGGGGTATGGAAAGCTCACAAGGATGTCAGTGGCTTTTGCTATAATTCAGAGCAGCCCAAAGACTAACACATACAAGTCTAAATATTTTAAACCAGGCTTTTTTCACCCTTTCTTTCTTTTGTCACAGGATTACAGAGTGAATATCTTTCTTCGTCAGAAATGGAACGATCCTCGACTTGCATATAGTGAATATCCTGATGACTCCTTAGACCTAGACCCTTCCATGTTGGACTCCATTTGGAAACCTGATTTGTTCTTTGCCAATGAAAAGGGAGCCAACTTTCATGAAGTTACTACAGACAACAAATTGTTAAGAATTTTCAAGAATGGGAATGTTCTTTATTCAATAAGGTGAGCCATAGGCTTAAATCCCTGATTTCAGTGAAACAGAGTAGCAGGTTTTTTTTAGTTTTTAGTGAGTGTTTTAAAATGTTTGAGTAAGTGCTTTGATTGTTCCACTTAAGTTCCCACTATACCATTTCCCAAATATATTTAATCAACAATAAGACACCAAGTTCCAGATCCAAGAACTATATGAGTAACTCTTGGAAATCCACTTTTTTAACAAATGGCCCAGGTTCTTACATCAGCCAAGTTAGTGGGTGGTTTAAAGGCAAATTGAACGTAGCCTGAATCATACGTTGTGGTTGTATTTTTATGTATGCATACTTCCTTTAAATATTTATACGTGAAGAAATATTTAAGTTTTCTTGTCTGGGATTCATTTCCCATAAATTATTTATCAGGTATATGTATTTTTTAAGATGTCCTTGAGCTTCTGTGGTCATCCTTTAGAAAAAGATCTTATTTACATTTTAGTTATTTATTATACATTTCTCAGAAGACCATGTAGCCTTTTAAAGCTAATATCAAAACATAACAATAATACCAAAATATAAACACAAAAAATAACATTTCTTGACAGTTGAACTTTAGAACTCATTTAGCTTTGGCTGTTCATTTAATAGCAAACAGGTATAGATTCAGTAAATAGCTACACTAATCTACTTGATGACTTGTGTGCCATCTGAAAACTATTCTAAACATTCTAAAATAAAATGGTTATCTTAAATTTTTCCATAATTATTTTTATCACTTAGTTCAATTTAAAAAAAAAAACAGGAAGTTAGGACGAGAATTCATGTCATATTTCTTAGAGGAGACAATATGCTCTATTTATTGTAATAGGCAACTGCTTCAAAAATATTTGTATCATCAGTAACATGTTTTAAAGGTATCAAGGTAAACTTAATATTGGAGCTGTAGCCTGAATATTAATTCCTTAGATTTTACCTCTCTATTTTCCCTTTTGTTAACTTTTCTTCTCATCAGGAATGGGTATATTTGATTTTGAGTTCATCTGCTCAATATCAGGGATGGTTGCTATTTTTGCCAGGTAATAGTATAAAATAGAAATAACAGGAATGAAAATTTAATCTTAGTAGCTTAGTGATTTTGAAAACATTTTTCTACAAAGTGGTTTTGTAAATAATGCTAATATCTCTATCCCAGTATATTATATCTGTTTTGCATATTTTTCTATTCCATGTGAACAAATTTCCTTTCAATACATTTATCATTTCCTAAGAATGACAAGGTGACATCACTCTATTGTGAATTGACACTTTCATCAGATTTCTGAAAACTAGCTAATATGTGTTAATATAATCCTGAATCATTAATTGTTGCATAATACATAAAGGAAGATTTCAGGTCTCATTCACTAATTAAGCCCTGTGCTCCCATATGAATGAATAGCTTAGTGGTGAATCCTAGGTCTAAGCAAGAGAATTTTGAACCTTTTTGGAAAATTACTAAAAAGCATAAGTATAAAAAGATAGTGGGAAGATGGAGCAGATATAGTTTTCCCTAGTTCTTCTGCCAAGTACAACTGAAAACCCTAGACACAATGTCTATCACAAACTTGGGGAGACTCCCAATGGTAGTCATAATAACATTGACTGAGTAAGGACCTTGGAACCCAAGAAACAACATGGAAGTGAATTCGTGGGATAATTTTTTCTTTATAAATCTTAGACTGGGATATGAACTGGACTTCTACCTCTACCTGGAAGGAATAAGGTAGCACCCACACCCCCTTGCCCTGACAGAGCAGTGTCAGAGAAAACCAGTGCAAACAGAAAGTTTAAATAAGATCCAGAGTCTCATAAAATATTATAAACATGTCTAGGCTTCAACCAAATATCATTCACCATACAAAGAACCAGAAAGTCCTGAAACTGAATGAAAAAAGAAATCAACAGATGCCAACAACAAGATGATGAGGTTGTTAAAATTATCGACAGACGTTAAAATGGCCGTGACAAAAATTATTCAGTGAACACTTACAAATATGCTTGAAAGCAATAAAAAAGTAGAAAGCCTCAGCAAAGAAATAGAAGGTATAAAGTGGAACCAAATAAAAATTTTAGGACTGAAAAATACAATAATTAAAATAAAAACCTAGTGGATGGGCTCAGTAGAAAAATGGAGAGGACAAAGATTCAGTGAACTCTAAGAATAGTAAAAAAATTACCCACTCTGAACAACAGAGAAATGATAGATTGGGGACCAGGGGAGGACAGAGCCTCAGGGACCTCTGGCAGTATAACAAAAGTCTAACAATCAGATGGAGAGGGAGAATAGGGTATAGAGCTACAAAAAATACTAGAGGAATTAATGACTGAAACTTGCATATACATTTTGTAAAAGGCATAAACCTGCAGATTCAAGATATTGAATTAAATCCCAAAGATATTCATACCAAGTCACATCATACACAAACTTCTGAAAACTAAATAAAAATCCTGAAAACATCCAGAGAATAACAACAGCTTATCTATAGGGGAAAAATAATTGAAATGAAAAAAAATTTCTCATCAGAAATGACAAAAACCAGAAAGAAGTGACACATATTTTTCAAGTGCTGAAAGAAAGGAATTGTCATCCTAGAATCTTGTGCCCAGTGAAAATATCCTTCAGGAATGAAGGGGAAATTGAGACCTTGGATAAAGGAAAACTAAGAGAATTTGTTACTAGTAGAACTCCCCTGAAAGTATAGCTAAAGGAAGTTTTCTAAACAGAAAGGAAATAATAAAAGAAGAAACGTTGGAACGTCAAGAAGGAAGAAAGGAAACTGTCTTCAGAAATATGAGCAAATATAATAGACTTTTCTTCTCCTCTTAAGTTTTCTAAATTATATTTGACAGTTGAAGCAAAAATTATAACATTGATGTAAGGGAAAATGAAAAATAAATAATAAAACATTTTTTATAAACATATTGTTAGAAATTAACAAGATGTAATAGTCAGCATTGTCTAATACCCTTTTGTAGGCATATGACTTGAAATTAACTGTTGGGGAAGATGATTTCTTAGTATATATAAAAATATAAAATACACTTATCCTTCACCTCAACAATTCTGCTTCTAGGAATTTACATTACTTATGTGTTCACGTGTACACAAGACACATTTACAAAGATGCCCGCTGCACCACTGAAATAGCAACAAAAGAAAAGACCCTATATATTCACAAATGAGAACAAGACAGAACACAATGATAGCCCAACATCAAGAAGTACCCTGCATGAGATAGACCTAAATGTATTCATAAGAAAAAGACTCCAAAATATCTTTAAGGTTAGAAATGTTTCATGCTTATTTTTGTTTAAAACATTCTATATATTTAAGCCTAAAAGTGTATGGAAAGATACACGTATATCTAATTCCATACAAGAAGTGCAGAAGGATGCCCACAATTGGTTAAGAATAACCAGTTATGGAAATGAGCTGTAAAACTTGGGTAGAAATAAAGATGAACTATAGATTTCCCTATATGTAAGTTAATATTGTTTGACTTTTTCAGTAAGAGTTATATATTACTTATGAATTAAATACATATGTTTTAAGCGACAGAGGCTTTTAACCTGAAGTCACGACCCTTGACTCCTCTGTGATGTGGATTTCTGATGGCTATCAGGGGATCCATGCCAGCTGTAAACAAAGCAAATTTACCTCTTTTCCTGCTAATTTGAAAATTAACTTTGTGAAAGGTATAATTTATTTTTAATTGTAAGGTACCTTTTCATTTCAGACAGATTTTGGGTGTCATAGGTTGCAAGAATATATCACCAGGTAGCATGAAATAATCATTCTGCAAAATAATAATGTCTAGAAGATTTCCATTGATAGAATTGAAATGCAATGTGTGTGTGTATTCTATTGTATCCTATATGATTATGGCTATTTAGTTGTTTATATCAAGTCATTGGACTTGGAAAATGGTGCCATCCATTATGAATTTCCCACATTTCTTCTAATATTTTGAGAAAAGTTATAGAATAATTCAGAACTGCATTTTTCGTCTTTCAGTATGAGTTCAGATGAAACTGATGATGTCTCTTGGCCCCTGGTTCTTGTTTGCTCTATCCTGGCTCACATGATCAAAGACTAAATTCATTTTTTTGTGAGTTGTTTTTGGAAATCTCACAGGACTTTGAAATTTTCAAATGGCAAACAGTTTCTTTGTTAACAAAAGTTGTGCTAGGAAAAAAAAATCTTGTTCAGTTTACAAATGGAGCATCTGTGATGTTTCATGAGAGATCTGCTTTCCTGCCTGTTCAAAGAAAGAAGCAAAATATCCTGGCAAACCTGACTTATTGAACTTATCCATTTCTCACTACTTCCTTCTCTTTTTTTTTGTACATGTTTATTTCTTCATTTTCTCTGCCTTAAAATTCTTCATATTTCCTAGCACCTTGGTGACAGCATTTTAGCTTAATCTGTGATTACTTGAACTACCATTAGGAGGCCAATTTACTTCAATTGATAATCATCTGGAGACAGTATAATTTGTAATTATACTTTCTGAAATCTCTTTCCTCCTTTTAAAATGTTTTTCTAATTATTTTTTTAAATTAATTTTTATTGGAGTATGGTTGCTTTACAATGTTGTGTTCGCCTCCACTGAACAACCAAATGTATCAGCCGTACACATACAGATATCCCCTCCCTTTTGGACTTCCCTCCCTAGTGCACCTAGTGCACTAGGTGAGTTCCCTGTGCCATGCAGTGTATTCTTGTCAGTTGTCCATTTTATACATAGTATCAGTAATGGATATGTGTCAATCCCAGTCTCCCAACTCCTCCCACCCCACCCCTTTCCCCCTTGGTATCCATACATTTGTTCTCTGCGTCTGTGTCTCTATTTCTGCTTTGCAACTAAGATCATCTGTGCCATTTTTCTAGATTCCACATATATGCATTAATATACGATATTTGCTTTTCTCTTTCTGACTTACTTCACTCTGTATGACACTCTCTATGTCCATCCACATCTCTACAAATGACCCAATTTCTTTCCTTTTTATGGCTGATGTACTTCCTTCTTAAAGCCACTAAAACAAAGAAATAAACTGAATAAGGAATGAAATGACATTAACACACAGGAAGATGAAAGTAATGGGAAAGAAAACAGTGACAGATGAGTAATGACAAGATATTTTAGGAAACTTGAAAATGAATGCACTTGTGAAAACTGACTTCACAGAGATAACCAAAACCTAAGCCAAAGTGGGGGAATGCAAAAGGAAGAAAATAATATCCTCAAACTTTTAGAAATTCGAGGCAGGTAGGACTTCAGAAAATGGGGTCTAGGGGACTTCCCTGGTGGTCCAGTGTGCAAGACTCCACACTCCCAATGCAGGGCGCCTGGGTTCGATCCCTGGTTGGGGAACTAGATCCTGCATGCGTGCCGCAACTAAGAAGCCCACATGCCGCAACTAAGACCTGACACAGCCTAAATAAATAAATAAGAAAATGGGGGCTAGAAAGGAGATAAAGCAAAAGAGTTGATGTAACCTAAGCAGGAATGACAGTGAGTCCTTTATCCTGATTTTCTTGCCTGTGTTCTTCAGACTAGGATCTAACTTTTTGCATTCTGAACTGGGCAGAAAGCAGGAGAACAGAAAACCTCCACAAGTTGGGCCAAGAACTTCTGGAGAGTAGGGACTCCAGGCACACCTGGCATCTGTGGTGAAGCATCACCCCAAGAAAATGAGGGTTCTGTGAGTTCTGCACACTGAATGGTGATATTCCTATTCCCCCTAAAATGCCCAAGAGGAAAGATGTACAGACAGTTGGGGAACCACCAGTGAAAAATCTGGGCAGCCATCCTATGGTGAAGACCATTACTCAGTGAATCATCTGCTGTTAGTTAGTTGCACTCCAAACAGTTTTTAGTACCTCGTTCTTCAATATAAACAGACATTGGAGGACATCCTGCAATAGGACCAGTAATGAAAAAAGAAGCAGAGGCCAGAATACACATGCAGAGGAAATAAAGAGCAAAGAGAAGAAAATTAAAGAAACAAAGAAATGACTCAAGGGAAAATTCAGGGAGCAGAAAAGGCCATAAAGAAAAAATAAAAATCTCTGGACAGATGATGCAACAGCAGGCATGAAATACGAGACATTTAGGAAAGGAGAAACGGAGTCATTCAGAGCATAGAAAGTGCAAATAGTAAACCAAAGTGGAAAAAACATCAATCAAATATTTGTTCTTGCAAAGAACAAATGAAGTGAAGAAATCTGCCAAGAAGTAGAATCAAGATATTAAGAAATAGGAAATCAGAAGGAAAGGATATGAAAATCAGAGTATCAATACAGAGGTTCAATATCTGACCAGAAAGGGAGATGAGAAAAAGAAATGAGATTTCTATGAAAAGCAAGGAATTGATCCATTGCCTGCCCTGTTTAATCACTGAGAGGGATTTGGTTCTGAAAGGGAGTTTGTTGAGTGTGAAGTAATAGTAGGGAATAGAAACGGAAGAGATGATTAAAATGAGACAATTGTTAACACTAGGGAAAACAAAATGCTATCCAAGCACTGTAATTACAGCAAATGACTAAGCTTCACCATGAACAGTAATTACATATTCACAACATGTAAACACTGCATATTAATTTAACCATTAATGTTTACATAACTGAATTTCGAATTCTGCTGGAGAGTTGTGTACACAGAGTGTGGTATAAGGGCAGTAAATTCTTATTTTCCTTTGTAGCAATTTAATAGACACCTTCGCAAATTTTAAAAATCAAGCATAATGTGATAGCAGTTTAAATATATGAATGTAAGTTGCAGACACATATCTAAAGAAGGCTGCCTCTGAGGAGCTAGAAATGAACTGGGGATAGGGATGGGCAGGGCAAAGGTACAGCTGATTTTGGTATGTTTTATATAACTGTCTGAACTTCTAAATGATATCCATGAATTATACTGATATTTTTTAAATGAAGTGCTTTTCAAGTGAGGGTGTTGGGGTGAGACACATGACTCTAGATCGTCAAGTTTGGGATTTGATTTTATTCTACTTATAAAGTTAGCCTATTATGTATCATATGTATGTATCTATAACATGTTATGGAAAAACCTGAACAAACTTTTTGGCCGACCCAATATCTCATGAGTGCTGACTGCAGACACAGGACTCCAGCGCCAGAGACAAAGGAATTTATTCCTTATTGCCAGCAAGCAGCAGAAGCCTCAGGGTCTTTGCTCAACTTCCCCATCATCCTCAGGTCTCGTGGGAACAATACATCAGGCTCAGGTGGGCACAACACACCTGCGGGTCTGCCTCACAGCTGTGGAACACTGAGTGTGGGGAATCCACTGCTTTTATATAGCAAGCTGTAAGCAAACCTTCTCTTTGTCCAGGGGAATGTTATCTCATCTCTCAAAATTAGCAGCTACACAAACAGCCATGAGAAATGGCTCAGGTGAAAGTATTGTCAGGGCCTTACCATCTTGGTAGACCCAGCAGGAGGTAAATCTGTGATTTGCTAGCTGTGATTTTGGGCAGGTCTCTTTACCTATGAAAGGCTCATTTTTCTTACATGCATGATGGTGAAAATACTAATCACCTTGAGCCTGAAATAATCTATGTAAAACACTCAGGATAATGCCAGGCGTACAATTAGCACTAAAGATTTTAATTTTTATCTTTCCAAAGAGAAAACAAAACCCAAAAAAGCTTAAGTTCTGGTCTTTTCCAGAATCCATAAATTAGCAAATTTGAGGACTCTTGCAAATTACAATCTATCTAAGCCTTGGTTTTATCAGTTGAAAATGGGGATGGTAACATCCTATCCACAAGATAATGGAAGCACATCACGGGCAGTTAAATATTATCTGCTGCTTCATTTACTGATACTACTAATATGTACCAGGACATCCAACCCTACTACTTACAGTGCAGAAGCATTATTGCATTAACCGTCAAATAAATACCAGGAAGAAACTTTACATCAAAATACCAAACACGGCGAGTTGTCAAAGATCGTAACACAATTTCAACTTTTACTTAAGCTAAATACAACCACTTTCTTTGAAATTCAGTTGTGAAAATAATTAAAGTTTCCTTGTACAATATGTACTTATTTTTTGAACTTTGACAGACATTAATTTTTTAAAAGACAAGGCAAACTGATTTCAACATGCTTTTTAAGAGGCTGTTTATTCAAAGGATATCAATTTACAATGCCATAAAATATATGTTGTAAGGAGATTTCTGCATGTGTGTGATTTTATATATTTTTCTGAAGAGGTCCACAGCTTATATCAGCTTCCTGAAGGGACCATCAACAATACTGAGTTTGCACTGTGATGGGTTAATAAGCTTTATGATCGTCTCTATCATCGGATGACAACAAAACTCCACTTAGAACGCTAGTACCAATGTTCCTTCTAGTGCTCCAACAATCTCATCTCTCCTGTAGAATTATTCATGATAAAATATCAAATCACTCAAGCAAATATGTAAAATCCATGGGCAAACTCCTTATATTTTCTCAAGTTAACTGATTTTTGGGGGAAGAATCACTTATGTATCTTTTTTTTTTTTTTTTTTTTTTGCTGTACACGGGCCTCTCACTGTTGTGGCCTCTCCCGTTGCGGAGCACAGGCTCCGGACGCGCAGGCTCAGCGGCCATGGCTCATGGGCCCAGCCGCTCCGTGGCATGTGGGATCTTCCCGGACTGGGGCACGAACCCGTGTCCCCTGCATCGGCAGGCGGACTCTCAACCACTGCGCCACCAAGGAAGCCCCATTTATGTATCTTTTACTTTAAATTTAATAACGAATAGTATGTGAGATGTATCATTTCTTGTGTTATAGAAATATATATTTTAAAAGTCATATTAATTAGATAACTCATTTTCATGAAAAATGTTCTGATGCCTTTGAAAGGCAGTAGACTTAAATGTTAAGGGCATAGAATGGACAGCTAGACCCCCAGAGCGTCTAATTCAGCTCTATCAATTTCTGCTTTGTAATATCAGGTGAGTTAACCTCTTAATATCCTCATCTCTAAATAAAGGTAATGTAGCTTACCTGTCTTATAAATTCATGTTAAGAAATAAATGAGTTGAGACAGATATAAAGTATTTAAAATAGTGCCTACCACATAGTAAGCAAAAGCTGTATTACCTAGTATGATATTACAGATAATACTTCAAAGCTGATAGCTAAGAGGCAATTGTCCTTATAACACTAAATTTAGAAATATTAAAAACTATTAAAATACTTATCTTTTGCATAAGGAACTTAAAGTGGAGTCAGAAAGCCTTTTTTAATACTTCAATTAATGGAAATGTTTGTTTGAAAATGGGTAATACCTTGATTTTAATGAGGTGAATTGTTTGTCATAGATTATAGTCATCTTTTTTTTAAATTACTGCTTCACTAAGCCAAGAATTTTTAAGGGGAAAATTAAAAAAACGCACATCCTGTTTGTGTGTCTTGTCTCAGAAAAGAGAACTCTGTGTCCTCTCTTACACAAGAAGACATTTCCAAAACAGGAGAATGCGATTAATTACCTCTTGATTTAGTTTTCTTTTGATGTGGTCAGGACAAATCTTTAATTTATATGTAATGTTTTGATAAAGAAATTCAGGATCACAGTCACCAAGGTGACGCATTTTTTTCATCCCTGTGCTGTTAAAGAAGCAATTGTATTGTACCTTAAACAAAAAGAAAGTCAATAAATAGACTTTTTCAGGATATGAGTTATGACAGAAGTTCTACAAACAGTGTTTTTCTTTGCCAAATAATTCCTTCCGGGGTCTTTTTTTTTTTTAAGAATTATGTAATATCTTTTTTTTTACGCCAGAAAAACAGCTAGGATATGAATTTGACATCACAAGCATGGTGAGATCTGGAGAAGATTCTGAGAATGCTATTTACTTCCATACAAAAGGTCACAGAATTAATTCTCTAAGCCAACATTTGAAATTGGCTGGCCAGAGAGCCTTGGATGTTTTGAAAATTAATGGGTGTACGTTCAAAATGTATTTGTCCATACACTTCTAATAAACCCTTTTATAAGACAGAGAACATTGTGTCCAGCTGATTTTACAATTGCCTTTTGAAGAGAGAACTTTGCAAATGGACAAGATCACACTTACAGGATCACTTAACCTAGCTGAGTTAGGAGAAAACTGCTTTTGAAGAATAAATTCTGTGAATTATTTTAGTGTGCTCTGGACTCTGACTTGAATGAATTGTCAGATGATCCCCTGGGACTCTTAAAAATCCAGCAGCTTCACATCTGTCCATTTATGTCTCTCAAATGATGTCACTGGGGCCCCACCAAGAGTATTCAATGTCAAACATACACCATTACAACTTTATGTCTATGGACTACATAAAAATGTCACTTTGGAGAATAGGGTTACATTTAGTGGAGCTGATGGCCATTTTTTTGTTCAAACTTTAAATAGTTTCTTACCAGTGATTTAGTTCAGTCATCTTCGTGTGCATCCTATATAATTTGGGAGAGGAGAAGATGGGGAAGGCTGGGGTTGGGAGAATGTACTAGTAATCCTTAATAACTAATGTTGATTTAGTGTTTACTATGTGTCAAGCACTCAGCTGAGCGTTTTATATGTATTAACTCATGTATTGGTCACAACATGTCCCCAGAGTAAGTACTATTCTTATCTTCCTTTTGGAGATGTGAAAACTGAAATAGAGTGAAATGAAGTGATCTGAGACCATAAACTCTATGGTCACAGAGTCTATGTGAATGACTCAGCCTAGGTGCCCACTAATATATTGCATTTCAATGGGAAGACTTTCAATAAAAGGGGCTGCTAGAGAGTTCTCCGGAAAGAACTTCGTTTGAATAAACTTAGGTTTGTTTGGATCTGGGCCTCTTTTTCTCACGTCCGGAAACTACAAATTCTTGGTAATCCTTGAAGATATCTCAGTAATATACTTTTTGAAGAAAAAGACATTCAAGAGTAGTGAATTATCTGGAATGCCGACATACTAAAGCTTTCTGGAAGGGGGAAAAGTGGGTGGAACGCTGGGGTGGCCATCAGATCATCTCACTTTGTGGGAAGCCACATCAGAAGTTCAATTGTTGAGCATGGAATTGTGTCCCACGTTTTCGAGAGGGCTGTTTCGTGGCCCTGATAAGATCTGGTGAAATGCTCTAATTCCATGACAGGGAAGCCCTCTTTAATACCGAGAATTTTGGAGACCTCCAGATTCTGAGTGTTTTACTCTGGGTGTTCACTGAGAAGTTCTTCAGTGTAGTTACAAAGACGATGAAAATTGTCAGACACACTGCTTCCCTGCACCCAGCCTTTTGCACACTCATACTCCAAACCCTGGATCTCCTTCCCTCCTCAGGAGTGCTGTCCCAGTGATTTGGGAGAAGTGTGTCTTTGGCCTTTGGTATTTGTTTTATAAAACTCACACTCAAATATCTTTTTTAAGGGTCTCAGACACCTCTAGCCCTCTCTGAAGGAAAACATAAATAGATAAATAAATAAATGTGATTGCACGTTTATATATACAGCTTTTCTTTCCCCCCAGACCAGATTGATGTAAAAGAATACCGTTGTTTTGCAGTAAATGACATACCCAAGCTGGAGCAAATTTTATTTGAGTAGATGTTAGTCATTACCAAAGCAACATGGTTTTCCAGTTGTACCTTGAACAATAGAATATTAATATGATATTATAAATTTCTTTTAAAATTTATTACTTTGAATTCTTTCAGATTGACATTAACACTCTCCTGTCCAATGGATCTCAAGAATTTTCCAATGGATGTACAGACCTGTACTATGCAACTGGAAAGCTGTAAGTAGGAACAACTTCCTTTTTCTGAATACTTTAAAAAAAGAGAGTAGATGTATATTTGATGAGCTATATAGATAATTTATTTTGTCATTGTTTTTGTCTAACATTTACTAAATGGGCATGTTATCCTCTACATAGTATGGAAAGGAATGATGTCTGTCAGCACATGCACTCTATACTGTGATAAAGAAGTAAATTCAGGACTAGAAATAACATTTTTTAAGCTTGAAAAACAGCTATTCTCTCTATACAAATCAAAGATAAAAAGGATGATGACCATTAAAGACAAACTACCATTCTTTTTAATGGAGTGTCTGCTGTAGTCCAAGCATTTTGAATATATTATTTCTCATACTCACAACAAAGATGTTGTTATCCCCATGTTTCCACATATGGAAATGGTCACTTTGAGTGATTTTGCCCCAATTTATGGAGGTGGTAACAACAAACCATCTGGCTTCAAAGGCTGTGCTTACTCTGAACCGTTTTGTTGATTCCTCAGTATTTACTCAGAGAGTACACTGCTGGCTGTGTTGTGTGTTATCTCCGGAGAAAAGACATTTCTCACACTTTATCAGAGATTTATCCAAGCTTATAGGCGTTTCTTTAAATTTCTTCTTTCAAAGTGGATCCATGTGCATCACGGATTAAATGTTAACACACGAAAACTTAAGGTCCTTCTGTTTTTCTGCACTTATCTATAGAATCAGGCCAAACTTAATTGGTTTTCAGTGTTTAATGCCATACAGAAAGTAAGCATTATGCAATATTTTTCTTATACTATGTTATATCAAGAAAAAAAATGTCTGTTTGACATATTCCTTGAGAAAAAATTTGCAGGTGGATCTTCAGACTTGCAGGCCTCAGAGGCCAGGTCTGTAGTGCGGGGGAGCTGCCACTAGATGGCGTGCCTATGTCGTGGGGGGATGCAACCCGCCCTCCACATTTGGTGATTCTTATTAAAGTGAGGAAGTGGAAATACCCGTTTCTCTGATAATATCGCCTTCTTGTTAAATTCAAATGCATTACTTTTATACGTAGTTCTTAAATATTAATCATACTCATGGACAAATTACTAAATTAAATGAAAGGAAAATAAAAATCTAGTTTTAGTTGGGGGAGCTATTTATCAAAAAATGCAGGGTGGTGGTGGGGAGAAAGACAGGATTCCCAGCAGTGTGCATTTCTAACTGTTCCAGGAAGGCATTTTTAAAAATTAATTAATTAATTCGTTTATTTATTTTTGGCTGCATTGGGTCTTCGTTGCTGCGCGCGGGCTTTCTCTAGTTGCCGTGAGCGGGGGCTACTCTTCATCGCGGTGTGTGGGCTTCTCATTGCGGAGGCTTCTCTTGTTGCGGAGCGCGGGATCTAGGCACAGTTGTGGCGCGCAGGCTCAGTAGTTGTGGCTCACGAGCTCAGTAGTTGTGGCGCTTGGGCACTAGAGTGCAGGCTCAGTAGTTGTGGTGCACGGGCTTAGTTGCTCCGCGGCACGTGGGATCTTCCCGTACCAGGGCTCAAACCCATATCCCCTGCACTGGCAGGTGGATTCTTAACCACTGTGCCACCAGGGAAGTCCCCAGGAAGGCATTTTGAGGACAGGCTTCTTGGTTGCAAAATTAGGTACATGGGAGAGTAATCGAGAAAAAAAATGGTATGAAAAAGAGTCTAAGCCACACTGGTTCCCTAATTACTAAACCAAGGATGCTGGATGTTATCCAATAGTGAGGAGCTATTCAAGATGTAGGAGCAAGAAAATGAGTTGGTCAATATTATGCTGTTAAAGATTCTCTCAGCCAGAGGAACCAAGGTTATTTAAGAAGGTTTCATAATATTCCAACAAAAAGAATAAAAGTAGGGACAAAAAGGAACAATGTGGAAGGTAGGAACAGTACAGGTTGATGCTGTAGAGAAGGCAAAATGTTATCTTTAACTTCTTAGGCTCTTCAGGCTGGGCCTGAAAATTAAACGGAGATAGGATAGATTAACAGAAGAAAAGGATACCCATTTATTTAATGTTAAGTTTTACATAACATGGGATCTGTCATAAGGAGATGACTAGTCAAGGAAGTGGCCAAACCTAAATGCTTTTATACCAGGTTGGACAAAGAGAAGCAATTGTGGAAAAGTACCTAGACTGTGTGGGGAAACTAAAGGAAGATGAGAATTATTTTAAAAAGTCTGTGTGTACAGAATTCTCTTGGCTTTGATTCCTGGTACGGGGAGCACGTCTTTCATGTGGGAGTTTTTATCTACAGTTTTCAGGAAGAAAAGGGGAGATTAGAATGGTCTTCTTGCATCTGCTGTTTTTCAGGTGTCTTTAGCTCAAAATAATCCTTCTACTAAAGTGGCATATTTAGGGGGCGCATATTCCACCATTCTTCATTCACTTCAATACAAAGTGGATGCAAAGGCTCTGGGAATGAGTGAGTCAGAGCTAAAGAGCTTTCATAGGTAGAATCGTTTCAGAAATACTGACAGAGAAAGAAAACATAGAATAAGTAAATGTTAAAGGGAATATTGATAAATCCAATCTTAATATATTTGAAGTTCAGGAAATTTAGGTATAAAGCAAAGGGAAGAGTGAGACCTGAAGACATACTATTAACAGCCATCTACAGAGTGGTTCAACCATAACGAAATTTTTAATGGAGAGAATGCACAGATGAAAACAAACACACAAAGAAGAGCCAACGCTTAACAAAGGCCTTCATTTCGAGGTTGTTGGAAGGAATTCCAGTCAAGGGGTTTTCATAGATAGCAAATTAAAATCGCAATCATGCAATCTCAGAAGAGAAGGGGCAGCTGAGGAGATCTGTTTAAGAGCATCAAGTGCTGTGAAATGGTGGTTTTTTTTTAAAAGTACTTGAAAAAAGTCATTTTTATTGATGATAAAGACAAATGTGATTAGAATGATGAGGTTCAAAGCTGGATTCCAAAAAGTTTTAAGAAAAAGGGGGAACATGATGAGCAAGTGGTAGCAGTGAGTGAAATCCATAGTTCCATGAATGTTCGTTATTACAGATGAGAGGGTACAGGGCCTAAGGACAGCTGGCTCACTGGACTTCTTTAGAATAAGGAAAGCTTCCTGGGCTATTTTGCAGACACACATGCTCATGTAACGAGACCTTTCATCTTCCTGCCTTTCCCAGAACATTTCCAATCAATCAAAAACCCAATGTAGGAAAGCAAAGCCTCTTGTTGCCTCCGCCTTATTTCTTTCTTTCTTTTTTTTTTTTTTTTGCGGTACGCGGGCCTCTCACTGTTGTGGCCTCTCCTGTTGCGGAGCACAGACTCCGGACGCGCAGGCTCAGCGGCCGTGGCTCACAGGCCCAGCCGCTCCGCGGCACGTGGGATCTTCTCGGACTGGGGCACGAACCCGTGTACCCTGTATCGGCAGGCGGACTCTCAACCACTGGGCCACCAGGGAAGCCCCAGCTTATTTCTTAATTTCTTTATCAAGAGTTGGTAGACTGCCTCAAGTATCCCTTTCATATTTCAGTCATTAAACACTTCCTGCCCCCTTATTAGAAATTAATTTAGCTAACAATAGAGATACTGTTTGTTAAACTCTTTTAGCAGATGCTAAGAAAATCCTGTCAAAGTAAAAGCTACTGAAGTCAAATTCTTCAAGGTGTTTTTCTTAAACTGTTCTATTTATTTATTTATTTATTAGCATCTTTATTGGACTATAATTGCTTTACAATGTTGTGTTAGTTGCTGCTGTATAACAAAGTAAATCAGCCATAGGCATACATATATTCCCATATCCCCTCCCTCTTGTGTCTCCCTCCCACCCTCCCTATCCCACCCCTCTAGGTGGATACAAAGCACCGAGCAGATCTCCCTGTGCTATGCGGCTGTTCCCACTAGCTATCTATTTTACATTTCGTAGTGTATATATGTTCATGCCACTCTCTCACTTCGTCCCAGCATACCCTTCCCCCTCCCCATGTCCTCAAGTCCATTCTCTACATCTGCATCTTTGTTCTGTCCTGCCCCTAGTTTCGTCAGAACCGTTTCTCTTTTTTTTAGATTCCATATATATGTGTTAGCATATGGTATTTGTTTTGTTTTTCTCTTTCTGACTTTCTTCTGTAGTCTTTTAACCTATTTTTTTAAAATGACCGAAGATGAAATTTTTTAAAGATGATAATGGAATACATTTGAATGATGTGTTCAAAATCAGCAAATTTGTACTAGAAAATTTGAACAATAGAAAAACAAAGAGGGACATGCTTTAACCTTGACTCACAACTGTCCTCACGTGTATTAACCCTTTTGGAGTTTGTCTCATGACCCTTTTTCCTTTTCTCGTGTGTATGTGTGTGTGTGTGATTATGTATATATGTGATTATATGTGACCAAATATGATTCCAGCTCACTTTTAGAACTAAATGTGAATCTATAATTTACTAATAAATCTCAAACTTGTTTTGAACTTAAATGTATGCTCAGCCCACATTTTCTCTTTAAATAAGTATTACTTTTACGATTTCCTCCTGGTATAAAGTATACCTGATGACAGGGGTGACCATATAATTTATCATCAAAATGGGGACACTTAGGAGAATAAATGAAGGGCACCACATGTATTTAAATTTTTATATCTTTGTAATATATATTTATTAACTGACATGATTTTTATATTAGTGGATGAGTATCGTTCTAGGTTTTTAAATATAATCCTTCCTAAATCAAACCAAACTAATTTGGAATCATCTTTAAAGCTGCAATTTTGGTACTAAATTTGAAATTGTTGACACCATTAGTGGATCTTGCTATATAGACTATAATGGTTTTATTAAGAAAATAATCTGTATGCAGTTGAGATAGCGAAAGTACTTGATAATTATAGAGCTTAATTTTACTTTTCTTTGTATTGAAGTAGGTAACTAGTTCAGCCCATATATTTTTACAGATATTGTCTCTGTCTTTGTCTTGAGTACCTTTTATCAAAAAATGTTTTTATAGAACAAAACTCAAATTAGTTGCTTTTATTTAGGAATCTTTTAAAATTCTTCACCTAATTCACATGCTGGAAAATAGGCCTTCTGAATTCCATTGAATTTCTATATAAGTTATCCAATTAAAAACAAGCAGTCCATCAATATAATTTTCTCATAAGTTAAGATATTCCAAAGCACATTTATTAAATAAATAAATAAATATTGTACAGCATTTGAGACTTCAGTGTTCTCCCTTAATATTGTAGGGATTAATCTCAATGTGTACCTGTTTAGAAACATCATATTTATAATTCCTATCTGATAAAAAGTTTCAGACTCTAAAATTTTAGTGCTCCATTCATAACATAATTTGATTAAATATGTCCAACTGATTTTGAACAAATGCAACCGAAATTTAGAGAACCTTTTTACTGAGAGTTCAATACCATTGCAGAATATATAAGTTCATTTTTAAAGTACTTTCTAATGTTCAAATTAAAAAAAAAATTTATCTGATGGCAAACAGTAAATAGAGAAATGTGTTATGCCATGATGAAATGTAATTTTTAATTCAACATCTGCTTTGTCACACAGAGAATTATAGTTCACTTAACTCGACGTTCCTATAAAAATGTAAAATTTAACAATTATCACTTCTCTTCAATTGATGGAATGGAGCAGAGCTTATGGATGTAAAATAAATCATATGTGCATCGTTACTAATTTCAAGAATACTGCATCTCCATAGATTTTTCAATTTAGTAAGAACATAATTTTTAACATGGTGATGAGTTCCAACAAATATTTTATTCAGATCCATCACAAACAAGTGACATTTATTTTCAATGCTGAACTTTTAAAATGAATTTAACAGACTTTACAATAGAATTTACAGTGACATCACATACTTCATCCTCAACACATGTAATTCCAAAAGAATTAGATTTAAAAATCAAACTCATTTAAAATCATTTTAACCAATTTTCTCTTTGAAGGAGGAAATGATACTGAAACAAAACTGCCATCATTTAATTGCTTGCAAATTTCCTGTTATGCGCTTTTCCAAGAAAACCTGAAGTCAAAAAAGAGTGAAATTAATTCAGAAAAATAATCATTCGATCTAAATAAAAATTCAGTTTTCATAGAGTGATACGTAAATGCTCCCCCTGCAAACACACTTATCAAATGATCATATTTGGGCAGTATTCCAAAAATGACTGTATCTTTTGAAATAGATGCTGATATGTTTTTAGCTCATTTGTGTCTTGTGGCTTTTATGTGGACAGTGCTATCCTTGTAGCCCCTTTCGTGAATGGTAAATATAAACAACATTTTGTTCAAGTTGCACCTTCACCATCAACTTTTTGTGTGAAATGGAAATTTGGTGCTTGCTTTTTCAGTAAATATTGAATTCTTTTAGCCATTGCACCTAGGAGAGTTTATTACAAAATATGAGTGTTGCCAAATAATAAAATAAATGTTTGTAGGTTTTAAAACATTCGGGTTACTTCCTATATGATCCTTAGCAGTACTAAGCTAGTAGTACTAAGCAGTACTCAGCTTTCAGTTACAACTAACATAATTTTCTGTGACACTTAGGCACTTTGACACTTCACACATGTCCCAGGTTTGTACACCAAGTGCCCAGAGTGGGGAACAAAGGTGAAAACTACTGCCACTACTGTGATCAGGAGTTAGCTGCCCTTGAAATGTTAGTTACTGAAGGGGTCTGATAAAGATAGAGGGACCATTGCTGAAGCGGGCTGTTTTACAGGTTTAACCTAATATTTCATAATTATACTATGGGAGAATCTAGAAGTAAAATTGAAGATATACCAAACCAATAATGATGTATTTTCAAACAATGATTAATAATGATACCTAATCTAAAAATGAAGAATCTAGAACAACTGATAAGTCAGAGAGGACATAGGGGAGAAAAAAAAAGGTAATCTAGGGCTGTTTTGGCAAACGAAGATGTATGGTTAGAATTCTTATAACCAACTGACTCCTTTACTAAGAGAAAGGAAGAAAAAGGGAAATCCTGGAAGATTGAATATTTTTTCTCTTAAGACACTAAGCTCTCAAAAAACAACTGAGTCATCGTTTTTAAAAAATAAATTTATTTTATTTATTTATTTTGGCTGCTTTTGTTCGTTGCTGTGCACAGGCTACTCTTCGTTGTGGTGCGCGGGCTTCTCATTGTGGTGGCTTCTGTTGTTACGGAGCACGGGCTCTAGGCACGTGGACTTCAGTAGTTGTGGTATGCGGGCTCAGTAGTTGTGGCTCCTGGGGTCTAGCACTCAGGCTCAGTAGTTGTGGCACACAGGCTTAGTTGCCCTGCGGCATGTGGGATCTTCCCGGACCAGGTCTCAAACCCGTGTCCCCTGCATTGGCAGGCGGATTCTAAACCACTGTGCCACCAGGGAAGTCCCTGAGTCATCTTTAAGTCTACCCCAATCAGATGGGATGGAGGCATCATATTAAGATACAAACAGTTGTAAATAATTGAAAACAAACACCCCTCTATTTTTCACATCTGAGAAGAGTAAATATTTAATTTAATGCTGCTACACCTGAATAATTGTTACAGTCTTTCCTCTGGAAGACTTTATCTGATTCTCCTTCTGCTCCTGTACTCCAGCTTAGTTTAGACCCCTTTCTGCACTCACATAGAACTCCACTTATTCTCTATCAGACTCTTCACAATCTGTTAGTTTATCTGTTTTATTGTCAGCTGCCACTATTCTACGAGCATCTTGACTGGAGCCAGGCAGTTCCAGCCGTTTACCTAAGTACTTATATAGGGTAGGAACTCAACAATTATTTATTAAATTAATGAACTAGTTAAATTAATTCCAGGGCAACATTTCGGTAATAAAATTTTTTCTTGTTGGTAATATTTGAATATTTTTATAGATGAGATTTTTTAAAAATAGAGTTTTTAGAGCAGTTTAAGGTTCACAACAAAAGTGATCAGAAATTGACAATTTCCCTTACACTTCCCTACCCACCCCGCACATGCACATCCTCTGCTAGTGTCAACACCCCACACCAGATTTACAATCCGTGGACCTCCATTAGGGTTCACTCTTGGTGGTGTGCATTCTCTGAGTTTCGACAAATATGTAATGACATGTATTCCATTGTAGTATCGTACAGAATAGTTTCACTGCCCTAAATATCCTCTGTGCTCTGCCTATTCACTTCTTCCTCCCCCAGATCCCTGGTTACCACTGATCATTTTCCTGCCTCCATAGTTTTGCTCTTTCTAGAATGTCATGGAGTTGTAGCCTTTTCAGATTGATTGACTTCTTCCATTTAGTAAGATGCATTTAAGGTTCCTCCATGTTTTCTCATGGCTTGATAGCTCATTTCTTTTTAGTGCTGAATACTATTCCATCATCTGGATGTACTGCAGTTTACTTATCCACTTACCTGCTGAAGAATATCTTGGTAGCTTCTAAGTTTTGGCATGTACAAAGCTGCTATAAATTTCTATGTGCAGGTTTTTGTGTAGACATATGTTCGACTCATTTGGTTTTCAACTCCTTTGATTGCTAGATCCTATGGTAAGAATATGTTTAGTTTTATAAGGATCCACCAAACTGTCTTCCGAAGTGGCTGTACCATTTTTTCATTCTCACCAGCAGTGAATTCTTGTTAGTCCACATCCTCTCGTCAGTATTTGGTGTTGTCAGTATTCTGGATTTTGGTCATTCTAATAGGTGTGTTGGTTTCTTGTTGTTTTAATATGAAATTCTCTAATGACATAACAAGAATTTTTTAAAAGATTATAAATTTATATCTCCTGATATCTTATACAAGCCCCCTACCATTTCTTATGTTTAATTAGAGTTTTTAAAAAACTATTTTCTTATCTAATGTCAGAGAAATTGGGAATTTGCATGAGGGCTTTTTTACAGAGGGCTGGAAAAGATCGCAAGGAAAAATTACAATTCTTTCAAATATTGCAAACTTCCACAGCATATTAACTGCATATCTATTGAACCCATTTTTTGGTGCTTCAAACTATGATTCTTTATTTAAATATATATCAGGAGTGTATTTTCTAAGATATTTGCGTGCACAAAATTATACACATTTAAAAAAATTCTGCATACATCCATTGCAAGCTCTCCACTCGCCAAAGTTGATGAGAAGTCCAACATCATAAATTCTTCAGGACGCCCCCTCTTTCATAGTGTTAGGAAACAGTGTCTGGGTTTATGTGAGTCTTGAACCAAAGTCTGTGAGGCTATTATGGCCATGCTGCCGCTTCTCCACATGGACATCAGTGTCGTTACCAGATGCTGAACATTGGGCTGCGTTCTGCTATGGCCCACTCTCGACTAGCCCCAGAGGTACCACTCAAGAAGTTCAGGCTCCAGAAGCTTTTTCTGCATCTCAAGATTATACCTACGTCTTACTTTCCCGCCCCACAGGTATTCACACTGCTATGGTCCACTTGATGTTCTACACTCCCCTCCCCCCAGTTACAGTGCCGCATGCAATTGGCACAAGTTTTTAATGTTTATACATGCGTAGATAGCTTTCTACACTTTAACTTTGATTCCTTTGATCAGCCTGTCTGTTTCTTTAACAGTAACTAATCCTTTCCTATTCTTTTTTTTTTTTTTTTTTTTTTGCGGTACGCGGACCTCTCACTGTTGTGGCCTCTCCTGTGTGGAGCACAGGCTCCCGATGTGCAGGCTCAGCGGCCATGGCTCATGGGCCCAGCCGCTCCGTGGCATGTGGGATTCTCCCGGACTGGGGCACGAACCCACGTCCCCTGCGTCGTCAGGCGGACTCTCAACCACTGCGCCACCAGGGAAGCCCTCCTATTCTTTTTTTATAGTGTATTTTAATTAGATTTATAAGGCTATATTCAATGATATCATAAAATCAGAGGGCTGGAAAAGACTTTGGAGTTCATCTATTTTAACTAACACAATGATTAAGGGTCTCATAACATTCCTGACAGATCATTTGCTAGCCTCTGCTTGAGGGAAACTTGTTACCTTACCAATTCCACTGTGAAATTCTTTTAGAACATTCTCACTTACACTTATTTAGCTGAAATGTGCCTTCTTGAATTTCCTGTTTGTTACTTTTCTGTCTTCACCTTTCTCTTTCCAAGGTGAAAATTCTCTGATCCTTCCTATAACTTTTTTTCCTTTATATATTATCTCCCTTGATAATCTCAGATAGTCTATAATTTTAATATCATCCTTAGGTAGGTGACTCTCAAACTTATAACTACAATCCTGATCTCACTTTCAATGTATAGGTCCGTGATTTCAACAATTTTCAACATATAAATCAACGTTCAAACTTGTTAGCCATACCTGCGTCTCCTGCTAGCATCTTAAATTCAGTGTACCCCCAAGTAAACCCATCAGATACAAACACACAAGCACATCTTCCTCCTTTCCCTTTATCTATTTCTAATTCAAACAGTCAACCTCCTCATACATGTTACATACTATTTTAGGTACTGGAAAAGTATGTCAGTGACTAAAATAGAATAATCTCTGCTTTTATAAAGTTTAAATTCCAGGAGGCTAGATAAAAAATAAACAAAATAAAAACTTGATGACTATATACCATGGCAGGTAAAGAGTAGTTCAAAGGAAAAAAATAAACAGGAAAGGGTAATGTAGACTCATTGGAAGAAAAGTATTTTATAAGATGGTCAGAGAAGGCTACTCTACTGACATGACATGTAAGCAAAGGCTGTGGCATAGCTACTTGTCAGTGACTTAAGACTTGAAACTTTGAAAAGTTCTTTAACTTCTTATTTTCCCTTAACTATATATTTAATTAATTTCCAATTTTGACAAAATGATCTACTGAAGTATTACCTCTACCTTATATCCCTGAAGAACCATTGAGGAAGAATGAAAATTTTTTCTTTACCTTCTCAAGAATGCAGATAAACCTGTTAAAATTGAATTTATTTTATTGTGTTCAAAACACTTAGCATGAGATCTACCTTCTTAACAGATTTTTAGGCGTACAATACATTATTGTTGAGTGTAGGTATGATGCGATACAGCTGATCTCTAGAACTTACTCATCTTGTTTGACTAAAACTTTATGCTTGTTGAGTATTCTCATTTCCCCATCCCTCAGCCCCTGACAGTCACCATTCCATTCTTTAATTCTATGAATCTGATAATTTAAGATGCCTCATACAGGTGAAGTCATGCCGTATGTGTCTTTCTGTGGCTGGCTTATTTCACACGGCACAATATGCTTGAGCTTCATCCATGGTGCCGCAAAAACTAAAAATAAGACTACCGTGTGATCCAGTAATCCTACTTCTGGGTATTTATCACAAGAATTCAAATGAGGATCTTGAAGAAATACTAGCACTACTGTGTTCATTGTAGCACTGTTCACAGTAGCCAATATGTGGGAACAAGCTATATGTCCATTGACAGACGAATGGACAAAAAATGTAATATATACATACAGTGGGGTACTATTCAGCCTTTAAAAAGAAGGAAATTCTGTAATATGGGGGAAAAAACCCTTAGTTTCTGAAGGTGGTAGTTTCTTAAATCTTGGTTGCAGTGTGAAATTGGAAACCATAGCAATGAACTCTTCTTTTTTTGTTGTTGAAGTATAATTGATTTACAATATGGTGGTAGTTTCAGGTGTATAGTAAAATACGGCAAAATAATCTGAAAAAAATATGAATATATAACTAAATCACTTTGCTGTATATTTTTCAATGAACTCTTCATGCTCTTGTAAATTAAAATCTGTTTGTGTCTTGAACGTTAAATGGCTCTTTTGCCTATGCATGATTTTTAACATAATGCTTTGATCATTTGGAAAACATTAACTTAATGAGTTATTCAGATATTCCAAACATTGACACATAACATTATACAATATTGAAAAGTCACATCTGTTAATATCACCACTGAGCTCATCAAAAAATCTTTAAGTATTTGGGAAAATAATTTTTCCAAAATTTAATGTTAAATAGAAAGCTCAAAATCTACCATTGACAACAAATACTGTCAGTTGTTTCCCTCAACACGATAGGTTCACTCACTTCTTTTATTTTCAAGAAAATGATTGGCCATATACCTAATTGTAATAACCGCGGTTTGCCAGTCATTTTTTTTTTTCAAGTAAAAATGGTGTTTCGAGCAAAACCAGCTGGTTTACTTGCAAATCAATCACACCAGTGCTTTCCCTTAAAAGAACCATCGTGTTACAACGTGCAGCTGAAGTGCTTTATCCATACTTCCCATTTTGATACCCAGAATATTAAAAGGACATTTATATAAGGGTCAAAATTTACTAAGATTATAATTGTTATTGGTTCATCAAGGATTGAGGACATTCTTAAATAAAATGGCATTGTTTATACTGCAAGATACGGCAGTAAAGAATACAATAACCACTAGCACAGTCTGCAGCCACCACTTTTATTCTGAAGCACTAGAAGTTTTACTTACTGTGTTTTCACCATCTGGACCAATGTCAACACAAGGAAAAAGGCAGATAATGTCTTATGAATATGAAAGCAGTTTGGATTTTGTGAATCCCATGAGAAGGTTCTACTAGAGTAACGTTTCTAAAGCACAATTTTTGTCATGTCACTCCCCTGCTCAAAAGATTTCAATTGTTTATCATTGCCCACAGGGAATTTTAAAAAATCAAACTTTGCAACCTGGAGTGTAAATTTTACATAATCTTACATTAATTCATCTTTTCATTCCATATGCTTCTTCATACAAACTGGCTCTAGATAAATAAAGTTATTGCTATTCCTATTATAAACCTTGGGAGTTTGTGGTTTCTTTCAACCAATTATACTGTTTCCTTTGCCTGAGTGCCTCACCGTCTCTCACATTCTTTATATGCTGGTCTTGCCTTTCTTCAAGGTGCAACTCAAATGAGGCTTAAATGGCTATTACAGCTCCCTCTTCTGAAAGCACATAGCACTTTGAACCTCCCCCGTGCCACTTATTTTCTACCTGGTAATAGCACCTCACATCCCATGAAACCCAGTAGGATGCCTTATATATGGTCTGTGCCGAACAAATACTTGTTGAAGAAACAGGTGTTTGCTTGCATTGAGTCATTTGTTTACACGTTTCCCTGCAGCTACCCTATAAGATTGTTGGCTGAAGGTAGGGTTAATGCTTTTGTTCCCTCAATGAAGTATTCCTTGTTGTGGAACTCATTATGGTACAAGGCCATTCAGCTCACAGCCTCAATCTCATTAGCCGGTCTCTTCACCTTGGCAATTCTCAGAATTGTATAAAGTTCTGCCAACCAAAAGCATAAGGATGCTAAAACACTGTGAACTGTGTAGAAAAGTACTGATTTTTTTTAAAGTTATGTTTGAAGGCTTATTGAGGCAAAATTACCATTTAGTTAATTTCCTTGAACATCCACTTAGTTACTTAGAATAAAAGCATTACCACCTAAAATTGTCATTTCACTATTTTCCTTCTGGTTTCAAACTTAAATATTTTATGGACCTTAAGGAAATAGCATAGCTTGATTAGGATATGCCCATGCCTAAATCACTTAGTGTGCATGCTTATTTGACACAAGAGCAAGCTGAGTATGCTGTCTATAAATTGCATCAGAGACTAACTAAGCCTTGTCTTTGAGGGAATTTCAGAGAGCTACTTTCTTTTCACAGAAAACCCTAAGAAAAACTTAGAACATAAAAACAAAACAGGGTTTCAGTTCATTTCTCCATTTATCTGTCTAAATTGGGAAATATCTCACATATTTTTGTCTTCGGGGATTGCACATATGGAAGAATAGGGTACTTGTCTTACCTGGAAGTAAATAAGAATCAGTGCCTATTTTCCTTTGATCCTTGAGAAATGTGCATCTGTTTTCTCTTTAGGTAAGATGGTATAGACAATGGATATATCAAAAGACTTACAAATAAAAGTGAAAGCCTTCTATTATTAGCCACCAAATCATTAATTGCAGGGTTCAATGAAATGTATTCCAGTGTAAGCAAGTCAAACATAAGTCCTTGCTGTGCTAAGTCCAATGGTCTAGAGGACAGTCTTGCAGGTCTTCTTATCTGTCCTGGAACCAGAATTCAGGCGTGTCCCCTTCAGTCTGGAGGACTTTACAACCTCTACCAAATAGCACTTGCTCCGTAATGAGCCATCATACGGATGCTGCTGCTGCTAAAGCCACCTTCCCCGTAGCCAGTGGAGTGGATGTCGTGAGGTGTGCCCACGGGTCAGGAGGGTGGGCTGGGCATCTGGCTCCAGTCACTATCACCACAGCTGGATCAGATTCAGCTCTTTCGGAGATGTCCTCCAGGTACTGTGGGAGGAAGAAGGACGATCAGTTCCCTTCCAGACACCTCGCCCTGCTCAGCCTAATCTTCCCCGCGCCAGCTGTTTCTAATCATGCACACAGCCCCAGAGAATTTGTTTGGGACACTTTCCCTTGTTTGCCGCTTGCTTCATGCACCTAGAGCTTCTGCTTCCTTTACCTGGCCCCTTGCCTTAGTTCAAAGGCCAGACTGTGCTTCCTTTCTTCCTACCTCCGGGGCAGCTGTGAACTCTGACCACCTGCAATCTTCCCCGCAGGTGAAGTTCCCTTTGACTCCTTCTCTGCAACGGCCTTCAAGTGCACCTTTCAACAGCTTCTCACTCAGAGGGAAGAAAAAGATCAAATTCTGCTTTCCTTAGATACCATTCCTATAGACAGATGACATTTTAATTTGCTAAAAGACGCTGGCTTATTACAAAATATATTCGTGAATTCTAGTCAGAATTCACTCATGCTATGTGCAAGAGTTTATCCCTCCACAAACGTGGATTTTCTTTGTATACCGATTTTCCCTGAACAGCAGACATTTCTATCTAAAATATCCTTTTGTCCATTTTGGGACCCGGGACGTAGAAGCAGATGCCATAAACTGAAATAGTTAATGATTAAACCAAGAAAGGTATCAGCTCTGGTTCGTTCCCTCCATGGATGTTATAGTTTAGGTCATTTCCTAACCCGTGACAATTTCAGTTTTTGTTGAAGGGGTCCTGAATAATTTGAGAAAAGGTGAGGAGAGATCTAATGCAGTGGAACCAAAATGAATTGCTGAGTTAATGCAGTAGCTGCCCATCCCAAGGAAAGAATGTATATGCCTATTCTTTAAGGTTCCTACATGCCATGCCATACTTATTATTAGCCTACTACATTCTCTTACATTATTTGATAAATATTCTGTATGAAAAGACTTCAGTAGACTGGAATTGTGCCATGCATAGCTCAATCAATAGAGTTAAGGTGACACTGTTTGGTCTTCCCATCCTATGGGAACACTACAAGTGATTATTTTAAATTTCACTCCTTTGAATGCCCTTTTCGCTATAAATATTTTTATTATGTTTTGCCTAGTTGGGTACACAATGAATGATCTCATTTTTGAATGGCAAGATGAGGCACCTGTACAAGTGGCAGAAGGACTCACTTTGCCCCAGTTTCTGTTGAAAGAAGAGAAAGATTTACGATACTGCACTAAACATTACAACACAGGTAGGAGTTGAGTGTTCTTCATTACACTTATGACTTGTGGTTTTATGATATTCAGATGTTTCTTAATTATAGCGCTAGGTTAATTATTCTAACAATTTATAGCTGAATTTTTTTTATAGTCATAGAGCAGAGAATGGATATCTTTGAAACTTACGGAAGCTTTGACTCATCACATCTTGTTATATAATTGGTTTGTATGGAAAAAAAAGAAATGCTTGGTGTTCAATTATATTTAACTAATTTCTTTTGTTGTGAAATGCCTATAGTTACATAGTAATGATGTTTCCAAAAAAGTTCCTTTAATTTCTATGTGAGAGATAAAATGTACTTTTTAACTGTCCTGTAGCTGTAAACATTGTGTTTGCTTAAAAAATGAAAGAGGTCGCTTTTTTTTTAAGGCTCCACTTGCCTAAATTTTTAGTTTAGCCACAATGTCATGCATTTCAAGATATTGTTACTAAGCACCTACTACTCACATTGACACAGTAGCCTTTTACCTTTGAGAATAAATATCAGATACAGTCATCAACATCAAAGACTGCAAGATTTGTACGTTCATGTTATTTGTTCACTTCTCTCACAACTGGAACTGGCTATTTCCGTAATATCTCTTCTAATTGCCTAATCTACAAGTTCCCTTAAACTGCCCACAGATGATGCATCACTCCAAAGTGGTGAGCGCGTGGCCTCCCACTAGCATCTGTGGCTGCTCTTATTATTTCCATATAGTAACTATGATTTTTCTTGGGCTCAACATTTCCAGAATTGTGACCTGGCCTTTCACTATATAGTCAGCCCTCCATATCCATGGGCTCACATTCAAAGATTCAACCAACTGGGGATTGAACATATTGGGAAAAAAAATTCTAGAAAGTTCCAAAAAGCGAAGTTCTCCCTGTACCATTTGTTAAGGAGACCATGCTTTCCCTGTTGAATAGTCTCAGTCCTTTGTCTAAAGTCAATTGACCATAAATGATCAGTTCTTGACTTTCAATTCTATTCCATTAATCTGTATATCTTTACTTACGACAGTACCATATTTTGTGATTATCGTAGATTTGTAGCAAGTCTTAAAATTGGGAAGTGTGAGTTCACCAAATTTGTTCTTTTTTTCCCTCAAGGCTATTTTGGCTATTGTATGTCCCTTGCATTTTCATACTAATTTTAAGATCAGCCTGTCAGTTTCTGCATAAAAGCCAGTTGGGATTTTGATAGAAATTGCAATAAATTTGTAGATCAATATGGGAAGTATTGCAATCTTAACCATATTAACTCTTCTGATTAATGACTACAAAATGACTTTCTATTTATTTTGATCTTCTTTAATTTTATTCAACTGTGTTTTGTAATTTTTAGTGTAGAAGTTTTATACTTTTTTGTTAAATTTATTTCTAAATATTTTATTTTATTTGGTTCTTATAAATGGAATTGTTTTCTCAATTTAATTTTTGGATTTTCCATTGCTAGTGTACAGAAACACAATTGCTTTTTGTATACTGATAGTGTATCCTGTAACCTTGCTGAACTCTTCAGCTCAAGTAGATTTTTAGTGAATTCTTTAGGATTTTCTAAATACAAGGTAATGGCTTCAACTTATAAAGATAGTTTTACTGCTTTCTTTTCAGTCTAAATGACTTTTATTTAATTGTTTGCCTAATTACCCTTGCTAGAACCTCAGGGTACAGTGTTTAAAAGAAGGCATAAAAGCAGACACGAATCAAGTGAAATAATAGACATTTTAGTACTTTGCAAGTATGAAGTGCTAATCAAATGTGAAGTAATAAGATTATATATTATTTCCTGAAATAGTACACTGTTCTATTACATTGCTTCTAGGTGCTAACAGAAAAATGAGAAAACTATTTTTCAGAAAACAATTTGCATATATGATTTGGGATCCCATTTCATTATAACTTTATAATTATACAGAAATAATAGTTATATAATTTCACTATAATTGTATAATTATACAGAAAGGTGTAGGGCAAAATTATGATGAAAACAAAATTGTGACATTTGCTGCAATAACAAAGACCTATTTTTACCAATTACTGCATTTATTTCACAACCAATTAGGAAAGTTTACATGTATAGAAGTGCGATTCCATCTTGAACGACAAATGGGCTACTATCTGATCCAGATGTACATTCCCAGTCTCCTGATTGTCATTCTCTCCTGGGTTTCATTCTGGATCAATATGGATGCTGCTCCAGCCAGGGTAGCCTTGGGAATAACCACCGTGCTGACTATGACTACACAGAGTTCAGGATCACGAGCTTCCTTACCAAAGGTAAGTGCGCTAAATGGGCACACACGCATATTTGCACTAATATGTATATATATCATTATCCATTTTGGCCAGATCTTTTTCAGTAGTATTTACAGTTGGTCTCTGATTTACCATGGTTCGACTTAACGATTTTTTTGACTTTTATATGGTGTGAAAGTGATAGGCATTCAGTAGAAACCACACTTAGAGTTTTGAATTTTGATCTTTTGCTGGGCCAGTGACGTGTGGTATCTGCTCTCATGATGCTGGGCAGTGGCAGCTACAGCTCCCGTCAGCCACGTGATCAGGAGGGTAAACAATGATACACTCACAACCCTTCTGTACCCAGACAACCATTCTGTTTTCCACAGTCAGTACAATATTCAATAAATTACATGAGACAGTTAACACTTTATTATAAAATATGCTTTGTGTGTTTTAAAGATGTGCTGAAATAAAACATAGGAATACCTTTTTATGCATTTAGCAACATAGCAATAGAAAATTATTTTCTTTTTCTAAATGAAAAAATTTCTAAGAGAGAAATTTCTACTGTCTAAATTAAGTAATCCTGTCTGACCTCCAACAAGCTTCACTATTCTTTTCATTACAATGATGTACGTTAATGTAATAAAATCATATTCACTTTCCTGGTGCATTTGATGCTATCTCCCTGCCATGCCAAGTAAATTATAAATCTGCTGTCATGGCTTCCTTACCCCTTACTATGAATTGCATCCTCTGGCTCAATTTATTCAATTAAAAATGTCTAAATAAATAAAAGTTGATGGCAGGATATTTTATCACTAAAAATGTTACTTACTATCAGAAGAACTTGATATTTAACAATGCTCACTGTGCCTTGCTAAGATTTAATTGTTGTCTTTCAAAATAAGGTTTACTTTTATTAACACATAATTGTATTTTCAAAATGATCTATATCAACTAGTGTTTTATAAGATATCATCCAAATGAAAATTGTAAATCTGTTTATAAGATTAAATGCTTTTCTATATACGGATAAATGTCTCAAGGGCTCTGAGTAATAGTTGAAGTTCCATAGTCAATTTGTAAATGAAATTGCCAGTTTACTCATCGATTTTTTTCTCCACGAGCTAAACAGAAATGAAAGCTCATTCATTCCGTAAGTTGTTATCCAGATAGTGGGGCACTTTAGTGATTCATTTAAGGAAATTACAGTTTCTGTGAGGCAGAGCAAAAAGGCATCTGGATACAGAGATGAAAGCAGAATTGGGAGAGCATAAAGGTTTGCGTGGAGGAAACAGAAATGAAGAAAGCAATAAATTAAAAAAACAGAACAGAGACAGGAGTTTTTTGTTGTTGTTGTTGTTTTTAAGGAAAGAAAGGTCTGAGATGACTTCGTAGTTTTTCTCAAGAAGTTTTTTTTAAAGGCATTAATTTCACCGTGATCTCAGGGAAGGAATAAATTTTCAATCATTAGCTCAAATACACACATAGATATATACAAAACCTCTCCATCTCTCAGATCATAGAGACACTGGAAATATGATAACAGATTTAAAGAATTGATTAGCAAACAGATATCTTAAGAGTTGGTGATTATATCATCTTAGGCTTTGTGATAGTTAAGGAATGGGTTATGTACAGACGTTATGTACATTAGAATTCAGGATGACAGATGCTGAAGTCCCAGAATAAACAAGAATTATCCTATTGGATGAGATCATTCAAAAGAGTAGAATTCTCTTGAAAAACGCAATCTTGATTCTGCGATTTGGAAAGGCAAGGGGCGAGGGCTCACACTTGCATTTAGGAATAGGAGTCTGAAACCACGCACCTTAAGATCTGCTCTTCTCAACCTCTCAAAAGAACGCTCAAATGCCTGAAAATCTTGCCACAGAAACATCCACCATTCTCATACTGACAAAAATCCAGGAAGGAGGAAAACAAAATTAAATTCAGGAAAACAATAGGGGATTATCAGACACAGGAGGAAGAAACAATAAATCACTAATTTATGATAATCGCTTAGTGTTCTGTCCAGGCTCTCTGCCAATGCATCTCTTGTAGATAAGAAGGAGCTTGGAAATTGGTCAAGTAAGACCCAAAGTAGAAAATCTCAGAGAATGTACTTGAGCCAACGCCTTGTGAACTACAGACCTGAGATTCCTCGCTGATATTTCCTGTTGCACTGGCTTCTGCGGTGTCATAGATCAGGCATGTAATAGCCCACAGCCAGAAGACTCCTGTGATTCATTTCTTGGAACTTGGAGCAATCTGGCATTTCCGCAGTGCCTGCATTAGGTGGCCAGAAGAGGGTGACAATGCATCCCGTGGCCAGCATTTTTTCAAAGTTGCAAAACTTAGGAGCACTTCCTAACATTGTGTATTTGGAGGAGAGTGAGTGAGAAAAAATGGCAGTGATCATAGAGCCATGTCGTGGAGGGTTTTATAGAAGTTGGTAAGGATTAAGTTTATTTTGGATGGAGTTTGGAAGAATCTTAATAGGAAGAGGTAAAAATGGAAACAGAGATACTACCAAGAAAACTATAGCTCAGAGCAGAGGATGGTCTGGTAGATTGGTAGTTGCAGAGATGGAGAGTAGCAGATGGATTTAGAAAGAGGTAGATTTTTTTTTTTTGAGAAAATCTCAAATAGAGATGAAATAGACAGGGTTTGCTTATGAACTGGACTTTGAGGAGTAAGGGAAAGGTGGGAGTCAAGGGTAGCCTTAGGCTAAGTAACTGGGCAAGTAGTGGTAATAGTTACTCATGGGGAAGGCTGGGGGAGGTAAGAGTTCTATGGTTGAACATGTTAAGTTTGAGATATTTATGACGGTCACATGGAATCATCAGAAAGGACACCCAAGGCTCAGACTTCAAGGAGTAAACTACAGATGCATAGGGAAGCAGACCAGAGATGGTTCTTCTAAGAGTAAAAGAAAGGGGGAAAGAAGATGTATTTGTGGTTGGCCCTCCTCCTCCAGTTGGAAATGGACCTGCATATTCAAAGTCCCTTCTCTCCTTTCCTCTTCTAGGTCCATCTCTCCCCCACACGCAGAATAGGTTAGACAGCTCAGTTAAAAGCTAGACACACTCACCCCAAAACTTCCCCCCAAACTCGTTGAGATTCCTAACATTTTGTGATTTTTTTTTTAGATGTGAAAAGCAATCCTCCTTGGGAGAATTAGATTTTAATCAGGGGTCAAAGAGAGGATAGTATTAGTCACTGAACTATTTTTGAGTATATATTTGATTTACACTGATACATAGTTAAGATCCTGGCACTGAGGGAATTATATTTTTTATTAAGTGTAGGGATGGGTAAGAATAGAGAAAATCATAGGAGGGACAAAATATCATTTTAATTTGTAAACTATGATTCTAGAAAGAATTGCTTTAGAAAACTCTGGGAAGATCTGGGTATACAGCAATATTTTTCCCCATTCAATTTGTTTGTGAAACCCACCAGGAGTAGCTTTTTGAGAGGACAAACTATCTCTTACATATTTTTATCCTCAGAGCCTAAATCAGTACATGATATGGGCCTATTGAGTAAATGTCATGCAGATAATTTAAAGACAGTGTGAGCTTTTAAACTTTACTCCATAGTTAACTTGAAAAGCAAGAATATGCCATTTTTTCATCTCTCTCAAAAAGAATGTAAAAACTCAACTGAATTACTTTTATGTAGAATCATATATTCCCCTGAGAATCACCAAATTAATGAAAAAGAATTTAAATATTGCCATGTATCTACTGTACAGTATAATAAAAACATTGATTCTTAGAAAACATAACAATAGCTTTCACATTGTTTTTTTTTAACATCTTTATTGGTGTATAATTGCTTTACAATGAATGGTGTGTTAGTTTCTGGTGTATAACGAAGTGAATCATCTATATGTATACATATATCCCCATATCTCCTCCCTCTTGCGTCTCCCTCCCACCCTCCCTATCCCACCCCTCTAGGTGGTCACAAAGCACTGATACTAAGTTTTTATTCTTCATAAAGACACCAACTATAGAAGTGATTACAGCTGTCAGAACATATAAATCTAACTGCTATATTTATATTTGGATGCCATGATTGTGTGGGCACACAAAGATCTACATGACATTACACAGAAAAGACGGGATGGGAAGGAAAATGAAGTATTTGTATTCACTACTCTGTTCTTTTCTAATTAGCTCTCATTCTTCTCAAAAAAAATACCCTGCAGTTTTAAAGGAGAGTAAATTGTAAATATCAGCGGTAATTAAATTGGGCAACGGGCAATGGATTCCAATCTTTATAACCAGGATAATTAATCATGATAAAATCCAATATACACATATTCAGGACACCAGAAGCAGACTTTCTCTGTTTTCTAATAACATTGCAAAGTAGAATAAATGCAGATTTTTCTGGAAAAAAAAACTTTCTTCTGGAAAGAAGTCTACAGAACCTATGATGCTTATATTCCTTTCCCTACATTATAAAACTTAATTTTTAAAAAAATTATTTATTTTTGGCTGCATTGGGTCTTCGTTGCTGCTCGCGGGCTTTCTCTAGTTGCGGCAAGTGGGGGGCTGCTCTTCGTTGCGGTGCACGGACTTCTCATTACGGTGGCTTCTCTTGTTGCGGAGCACGGGCTCTAGGCGTGCGGGCTTCAGTAGTTGTGGCTCGTGGGCTCTAGAGTGCAGGCTCAGTAGTGGTGGCGCACGGGCTTAGTTGCTCCGTGGCATGTGGGATCTTCCCGGACCAGGGCTGGAACCCGTGTCCCCTGCAATGGCAGGCAGATTCTTAACCACTGCGCCACCAGGGAAGTCCCTAAAACTTATTTTTTAGAATGAAAAAGATAAAGCCTTGCAGTAAACCAGCTCTGCACATTCAAGTGGTAATTTATCAAGCTAATCTGGTCCCAGATTATCACATGGCAAGTAGTCAATGGTCTCCCAGCTCATAAAAACACTTCATTATAGTTAATGTGAGAATGTTGCTGGGGAGACTTTCATTGTATTTCTGAGGATACAATGTTTCCCTGATCTAGTTTTGCTTCTGCAGAGCAACTATTTTGTTTTTATGCGGTAATTACTGTGCTCATAACTCCTTTTCTACATTGTCTTTTAGGAGCTGATTGCTAGATTTTCGGATTAGAACCAACAAACATATAGGACCTTACAGCATGTATTTTATGTGCTGACTTCACTCTTAACTCTCAGATAAAAGTTGAAGAGGCTGGAATATTAAGATACAGAGAGTTATTTCTACTTAGTGTGTTCACAGTTGTTAACTTACGGTGGTAGCTTCAGTAGAAGCAGCCTAATAACCAGGTGATATATTGATACAATAGTAGTTGAGTTTATGGCTCTTTAGCCAGATTAGCTGTCTTTCGATCCTAGCTTTGTAGCTTGGTAGCTGCCTTAGTCTGTTCAGGCTGCTATAACAGAATACCATAGATGGGCTGGTTTATAGACAACAGAAACTTATTTCTCACAGTTCTGGAGGCTGGGAAGTTCAAGATCAAGGTACTGGCAGATTCAGTGTCTGGTGACGGCCTGCTTCCTGCTTCATAGCTGGTGATCTACTAGCTGTGTTCTTTCATGGTGGAAGGGGCAAGGGAGCTCTCTGAGGTCCTTTTTTTTTTTTCCTCGGTACGCGGGCCTCTCACTGTTGTGGCCTCTCCCGTTGCGGAGCACAGGCTCCGGACACGCAGGCTCAGCGGCCATGGCTCACGGGCCCAGCCGCTCCGCAGCATGTGGGATCTTCCCGGACCGGGGCACGAACCCGTGTCCCTGCATAGGCAGGCGGACTCTCAACCACTGCGCCACCAGGGAAGCCCTCTGAGGTCCTTTTTATAAGGGTCCTGATCTCATTCATGAGGGCTCCACCCTCATGACCTAATCACCGCTCAAAGCTCCAGCCTCCTAATACCATCACTTTGGGGGCTTTAGTTCAACACTGGGACTTTGAAGGGACACATTCAGTCTATAGCAGTAGCTATGTGACAAGTTATTTTACATGTCCCAGTCTCCTCATCTTTGAAATGGGAATAGTTTCCTCAACTATTCTGGGGATTAAAAGTGTTACTACTAAGAATACTCAGTAGTTTTATGGACACTACTAAGAATATTCTTGGCATGTTAGTTATTATAATTATTTCTGTAATAATAAATGGCCGATGATGGCAAGTCACTTCACATGGTTCAATCAGTTGAACATTATCTGAGAGCCCATAGTATAACGAGCACTGTATTGGGTCCTAGAAATACAAAGGCAAATAAGATCTGGCCCTTGTCTTAGCTCACAAGATATATTAGCCTAAAAGGAGAAAGATATGTAAATAGATAATGTTGATACAGTGGGGCCAGGTCAATAATAAGATGAATTGTTTGTTGTTTGCTATCAACACATAGTTTGCTAAAATATCAATATAGATCTTTCACCTTGAAATCCTCAAGAACATACTCATTTTTGAATCCTCCTAACCAAAGTTTTTGGAAAATAGCCCTTAGGGATTGTGGAACAGAGTCATTGGCTGAAGGGGGGACATTTAAATGATGCTATCCAGCAGTCACCTTATAAGAACTACCCACAGATAAACATCGTTACAATTGTGATGAGTGACCTGAGACAAGGGTTCTAGGAGCAAAGCAGAGGTAGGAAGGCAGGAAGGGGCTGTACGGTTCTGGGCATTTGTAGAAGGTTTCCCTGAGAATGTCGTTTTTAAGCTGAGACCTGAAGAATTAACCAGTAGTTACACAAAGGAAGGAATGTTCCAGACAGAAGTTAACAAGGAGTTCAAAGCTGCTGAGTCAGGATGGAGCTTGTCAATCGCTTTCAGGTGCCAAGAACTGAAGGAAGGAAAGTAGAGCACAGTAAGCCAGTAAGAAAGTGGCCTGAGATGGTAACTGTCAGATCTGCAGAGAGGCCTTTGCAGATCATCCCCAACTAACACAGCCCCCCTCGCACTGTCCTTCTCTTCCCATTACCCTATTGCAGTTTCATTCTTGCAGTTCTCTTAAATTATCTTTATTTATGTGATTATTTTTTACTGTATGTTTTCCCCCACTTGAATGTAGGTTCAATTAAAGATGTATCTTGTCCGTCTTCCTCATCTCTGTAACTTCAGCACTAGGAGAAACTGCGAAACAGGTTATTGTGGTGGAGATCAGTGCAATGGCAGTAGGAGAGGACAGAAAATGATACATTTGAGAAATAGCAAAAAGGTAGGATTCCCAGGCTTGGGTCTTTGATATGAGAGAATCCTAGATTTGGAGGTGAACAACCACGAACAGCATACCGCCTTTTCACCAGGAGGAAGTGGCCGTTGTGTGTGTTTGCTGTTCGTTTGGCTGAGTCTGGTAGGGATTCATAGGTTCTTTTTAAGTCAGATTAAGTCTGAGGTGCGTGTGCCATCCAGAAGGTACTGTCAGGTAAGAACGTGGTTAGAGAGGGGTTCAGTCAGGAAATGGAGATTTGCAGGCCCTGAGCACAGAGGAGGAACTGAATCCATGGGAAACAGGTAAGGGCTAGAAGTGAGAAGTGTCAGTGTGAGAATAGAAGGGGCACAGGCCATGTCTCTGAGGATCTCAGGAAGGGGAGGAAAGGCCCGCGGAGCCAAGTGGGGTGGGGTGGAGGGAAGAAACCTGGAGAATGTGGGTCAAGGAGCCACAGGAAGAGTGTGCTTTGAGAGAAGGAGGTGATCTTCCACACGTGGCTTTGGATTGGTTTCCAAGACAACAGTCTTCCTGCCTGGTGCGTCTAATTAGCAGATATTCAGGTTTCATTTTCTCATACTCATATGTCCAAGGAGTCACACTGAGGAGAGATGGTTGCTTAAAATAGAGTCAGGGTTCCAACAGCACGGTGGACAATGGGACTTCAGCAAGGTGGTCCAGAGGAATGGGCTGGCTTAGAGTGAGACTACCCCAAAGGACAGAGGTGACAGCGGGTGGAAAGAAGGTGATATTCTGAGTCACAGAGGGAGTGAGTCGTGTGTTGTGAATACATCGTGAACGTGTTGGCGTAGGAACTGCTGCTTTATTTTGAGGTTACTAGCGCTAGAGTTCCAAACTTCCCAGGGCCTGTGCTTGCCGTCCGTGGAGGGGCAGAGACGATGGAGGAGAAAGAGAGTTGAAGTTGGTGATGGGAGTCAGGAGAGGATGAGGAAAATAGACTTTTCAGGCTCAACGCTCAGGTACAGATCACAGGCAGCAGAAGGCTGGCTGCACAGATGATGTTTGCATAGGTCTCTTGTCATTGAAAACAGTCATCGGGTTCATTTGGAAGTTAAATATCTGATTTAATCTCTTTGGTCATGTTATTATAGATCCAGGTTGTTAAAAAATGCACACACACTCTATGAGTTATATTCTTCCAGGAAGGGTGTAGCTTGAGACTGTGCCTTTGAAAGCTGTATTATATCTTCCAGGACTGTATGTATTTGAGGGCAACCAGAAATTTCTGACATAATTGCAGAGCTCATGAGATTTAAATCTACACTTTACAAAGAGCTGGACACTCAGCACAGCACTAGAATAAATTGAAGGCATACATCTCTTTGCTCAGTAGAGGTCATTCTGATCAGTAGAAATCACACTTAAGATGCAGGAGGACTGACATGGCCCGCCTGAGCTGAGGTGTTGGCAGCAGCCATTCCGCACTAGTAACTCCGGTCAGAAGAGCTGGGTGCAAGGCCTCTGCACGTGGCCCCCAGTGAGCAAGTGAAACCTGACTAAGCACAAAGGGGGAAAAAAAAAGCCATCACAGAGCTGTGACTATTTTCAAGGCTAATCTTTTTCTCTGTGGAACACTGCCTTTGGGGCAAAACAAGGAAGAAGCAGGTGATTCTAATGTGCAGCGCAGGACAGCCACTGCAGGCCAGCTTCTCCAACTCTGAAGGCATGCCAGTCATGTGGCTGACAAGGTCTTGATGATCCGGCTGGGTGTCAGGCCTGAGCCTCTGAGGTGGGAGAGCCGAGTTCAGGACATTGGTCCACCAGAGACCTCCTGGCCCCATGTATTATCAATCAGCGAGAGCTCTCCCAGAGATCTCCGTCTCAACGCTAAGACCCAGCTCCACTCAACAACCAGCAAGCTACAGTGATGGACACCCTATGCCAAACAACTAGCAAGACAGGAACACAACCCCACCCATTAGCAGAGAGGCTGCCTAAAATCATACTAAGTTCACAGACACCCCAAACACACCACCGGACACAGTGCTGCCCAAGAGAAAGACAAGATCCAGCCTCATCCACCAGAACACAGGCACCAGTCCCCTCTGCCAGGAAGCCTACACAACCCACTGAACCAACCTTACCTACTGGGGGCAGACACCAAAAACAACGGGAACTACGAACCTGCAGCCTGCGAAAAGGAGACCCCAAACACAGTAAGGTAGGGAAAATTAGAAGACAGAGAAACACACAGCAGATGAAGGAGCAAGGTAAAAACCCACCAGACCAAACAAATGAAGAGGAAATAGGCAGTCTACCTGAAAAAGAATTCAGAGTAATGATAATAAAGTTATCCAAAATGGACAAATTTATAGAAAAGCACAACCTTCTAAGACTGAACCAGGATGAAATAGAAAATATACACAGACCAATCACAAGCACTGAAATTGAAACTGTGAATAAAAACCTTCCAACAAACAAAAGCCCAGCACCAGATGGCTTCACAGGCGAATTCTATCTAACATTTAGAGAAGAGCTAACACCTATCCTTCTCAAACTCTTCCAAAATATAGCAGAGTGAGGAACACTCCCAAACTCATTCTATGAGGCCACCATTACCCTAATTCCAAAACCAGACAAAGGTGTTACCAAAAAAAAAAAACTACAGGCCAATATCCCTGATGAACATAGATGCAAAAATCCTCAACAGAATACTAGCAAACAGAATCCAGCAGCACATTAAAAGGATCATACACCATGATCAAGCGGGGTTTATCCCAGGGATGCAAGGATTCTTCAATATATGCAAATCAATCAACGTGATACACCATACTAACAAATTGAAGGAGAAAAACCATATGATCATTTCAGTAAATGCAGAAAAAGCTTTCAACAAAATTCAACACCCATTTATGATAAAAACTCTCTGGAAAGTAGGCATAGAAGGAACTTACCTCAACATAATAGAGGCCATATATGACAAACCCACAGCCAACATCATTCTCAATGGTGAAAAACTGAAACCATTTCCACTAAAATCAGGAACAAGACAAAGTTGCCCACTCTCACCACAATTATTCAACATAGTTTTGGAAGTTCTAGCCACATCAATCAGAGAAGAAAAAGAAATAAAAGGAATCCAAATCGGAAAAGAAGAAGTAAAACTGGCACTGTGTGCAGATGATATGATACTATACATAGAGAATCCTAAAGATGCCACCAGAAAAATACTAGAGCTAATCAATGAAATTGGTAAAGTAGCAGGATACAAAATTAATGCACAGAAATCTCTTGCATTCCTATGAAAAATCTGAAAGAGAAATTAAGGAAACACTCCCATTTACCATTGCAACAAAAAGAATAAAATGCCTAGGAATAAACCTACCTAAGGAGACAAAAGACCTGTATGCTGAAAACTATAAGACACTGATTAAAGAAATTAAAGATGATACAAACAGATGGAGAGATATAACATGTTCTTGGATTGGAAGAATCAACATTGTGAAAATGACTATACTACTGAAAGCAATCTACAGATTTAATGCAATCCTTATTTAAGTACCAATGGCATTTTTCACAGAACTAGAACAAAAAATTTCACAATTTGTATGGAAACACAAAAGACCCCGAAGAGCCAAAGCACTCTTGAGAACGAAAAACGGAGCTGGAGGAATCAGGCTCCCTGACTTCAGACTATACTACAAAGCTACAGTAATCAAGACAGTATGGCACTGGCACAAAAACAGAAAGATCAATGGAACAGGATAGAAAGCCCAGACATAAACCCACGCACATATGGTCACCTTACTTTTAATAAAGGAGGCAGGAATGTACAGTGGAGAAAGAACAGCCTCTTCAGTAAGTGGTGCTGGGAAAACTGGACAGGTACATGTACAACTATGAGATTAGATCACTACCTAACACCGTACACAAAAATAAGCGCAAAATGGATTAAAGGCCTAAATGTAAGGCCAGAGACTATCAAACTCTTAGAGGAAAACATAGGCAGAACACTCTATGACATAAATCACAGCAAGATCCTTTTTGACCCTCCTCCTAGAGAAATGGAAATAAAAACAAAAATAAACAAATGGGACCTAATGAAGCTTAAAAGCTTTTGCACAGCAAAGAAAACCATAGACAAGATGAAAAGACAATCCTCAGAATGGGAGAAAATATTTGCCAATGAAGCAACAGACAAAGAATTAATCTGCAGAATATACAAGCAGCTCATGCAGCTCAATATCAAAAAAACAAACAACCCAATCCAAAACTGGGTAGAAGACCTAAATAGACATTTCTCCAAAGAAGATATACAGACTGCCAACAAACACATGAAAGGATGCTCAACATCACTAATCATTAGAGAAATGCAAATCAAAACTACAATGAGGTATCACCTCACACTGGTGAGAATGGGCATCATTAAAAAATCCACAAACAGGGCTTCCCTGGTGGCACAGTGGTTGAGAGTCCGCCTGCCGATGCAGGGGACGCGGGTTCGTGCCCCGGTCTGGGAAGATCCCATATGCCGCGGAGCGGCTGGGCCCGTGAGCCATGGCCGCTGAGCCTGTGCGTCTGGGGCCTGTGCTCCGCAAGGGGAGAGGCCGCAACGGTGAGAGGCCCGCGTACTGGGAAAAAAAAAAAAATCCACAAACAATAAATGCTGGAGAGGGTGTGGAGAAAAGGGAACCCTCTCACCCTGTTGGTGGGAATGTAAATTGATATAGCCATTATGGGGAACAGTATGGAGGTTCCTAAAAAAAGTAAAAATAGACCTACCATATGACCCAGAAATCCCACTTCTGGGCATATACCCTGAGAAAACCATAATTCAAAAAGAGTCATGTACCCCAGTGTTCATTGCAGCTCTGTTTACAATAGCTAGGACATGGAAGCAAGTTAAGTGTCCATCGACAGATGAATGGATAAAGATGTGGCAATATATATATAATGGAATATTACTCAGTCATAAAAAGAAATGAAATTGAGTTATTTGTAGTGAGGTGGATGGACCTAGAGTCTGTCATACAGAGTGAAGTAAGTCAGAAAGAGAAAAACAAATACCGTTGGCTAACACATATATATGGAATCTGAAAAAAAAAAAGTTCTGAAGAACCTAGGGGCAGGACAGGAATAAAGATGCAGACATAGAGAATGGACTTGAGGATACGGGGAAGGGTAAAGGTAAGCTGGGACGAAGTGAGAGAGTGGCATGAACATATATACACTACCAAATGTAAAATAGATAGCTAGTGGGAAGCAGCCGCAAAGCACAGGGAGATCAGCTCAGTGCTTTGTGACCACCTAGAGGGGTGGGATAGGGAGGGTGGGAGGAAGACACAAGAGGGAGGGGATATGGGGATATATGTACATGTATAGCTGATTCATTTTGTTATATAGCAGCAACTAACACAACAATGTAAAGCAATTATACTCCAATAAAGGTGTTAGAAAAAAAGATGCAGGAGGAGACCCAGAGGGTCCCTTTGTTGGCATATTTCACATGTAAGTTGACACCTCTTTTGAAAAGAAAATCAATTTATTCCAAGGTATTACCAGCGTGTCACTCCAGAAAGTGAATTTCCATATGAATCATCACCTATGGCTCACTTTTCCCCATGTTTTGACATTTTACACCTTCATTTATCTGCCCATTCACTCACACATGGGTCAAACAACACTGTGGCGGAGAATAAAACAGATGCCATCTGTCCTCAGAGACTTCACACTCTAAACAGAAAGAGAACAAGAAACAAGCAATTACAATGCAATGTGTTCAGGTAAGCACAGGTTTCCTGGGATTCTGAACCGGATTTGGGTGAAGTTTAGCGTGAGACCTGAAGGGTTAACTGGGTGTAGGAGAGTGTCCTTTTTTTTTTTTAGAAAAAACACATAATGTTCAGGGCATCATATCTGCATATTACACTCAAATAATTCAGGCAGAAAAGCATATAAAGATGGAGATGAGAGAGAGAGAGGGAGGGAAGGAGGGAGGGAGGGAGAGAAATGTAACTTAATGTTAACAACTGCAGAACTTGGGAGTTCTTTTTACTGTTCTTGCAAAGTGTCTGTAGGGTTAAAATTATTTCAAAATAAAAAACATTTTTTATGAAGAAAATAAGGAGCTACAAGTTCAACAGCATTATCTGTGTTTCAATATTACTTCATACTTTTTCAAGCATTCTGCTACCCTAAAGGTATATTTCAGTGTTACTGCACACTTACCAAGCATGATACTATTCTACCCTGAAGGTAAAATTACATTTCATCTTATTTTCTTTCATCATACATTTGGTCTAGCGCTTCATTTGAAAAAACTTATTAGGAAAAAATACACATTTTAATGTATGACTAAAACATAAAACTTGCAGAATTAATTTCTGAAAAATTTTTAAGTAAAAAAAAAAAGAAATGTTACTTCATTGCTTTTTTTTTTCCAAGCTGGTATATAAATAGTATAATTCATTATTGTGCTCAATGGAAGTGACAAGTCAATTTTCTCGCTGTTTCTTTCCTGGCTAGGTTTCGTATGTCAAAGCTATTGACATTTGGATGGCAGTGTGTCTCCTTTTCGTGTTTTCAGCACTACTGGAATATGCAGCTGTCAATTTTGTATCGAGACAACATAAAGAACTTCTGAGATTTCGACGAAAGAGAAAGAATAGGGTAGGCGATTAAATGCATTAAGTTCTCTGGGATACAATTCTCCCTGGAAACTGAATTTGGCATATTTAATAGGGAGGTACAGAGAGGAAATGGGGACAGGGACTAAATGAAATGGTGTCCCTTTGGTTTTGTCCAGCTGAAACTTACATTGTCAAAAATAGCCTCAGGGAGAAAATGGTAACATCGAACTATACACAGCAGATCTGGTGACATGAGAGTTTTATCAACTTCTTTCTAATGTATGTCTTGGAACGACACCATTATTTGCTTCCACTAACAAAATCTATCATTTCTTATTGGCAAGGTTGCAGTGTCTCTGATGGTTTTACTTGACATAAGTCAACAAATATAGCTATTAAAGTTGTACCTTTTTTCGAACTAATTCCTTTAATTGTTTCCATCAAATATCACCTATTTATTAATACTATGATGTTGATGTAAAAACTCTGTGGTCTCCTTTTTATGTACACTTTTATGTTTTTAAGACATTTCTTCTGAATCCCCACTCGAAACACAATAAGGTGTATTTTTGCCTTGCTATCACTTGATAAGTCAAACCCAGAAGAAATTTTATTTAGAGCATCATTGGGAGACCACATGAAATTGTAGAAGTAATCTCCTAATTGGATTTGTAAGTACAGGATGGCAGTTGTTCACCTCTATTAAGACTTGTAATGTCATCTCTCTTTATATTTACATAATTTCAATTAGCCCCTTTCCTTTTCTGCAAGGGAGAGTCTCTATCAACCAGCATATCTTTGAGTTTACTTTTAATGTGAATGTGCCAGCTGACATTTTGAACGCAAATGGTCTCTTAATCAAGAGAAATATCAAAGTTGTATATTACAGGAGAAATTGTGGCCAGAATCCAAAATACTGTAATATTTAAGTCAAAACATTCTCAACTCTTAAAAGTAATAGTCTGGTTTATATGTAGTGTGCATTTTTAAGGATTTAATTTTTTAAGGAATTTCTTATGGTTTCTGAATGACTGACTGTGATTTATATATTTTATAAATTTTTTTAAGAAGCTCTAAGCCATGATCTCCCAGTGCTAAGCCTACTCGGTATTAAACATATTCTAAGGCAGTAACTTATCCAATCATGTCTAATTGACTCCCCAGAATCATCACCTGCTCCAATAAATACCCCAATTCACTGTAGCATGGAAGGAGTTTCAGCATTGCAATACTCTGGGTAACACGGTGGACAGAAGAAACAATGCCAGGGCTTGCATTTGATCAAATTTTTATAAATATTAAAGCACATCATTTATACATTAACATATATTTTCATGGAGAGATTAACTTTTCTTTATCTCCTGCCCCCCACCTCTCCCCGTCTGCTGGTTTCCTTATACTTTTCTCACTCTGCCCAACCCTCCCTCTCTCTCTTTCCTCCTTCTCTTTCCCTCCCTTACTGCCTATTGCTCCTCTCTTTCATATGATACCTGGCACAGGCTGAAGCACTGTAACAGAACAAAGCGTTCTGTATCACAGGGTGAAGCTGTTGTCTTTTTTTCCCATTAATGACTGATTAAGACTATTTTTTCCTTCTAACATGAATCAGAAGTAAAGCAACACTTATTTCCCCCTCTAATTTTCGTTCACTTTTTTACATTTATTTTTCATTTCTGTACCTTTTTTCTCCTTCCTACATGTAGGATGTATCAGCCACGTGCTGCAAACACCAGAAATGGGAAGTCGTTCACATGTGGTGTCCAAAGGGAGGTCTGAGAGCTCAGACATTTTCTGCACCCATCACACATCCAGCAGTCAGAGTAGCTAATGGTTAACATAACAGGCTACAAGTTTAGATACTCAATTCTGATTTCTCCTTAAAAAAAAAAAAAAAATCCTTACCAAAGCAGCTCTTTATCCAGTTTTACCACCTGCAAGTGTATGGGGATAAAAATATTTGACACCCCTTATTCTTTGGCTCACAGAAAGACAGCAAGATTAATGTTTCTAGTGATTGGCACTCTAGAAAAGTATCAAAATGCAAAAATAGTTACACCTGATTATTTTCTAATCACTATTTGAAATATTCAGGGAGCAAATATTGTAATTAACATTTAGTGCAGGAAAAAAAACCCAGTGTTTTTTTTTTTAAGTTCACTTCATACTTTGGGGGGTGGATACCTTGCATATGTGAAAATCTATTAATTGATACATATGTATGTTAAGATGATCTATGCAATTAAAACCAATTGTGCAATTATATTTAATCATCTATGACTTTAATCATCTATCTCTGGTTTCTCAATCCTTTTTGGTCCACTTTACCTTCCCACAGACAGAAGCTTTTGCATTGGAGAAGTTTTACCGTTTCTCAGACACGGTAAATTCACTTTCTTAACTCTAAGTAGAGGAATGTGGTCATTGGTAGAAATGCAGCCAGCATACTGTGCACTCAGGCAGTGTTTGGTGGGGAAACACAGCCCCTTGCACACTTAGAGCTGAACAACCACCAACCCCCTTCAGCTAAGGATACTCTCTTTTTCTAACAATTCCCTTTGTCTTCCCTCGCTCAATCAAAAGATATTGAAATATTGTCTTTCATCCTATTAACCAAACTGGTCAAAATGATTTTAAAATATATATTAAACAGAAATATCACATGTATCTTATAATAGTCTCCATAGAAGAAATAATCATATGCCTTGACAAAATTAGTTTCAAAATAAATGGGAAATTTATTTATATAAATAAGTTCTGAAAACAGCCCCTCTTGCCAGAAAATAGAGACCTAAAAATAAGGCAAAAATAAAATGCTTTGTCCGGCCTGTGTATCTTAAGCATCCTTTCTTAATGTTAAAACATGTTGAGATTCTTTAGAGTAAATGAATGATTTTGGTTTTGATAGCATCCTCGGAAGTGTTCGATTAAAAAGAGGTCACAAGGACACATGTCCAATTATAATGGCTAAATATTTAGAAATGTAATCTACAGTAGAGCATATCAGTAGCTTGACTTGGAGGTCCATAATATAGCACTCAGTGATTAAATTTTAAACATACCAAAAGCCAAGAATTTAGCTTGGGAAATCATATACAAACAGTCCAGTCTACTAAATTAAAATTTCTGGGATACAGTGTATTTTAAAATACCTCCCCAGGGACTTCCCTGGAGGTCCGTTCAGTGGTTAAGACTGCACCTTCCAATGCAGGGGTTGTGGGTTTGATCCCTGCTCAGGGACCTAAGATCCCCCATGCCTCATGGCCAAAAAAAACAAAACATAAGACAGAAGCAATATTGTAACAAATTCAATAAAGACTTTAAAAAAAAAAAAGCTCCCTATCAAAAAAAACAAAACAGAAAAACCTCCCCAGAAGATTCTACTACACACCTTAGTTAAATAATCACTGAACTATTTTTCTTTTCTACTAAAATTGCATAGTTGTTCCCAATATAGCTAGCTACTTCTTCAGTTTTCATCCCTGGTGGAAAAAAAATTCACATGATCCAATTACTTTTACTTGATTATCCTAACGGTAATTTTTAAAAAATTAATTGCCTTGAATTTGCACAATAGCCCATAGTAGCCTCTTTGGGAAAGGTACATATTTAAATTTTCGGTAACTAAACAGTTCATACATATAGTAGCATTAGTATAAAATACATGTATTCAATTAAATATTGCCTTACAAAACAATGCAAAAAGAGCTCTGATGAAAAAAATCAGATTTCCTTCACCAACAGTCAATAAATACTTATTTTTTAAAAAAGAAACAGTATGGTTTTTTACAATATTGTTTAAAATGCAAACACACTCTAAAATACAATAAATGCAAATACATTGATTAGAAATCCGTGCACGCCATTTAGTTTTATAATATTCTAATCATCATGCAAATTTGGGGTTGATCATTTTCACTCTTTGAAAACGATTTTTATCAACCTAATAGCCTTCTGGGCTGAATGAATTCCTCATTTTTTTTTTTAAACTATGCACTTTGCTTAGAAACAATCTGAGCAATCAAAATCTTTAAATCAATATAATGAAAAGGAGGCTCAAGGTGGATGCCATGCCCTTTGTCATGAGTACTGACTTGCATGAGTTCTTCTTAGTACTTTAGTTTGGCAAAAGGGGCAATAACTAAAATCACCCCCTTAGAGAAAGCTTGATCACAACAGAGGGCTGTACACTGATGTACATGGTATTCCAAGGAAAGTTTTAAGTTGGTTCAGCATTGGCTTAGGCATTGCATACAATCTTTTACACCTTACTTTTTCCTCTATGAAGGTACCAGGGAACCTTTTATATGCTGTGAAAGGATGCACATTCACTCTTGTATCCAAATTTCCCCACCCCACACTGTCGTAGCCTGCTGCGTGCTGATCACCCACCGCTGCACCTTGTCATAAATGCTTATCCCCGGGGCTGTGTGTGTGTGGGTGCATGCATGATATGAAAGTATTTTGGTTGGAAGTTGCTCTTCCCGTGTATGATATCATTACTTGAGTCCTGGAGGGTTATAAAGTCTTCAAAATATTTCCGAACATATGTTATTTGTTGAGCAATATGGATGATATGGGATTGCTTTAATGCATTTCATGCAGCTTCTGCACTGCAGTAGAATACTGCAATGGTTTGCTGAGTGAAAACACATACACACGGTGTTCTAGTACCTCTATCTTCCTACTTATTACTGTACATTAATTATTATTTGTGTACACAAATGAAATAAGAATGGACCACTAGTTCTAGATTCAAAAAATAATTACCAAGTTTGTATTTTGTTAGGCGTGATAGTTATCTTTTTTAAATAATTGACTGCATTTTGACTATCAGTACAAAAACTTCCATTTATATATGTATTTATATCCTATCTTACTTCAAAAATAACTCAAGGTAACGTTTAAGAATAACAAATAATTGATTTTTCTGCCTTGAACCTTTTGTCAGCTCTACAGTCTTAGGACAAATGCAAATATATACGTGTACTATTTTGGTTGAAGGGATGAGGCTCCATGCTTAGAAGCAACATGGTACCCATATACACTAAATTATTCAATAAAGTTTCCATTTGAGCTCAGTTTATGCTATATTCTAGAGTAGAAGATATTCTTTCAGTAGGTAAATACTTCCTACAAATTTCTTTGATACATACCTGAGAAAAAAGTAGGTTCTCAGTAAAAGTAAATTCTATATGAGTGACTCTGATACACAGGGGTTAGAAATTTCATTTTCTCAAGTAAAACAAAAGTTGTAAGAATTTAATTATTTCCTGCCAACAAATATTTTGAGTTTATGTTAAACACAACTATTTCTTAGAACTATATCCCCTCTGAAATATCTCTTTAGGAAAATAATATTCAATAAAGTAATATAATCTCTACTTAATTTAGTGACACTTTAGTGACTTCCATCACAAAGTTAACTAAAAAAGATACACTGCTTTTTATATATGCTGTCCACTGTAATATAGTATCTTATTTTGCCCCATAATTATGGGTTGGCAGTGAAAGAATCTAGCACATTAAATAGAAATAGATGTACAGATTTTAAAAAATATTTCATTGACTTCTCAGCAATTCCCCAAAATATATGTATTACGTTTTCATAATATTTCATCTAAAATATTCATCTTTTTAAGCTTACATTTTACCATTCAATAATCTCCAAACCATTCTGAATCTAAATTCAATATGCCAAGCATAAACTTGGCTAATTCATAATTAATTCATGTCATCTGTAAGAAATGCAAGGTTCCCCTGGGATTTCAAGGAATTTTATATTGACAATAGACTTGCAAGTCTAAAGTATTTTTAACCTCATATATAGTTATATTTTTTTAAGCCTTCCATTTTTAAGTGATATAGAAATGTATATAGTTGTCTAAACTGAGGGTTTTATTTTAAGCTGATACTTATTTCAGAAAAATAACTTTTAATTCATTCACATACTTCGTCTTACCTTAGAATTTTCTAAGTGATGTTGATTTTTTCTCAACAAAACCAAGCCATTGTTTTGTTTATTAATACTTTTTTCAAAATCTACACACTTTGAAATCATATAAATGGGAATTAATAGCAATTCACTTTTCCTTCCTTTGTCATTTTCCTACTTGACAATGAAAAGTTACAGAAAGTTATTTAAACAAAAAAACCTTTGGGATAATTTACTTAGCATCTTGATTGTATAAAGAACATCTCAAAGGTATCCAGTAGGGAAAAAACATTAGGATGAAAGTAACATATTTAGTGCTGTTGTATCTCACAGCAGTTCACATAATTAATCATCACTCACGCTGCTTTATATAATTAATGTTTTGTCACCGCTCACTAGCAATCTTCATGCTTTCACCAAGCCTGCAAACAAATAATATTTTTTGTTATTTTTATTTTTGAAGACTAAGAGGATAGGAAATTAATTCTTGTTTCATATATATGTTAGTTTATTATGTTTGATGATAAAGATGAAGCAATTCAACTGAATGACTATATTTACCCTTGGGCTTTCTTTCTGTAATAATTCTAGTTATAATATGCATGTTACATGAGTTAGTCTTTGGCATAATTCTCTAATTAAAGTGAAAAGCACTTAGAATGTTTCATAATATGGTATTGTTGCTTAATTACTGAAACATTTTTCTCACTTCCATATTTAGTGAAAACAGGTCCTCCTGTAGAAAGAATTATACACTAACAAAATGGCTTTTTATATTTTTTTATTGCCTACCCTTCTAACTTGCTTGAAGCATAAGAGGATTGACTTGTGGGTAAATGAAGCTATTTCTTCAATTTTACTTTTTTAATCAGCCACGTTCTTTGGTTCATTTTAATTCATTCTATTTAATCTTTATTATTGTCTGTATTTTGAGTTGCGAAGTGGCTTAATTTTATGAACGTTGAGCACTGGCTAACGTATAGTGCCTGAGTCAAAAGTTTTAGATGTTTGTCTAAACCTTGCTTTTGTGGCCTTTAGTCCCTTAGAAACCCAAGCGAAAGACCTCACCAGAAAATTGAACTATCTCAAAAAAATATTTGAGTGTTAATTGGAATAAAGAATATCACTGCACCTCTGAACATATATAAACACGGGATAATTTTATGACTGAGTTTTACAAAACAGAGAAATTAGTTGAGTCATAAAATAATTTAATGCACCTTCTAGTATAGCAATCTATTATTAATGATGAGCTAATAGAAAACTTCATTCATGCTTAAAATTATTATTTTAAGTGTAGCCCTTCAAAAAGATCCCCAAAGTCAAGTCATTTTAAAAAAATCATAAGATCGTTTTGGAGTTCAGGGGTCCTTGCTTCTCTCATCCTCTCTCCGGGGTAGCGACTGGAGTCTGGTCCAGTAGAGCTGAGATCCTGTTGCTGAAGAAATAAGATGACTCCATGTGCCTCATCTCATGGGCTCACCCCAAATACCTGTGCTGTTTCATGGAACATACCAACAACACTAAAGCCTCCTTGATTGCAGGAATTAGATCTGCAAGAATCCCAGCAGTTGTAGAGCAAAGCCCATCCATCACAACAGTAAGACAGTGAGGCAGCCAAGTGATCCTCCTAGTTTTATGCTGTCAGTTAATTTTTAGTGAAAAGTCTACAAGTGTGAGGCCATCTGGGGAGTCAGCAATTGGTAGGCCTGTTTTATACAGAACTTTAGTGCTCGCTTAGTTTCTGTAGATTTACAATATCTAATGGTAAAATTGTTTAAGCTGTATTTTTCTTTCACATTGTGTATTATGTGATGTCTATAATAATACAATTATAACAAACAAAATATTGATAATACGATAGCAACAATTATCGGGGGTTGTATGTATTTTTCTCACCCTAAAAAAATCTGCTATGTAGTGCTATCATCATCTTTTCTTAGAATAAGAAACCAAGAATCTGAGAATTAAATAACTGGAACTATCCAGACCCCTGGCAATAAATGATGAAGCCATGGAATTGCTTAACTACGATAAAAACATTTGCATTTTCAATGTCAATCTTGAGTCAGATTTTAAATTTGGACCATCGAATATATTTGTGTGACTATATAAAATAGTTGAAAACTATTTCCTATAGCACAGACATTTTTAAAAAATAATGCAGATGCCCAATTTATTTTCATTTTTTAGAACAAGAATCCTTCAACATCTTGCTTTCTATTACCTTTGCCAGGAAATAAATATTTGAATGAGACATTTTAATAAGGGAAATATTTTTACTTAAAATTAAAGTTTCTATTTTTTCACCTCCAAAATTAACAGGAAAGCCACTGGCGGTACATTTGTTAGTGAAATCATATTCCAGATGCTTTTGAAAAAACAATACTGCACCAAGTCACATTATATAATGTAATTGTCCAAAGTCTATTCCTAAAGTATTCCTAGGTCTGTCATAAATTTAAAAATGAGCAGAGATACAGGTCATATAAATAGCCTTACAGATAGCCTCTCCTAGAAACAGCCTTACTTAAAAACAGGAATTATTAAAAAATAAAAATAATACCTCCATACTAACACAGAAGTCACTACAGAGTATATTTTCATAAGCTACCACTTAAAATTTAAATTAGAAAGTGTTAGAGGTGTTCAAAAAATGTTATATCACCATGAATTCAGGCTAACTAGGATAGCTGCATTGTGCCTCTTGGAAATTTTTGTTTCCACAAATTGTGCGTTATGATCACCTAGAGAGCTTGGAAATGCAGATTACTGGGACAACCTAAATGTTAATGAGTACAGATCTCCGCAACTGAGATCCAGAAAACTGGATCTCAGCAGTCCCTCCCAGCAATTCTGAGACAGCTGCTGAGTGGACCACAGTGTGAGAAATATCGTCCTCGTCTGGACTGTCATTATTGCATGTACATAGAATGTGGTCATTTTACACGTTGCCAGCTTTTATGATGGACGAGTGCTGTATGAAGATGATGAAGTTTAAATTGTTCCAAGTGTCATTTTCTATTTAAACACATATCCAGAGTAAAGTGGCTTTGTCAGTATAACTCCATAGCTCTGATTACAGGTTGAGGAGACCAACTTACTTGCACGACAGAAATAAACTTTAATCTCATATGTCATTTGCTCAGCTTTACAGTAGGATAAAAAGCAGGAGAGAGAGCAGATAAAGCGTCTTCATCTAAGTGCGAGGCCTTATAGCTTCTCAAGCACACAGGGCTCTTAGTTCCCTCACCTACAGAAGGCATGAATGGCTTCCTAGTCTAAAGAGACAGATACAGCATCCTAAGTAGCAACGATCCTTTCAGCTAGACAATGCAAATGCAGTCGTGGACCCAAAACCATGCTATCAGGTAATACAAAAGAAAAACCTGTGAGGTGGGACGGAGTTAAGTCACAGCCTTGCTCTCTATCCCCCGACACTTCCACTACCAGAAACCAGAAACCTCTGTAAAGGTGTTCCCCCTTACTGTCGCTCATACCCACGTGGTCTGTGCACTCATCCAGTGAACCAACCAGCCCTTCATGTCCTGGCCATCCTGTCTTTAGTAATAATGTTTTCATTGCTCCTTCCAATTTCTGTTTAAACCTCAGCTCTGTGAGATGCCCTTACTATGTTGTGTTCTTCGGCCATTTTATACACTAGCCATTTGTAAATGTGTTCCTTTCTCCAAAGGGATCTATTCCAGGGGCCCAGACTGATATAAAAGTGCCTGTTCCAAGCCATTAATAGTATTTTCAGCTATGGCTTCTGTTACAGTGTAAACAAACCCAATATGGACCATCTATTTCTGCTAAAATCCATTGAATCCTCCAAGAGGCTTGGGCAAAGACCCTAAGCATTCTATCTGCCAGCTGTGTGTTAGCTCTTGTCCTCGGGAGATTCAACCCAAAGGCGATTTTCAAGCAATTCTTTATCTTGTTAATATTCCAGACAAGCTCTGACCACATCAGTGGCTTCATTGGGCAACAGAGGGACATGTTCTGTCCATTGCTGCATGGCCTGGACACCACCATGACTACATCAAAGACCAATCCAAGACATGTGCCTTGGCGCTGTAGTCCCCTTCTGAGCTGGTAATTAGATGGGGACTACATGACCTAATTAATTCTATCCTGGGATTTCTATAAGGAATTGCATCTCCCACCTTGGAATGTTCCTTTTTTTCAAGAAGAAATTGTTTTTTCGTTTTTTTTTTTAATATAAAATTTATTTATTTATTTATTTTGGGCTGTGTTGGGTCTTGTTGCTGTGCATGGGCTTTCTCTAGTTGTGGCAACTGGGGGCTACTCTTCGTTGCGGTGCACGGGCTTCTCCTTGCGGTGGCGTCTCTTGTTATGGAGCACGGGCTCTAGGCACACAGGTTTCAGTAATTGTGGCATGCAGGCTCAGTAGTTGTGGTTTGCGGGCTCTAGAGCGCAGGCTCAGAAGTTGTGGTGCATGGGCATATTTGCTGCCACAACATGTGAGATCTTCCCGGACCAGGGCTTGAACCCGTGTCGCTTGCATTGGCAGGCGGATTCTTAACCACTGCACCACCAGGGAAGCCCCCTTGGGATGTTCTTAACTGCCCAATTAAGGGCTCATTTGCCTGACCATAATGCAAGGCCACTGGCCAGGACCCAGGAGTCTCTGAATATCCAGATATAAAGCTATAACTTTGAGATCAAGAACCGGTTCTTGTGATACTGCCACATTCACTGCTTCTCAAATCAGCCCATTGTGTAGACTTACCTACTCATTCCACTGCAGGTACGCTGTGAGTCCTGACCATCCATATGAGAGTTTCCATTGGTGAACGAAGGGACCTGTTTTTCCTCAGTGGGAAGAGAATCACGAGGTTCATACCACTCTGGGTAGCTTCCATCATGGGTCCATTGTCGAAAGAATACATTTTCATATGATGTACTTCACCCAAGTTACTCCTCTTAGCTTGTTCCTGAATATGTCATTTTCATTTTTATCAGGGAACTTGAATGGAGATGCCATTTTGACATCACGCATGACATGGTAGATATCTTAGACCTAAATAGAGTCTGGTATTCTTCAGATTCCTTTAGTCTAGGGACTGTCTCTACCAGAGCCCAAGAGAATGCCAGTAGCTGTCATTCAAATAGGTTAATCTGCTCACGGCATTAGAGCGTTTTCTGGTATAGAATCCTAGCAGCCACCTTAGGGTGCTATTATTGAGCTTTTCCCAGAAACTCCAGTCTGCATGTTTTAGTAGCAGATACCTCTACAGTTGATGACTTTTAAGGCCTCAGAGAGGCAGCTTGGGTTATTGCCTGCCTCAGACGTCTTACAGTTGGCCCTTGTTCCCCTTTCGAATTCAGTCTGTCTTGGGACTTCCTGGGTGGTCCAGTGGTTAAAACTGCGCCTTCCAATGCAGGGGGTGTGGGTTCGATCCCTGGTCAGGGAGCTAAGATCCCACATGTCTCGCGACCAAAAACACCAAAACATAAAACAGAATCAATATTGTAACAAATTCAATAAAAACTTAAAAAATGGTCCACATCAAAAAAAAAAATCTTAAAAAAAAAAATTCAGCCTGTCTTTCTGTCACTCTGTACACCATGACCAACAGAAACCCAGAACGTATCTGCCAGATTTCAAATAGTGCTGCACGCTGTTTTCCTTGTCGTGGGATCCAGGAGAATAGCAGTGTGTCCTTTACTGTTTGTGAATTGTCTCGAGTGGTTTTTCCAGGATATTTCCAGAAATTTCACTGATGGCACTGGGCTCTGACTCTTGGCTGCCTCTAGTGTGAATCTTAAGCTTTACCTAGTCACGTGTGCTACTACACTTTCCAAACCTTGCCTGACTTTCTCCTCCAAGAGGAAAGTTCTCATTCATCATTAACCAGCTTAGTCTGACAATGATTTGGACCAAACTGCTTCCAACCAGGTTGTGACACATGTTGGAGAAGTCAGGTTTCCTTAAGGGACAAAGAGTAAGGTGACAGTCTACCCCACATGAAGACTCACTGTGTTTGAGGGGTTTTTTGGGGTTTTTTTTTTGTGTGTGCGGTACGCGGGCCTCTCACTGTTGTGGCCTCTCCCGTTGCGGAGCACAGGCTCCGGACGCACAGGCTCAGCGGCCATGGCTCACGGGCACAGCCGCTCCGCGGCATGTGGGATCTTCCCGAACTGGGGCACGAACCTGTGTCCCCTGCATCGGCAGGCGGACCCTTAACCACTGCACCACCAGGGAAGCCCTGTTTGAGGTTTTTTTAGATTGGGATTGAGAGGAAAGATGTAGCCAAGTGGACCAAAGCATACCAGCCTCCTCTGTCCTGAAACTCCTAGAGAGGTTTTACCATGTCCACCTCGTGGAGGCAGTTGTAGGGACTGCCTTAGTGAACCCATGTAGTCAGCAGTCAGCCTGCAAGACCTGCTTATTTTTATCATAGTCCAATCAGGACTATTCCAGAGAAAATTAACGAGGGGCTAGCACCCCTGCTGCCATCACGTCCTTAATCAGAGCTGAGTTTTCTTTACCTCCCTGGAATCTTGTGCTGTTTAATAGTTACTACAGCGGAAGGTTTAGGCAATTCTAAGGGCTCCCATTTTAGTACATCCAATTACAACTGGGCTAAGGAACAGCAGCCCAAGATTAGGCTCACGCCAGAAATGGCAAGGTCCTTCATCCACAGTCGCATCCTTCCCAGTTATACATTTAGCCAGAGGTGATACTGCCTACTGGCTACGTCTTAGTCCCTTCTTTTCCTATCTGCAGTTTTCACTACAACCATGATACCTACGAATGCAGCGTCACTCTGCCTCCTTCTCTGCTCCACCAGCTTTTTAACATTGCTGTTAACTTCGCCTTCTCATTTCCCAGCAGTCTTACTTCTCATGGTGCACTGGCTTCCACAATCCCAAAAGGCTGTGTTCACCACCCCTGGCCATTCTCCATTAACCATGGCACACAGCCTGGGACCCCACTCAGAACTGGACAAGGAGACCCTGGCCTTCGTGGGCAGGCTTCTTTGTGTCTTCGCAGATGCAGTCAATTCAGCCACCGCGTCAGCGCCTTTTGTTTGCATTCCCATTGGCACCACTGGATTAACTTCCGAGATGAGAGTGCCAGATTTAACAGGGTTCCTTAAGGGAAGCAGCTGCCGGAACTAGAACAGATTTTCTTCCCCCCCGGCTGGCGACAACGTGTCAGGAAATCTTTCATAGGAATCCTGTCAGTTTTCGCTCTTTTCACTCGGTGTCTTGAAAGCCACCTAAAGAGAGCTGATAGAGTCTTCTCTAGCCAAGTTCTTTCTTCTGAATGGCCCAATTTTTTTTCCTTCAGTGAAGCCCAGCATGTCAGCTGCAAGAGTAAACGTGTCCATGAATTGTATATACTCTCCTGCCTCTCCCTAAAGAGAGCCACCTGGGAACCCAGGCCTGGGGGACTCCCCGAATCACCGTGTCTACCAGAGTTTAGCTCAGAGCATGTGGTTTGGGGAGGCTCATTTTTTTTTTCTTTTTGCATTATTATTATTATTTTTTTAATTACTGTATGGCCAGCCCAGGTTTGCTACATCCCTTAAGAGAGCTGCGTCTTCTTCAGGGCTGTTCCAGTACACAGCAGAAAGACAACAGGCGGCTTTCCTTCTCAGCATAGATTCACATCACCCAAGGCTTCACCCACTCCAAAAGCGTCCTTGAATTTACGCCTGCCAGCAATTCCCAAACGGCAACATTGCAGCAAGTTAGGAGTTCGCATTCACATCAAACGTTGTTTTTCAGCTGCAGCATGCAGAAAAATGATCAGCTCTTATGTCAATTAACCTAAAGATCCTGGCAAGTGTGAACCGCCCAGATATCTGCTGGTTCTTCTCAGCAAAGCGGCCCAGCTCCTATTTACTTTGTCCCGTGTGGTGTCTACTAGCCCCATGAGGCTGTTGAGCCCTAGAAATATGGAGTCTGAATTGAGGGGTGTTATAAATGTAAAGTGCACACTGATTTCAAGGACTTAGTATGCAATAAAGAACACAAAATTTCTCCTTTAATTTCTACTTGAGTCAACGTTTGAATAATATTTAGGACGTATTAAAATTAATCTTGCCTATTTCTTTTAATTTAAATGTAGCTAATGTAAAGTTTAGATTTAAAATGACACACATAGCTTTTGTTGGTGGTTCCCATTATATTTCCACTGGCCAGGGCTGCACTGTAGTCACTAGTTTCCAGTGTCATTTGCCTGGGGTGGCAGAGGAGTGACATCAAGACGAAGTGCAGTGTCCCTCCAAGTCCCCGCTGGACTTGTGCTTTCATCGTGAGCACAGGCTGCAAAGCTGCTTGATGTACGTGCTCTGGTTTCTCTTTCCCCCAAGTGGTTTTAGCTGCACAAAGCTAATCGGTTACTAGGAGACAAAGCCGCTTTCTCCTCAGTTTTATGACCCTGTTTCCCTTCGGTTTTATCTCACTCATCATCCATCTGCCAGTTCAACAGGGCATATGTGTGTGTCATCCATATCCCAACAGTATGATTTATCCCCAGTATTTTCTGTGGAGCTTTTGCAACCTCAAACCCAGGGAGGGTCAGGGTCACGTTCTCATCAGAACTCCCTCCCAGAACCTTTGGCTGCATTGAGTCTGAAAGGATCTGAAAGCCAGGTCTCCTTCCGTCACCACCACTGAGGTTTTAGGTTCAAACTGTCAGTCAGACCCTCCAGACACAGTAGGCTTTAACCTAATATTGCGTTTACTTGGTCCTCTAGGAGCATGCGAGGCAGGTGACACGCCAGACACAGCATCTTCATTTCATGGGGATGTCCAACAGCGACTCAAGAGCTTCTTCCCCCCGCCCCTCCAGGCTTCAGGCCACTGAACTGCTCCCCCAGGGCAAGTGCCACAGTAAAGGGAGAAGACTCCACATTCCTGTTTTCAAGGAAATCATGCTGGAAAAACTAGGTCTTTCTCTGCAGTTCTCAACAGCCAGGCCTGGTGTTACCCCTTTACTCACAGTTTGCTGGAAAGATCCAACTGAGAAAATATAGTTGTTCACTATGTATGTTAAATCTTAAATCTCAAATCTCTGTTTTGAGACAAGTGTGTATGTGGGAGGCTCTCTAAAGGTCTGAAAATATTCAATTCTCCAGAACAGATGGACAGTGGAGGAAGGTGGTTAAAATGTACAAACTTCCAGTTTTAAATAAGTTCTAGGGACATAATGTACAACATGATGACTTGAGTTAGCACTGCTGTAAGATATATCATGTATGATATAGTGGAAAGTTGTGAAGAGAGTAGACCCTAAGAGTTCTCATCACAAGGAGAATTTTTTTCTTTTCTTTTTATTGTATCTATACAAGACGATGGATGTTCACTAAACCTATTATGGTAATCATTTCACAATATGTGCAAGTCAAACCATCATGCTGTATATCTTAAACTTATACGGTGATGTATCGATTATTTCCCCATAAAGATAAAGACAATAAAAAGAAAACAGTTACTTAGCCTTAACATTTCCATGGTGGCTAAAAACATTGGCAGTATAAATGAACATCCCTATTAAAGACCACTAGAAAACCAATTTCCAATTTTTGTAAGACTGCAACAGTTACATGTAATTTGGATCATCAGCTTTTATTTTAGACTTGTTTCCTCAAAATTCAATTGCTTATACATCTTACAGTTGAGATATATTCCAGTAATTATATCTTTCTGTTTTTCAGGTATAATTGCCTTATTTCCTAATTCCCCAAAAAACTGTTTCATACATTATTACATCAACTTTGATCATCCTCTCAGTTTTAGAATCCATTTAAATTTCTATTTTTCGCTTTCATATTTTGTAATATACTGTTCATTAGGCCTGTACTATCACAGACCTAAAATAAATTTTCAAGAGTTTGAGCCAGTTAATTACTTTTAACTCTTATGTTACCATCACAGAGTACTTTCATAGAAATTGAGCTGTAACAACTTTTTAAGATGTCATCTTTTAAACATTGAATTTTAGTAGCAAAAATCCAATTAATTGGCAGTTATCTACAGTTACATTCCAAACAAATGCATTAAATTATTCATTAATGAATTTCATTATAAAGGATTAAATACCATATTTTCCTATCATGAACACATTTCATTTATCATTTGTTAAAATTAATTTATTTATTTTATTTTTGGCTGCGTTGGGTCTTCGTTGCTGTGCGCGGGCTTTTCTCCAGTTGTGGTGAGCAGGGGCCCCTCTTCATTGTTGAGCACGGGCTTCTCACTGCGGTGGCTTCTCTTGTTGCAGAGCACAGACTCTAGGTGCGCGGGCTTCAGTAGTTGCAGCGGGCGGGCCCTAGAACGCAGGCTCAGTAGTTGTGGTGCATGGGCCCAGCTGCTTCACAGCATGTGGGGTCTCCCCAGAGCAGGGCTAGAACCCGCGTCCCCTGCATTGGCAGGTGAACTCTCAACCACTACGCCACCAGGGAAGCCCTATCATGTTTTTATTAAGTAATTTTTTCTTTAAATTTTGTTTTTTTCATATATATACATGGAGAATTCTCTTCAATTTGCAACATTTTAGAGAAAAATAACAATACTTTTAGGACCATGATAAGTTATAATTTTCTTTAACATGAAACTTCTGCCAGATTTCCTTCATAATTTCAACAAAACCAATGTACCTTATAAGTAACAGTATATGAACTAGAATATCTGGCCATCTGATAGTATGCCAAATGGGTTAGTATAAAACATCAAGTGAGAATAACAATAACCAAGCAGTGTTGTCGATCTAGATTGTATTTCCCAATGAAGTAACATGAAATTGTAGGAAACAGGCATTAAAATGTTTGCCTCCATGAAAAAGAAAAATTCAAACTATGATCATGGTATTTTCCCTTTGACATCATATATGTACACATTTAAACACATGATGTGAAAAAAATCTAGTACATGAACATATATAATATCCAAATAGATTTTTTTCTTGCTCAATTTATTTAGATATTCTAGCAATATGTAGACAATACCAGAATATTTAATTTTTCCATTAAAACATAACACTTGAGTGTTTCATTGAATGAACACGTCTGTATGATGCAGCGGGATAAATCAATAAAACTTGAATAGGAAAGAAAAGCAACTCACCTTTATATGTTTTACCTTTTCATTATAATAATGTTATCATTTATCATGATAAAGCTTAAGTTATGGTTCTGAAATGCCTGGTATACATGCCCTATTCCATGACTAAAGTGCTTTCTTTTTTTTTTTAACATCTTTATTAGAGGATAATTGCTTTACAATGGTGTGTTAGTTCCTGCTTTATAACAAAGTGAATCAGCTATACATATACATATGTTCCCATATCTCTTCCTTCTTGCGTCTCCCTCCCTCCTACCCTCCCTATCCCACCCCTCTAGGTGGTCACAAAGCACTGAGCTGATCTCCCTGTGCTATGCAGCTGCTTCCCACTAGCTATCTATTTTACGTTTGGTAGTGTATATATGTCCATGCGTCTCTCTCACTTTGTCACAGCTTACCCTTCCCCCTCCCCATATCCTCAAGTCCATTCTCTAGTAGGTCTCTGTCTTTATTCCCGTCTTGCCCCTAGGTTCTTCATGACCTTTTTTTTTTTCTTAGATTCCATATATATGTGTTAGCATACAGTATTTGTTTTTCTCTTTTCTGACTTACTTCACTCTGTATGACAGACTCTAGGTCCATCCACCTCACTACAAATAACTCAATTTCGTTTCTTTTTATGGCTGGGTAATATTCCATTGTATATATGTGCCACATCTTCTTTATCCATTCATCTGTCGATGGACACTTAGGTTGCTTCCATGTCCTAGCTATTGTAAATAGTGCTGCAATGAACATTTTGGTACACGACTCTTTTTGAATTATGGTTTTCTCAGGGTTAAAGTGCTTTCTAATGTTTTTCTTATGACAGGATGATGAGGTAAGGGAAAGCCGATTCAGTTTCACAGCCTATGGAATGGGACCGTGTCTGCAAACAAAAGACGGTGTGACTCCAAAGGGCCCAAACCATCCTGTCCAGGTAATGCCAAAGAGCCTGGATGAAATGAGGAAGGTCTTCATTGACCGGGCCAAGAAGATTGACACCATCTCCCGAGCCTGCTTCCCATTAGCCTTTTTAATTTTTAATATTTTCTACTGGGTTATCTATAAAATTCTTAGGCATGAGGATATTCATCAGCAACAAGATTAAGTCTCTGGGTGTGTGCAAGTGTGCAAACTGTCAACTCAGAAGGAAGGTTTTTTGCCATAGGGCTGTGTGTGTGTGTGTGTGTGTGTGTGTGTGTGTGTGGTGTACAAATGATGACCATTTGTCATATGTGGCATATGGAAAGGTATTATTATGATTTGCTATGCAAAGTCATGAGGCAGTTGAGTACTTTAATGGATACAAAATATATATATTATAGGGATTCTATTTCATATTAATTTAAGATTATCTGTTTTTTCACAGTAAATCGTACAAGTGGAAGTATTACTGTCAACGTGTTCGTATCTAATATATCACATAATGTAGTACATGTGAAAACTACTTTGGAATTCTTTGATTTTTAATTCAATATTAAATATCACAAAAGTAAAATTTGCACAGAAAACTTTGGAAAAGGAAAAAGGGGAAACGTTGAAGATAAAAAATCAGTAGTTTGAGGCTTTAAAATATTTTCTTATACTGTAGTTACAAAATAGAAAAATAATCAGATAAGTCAGTGGGAAACTCGCTCAATAATGATAGAAGATTGTACATACACATGCTATAGAACCAATTTAGGGAATAAAAAATTTAAATTAGAAGATTAAAATTAAAAACTTTGTTGTTTAGATACTAAATTTAGTTGTTTAAAATACTAAATTTCCCTCTTTGGAAATTTTTTTAATGGCCTAAGCGATCATATTATATACAAAATCTACTTTTCATAACTTTATATCTCTATGAATGAATGTAGGTATACTGAAAACATTATTGTTTTTAAAAAGTGTTATAGCTGTGTATTTTTAATTTTTTAAATAATTTTAATTATTGCCAAACACTGAAAAATTCAAGCCAGCATCTTTGTTTTGTTAGATTTTTAATAGTTGCTTAATTGTCTGTAAGTAATTATGTTTACTGTTTTGATATAATTGAATAAAGTTCAGTAAGGCTTTTATATTTTAGCTTAGAATGAGACTTTAAAATTCAATGGGATTATAGTATTTACATTTTGATAAAAATGAATTTACTGAAAACAAATATGGATTTAGAAAGATTTTTTCATAAGAACAGTTTTCACATCAAAGTTATATGGGTTCCAACTCCTAGCTCCAAATGTAAAGATGGAAGATTTTAATTCTAAATTATATAAATATGTCATTTCTACAAAGTGAGGATTGATTATTTTATATTTCTGAATTAATGATTTCAATATATAAGCCATCCACTAGATGTGAATAATTCTAAATAAAATTTTTACTTAAAATTTATCAGCATCCCCATGGAATTATTTCAACTACAATGGGGCATTAACTCATTTCGTGCAGTGTAATTAAGTGCAAATATATGATAGAGTTCTAGGTTAAACTGAACCAGATTCTGATTCTTTTCCAGTTTTGCCACTTTTGCATTATTTTTGTCATTAATGTTGTATTTTTAAAAAGCTCTAGAATGCTTTTTAGGAATGTTTAATTACTGGTCAGATTCACTAGATGGAAACTCGTACCAGATTATTGACAGAGAAAAGTTTAACCGTTAAGAAAACAATTAACTCAGATTTAAGAGGGAAAAAAAAGCCAGTTCTTGAAATGGATGGTACCAGTTACTGCCCTTTAACCACTATCAAACTAAAAGTAAGAACTGCCATTTAAAGCTAAAATGTCTCAATGTTATTGAACTTTGGTCTGTCTAATTGTATTTTTTTAAATAACTTTAAAAAATAATGTATGTTTAGCAATTTTTGCTAGTAAAAGACCAAATTACCCTCCTTTATAAGTAATTTAAAACTATTAGGAAAGAAAAATGTTTGGCATTAAATGCAAATGCCACAGCCGAAAGCAGTTATTGCTATGTACTTTACTTATTTTGAGGACTGTTCACCCCAGAGTTAAACATGTCCTTCTTCACTGAGGATTGTATGAACCAAAACCATGAAAATATATTCTTGTACTCAAGATAGATTAGACCAAGATATGCTCTTGGTGTTCTCTGAGGGTAAGCTAGTTGGTTTGAATTAATGATAAACTACATTGTCTCAATGTGTCTCTGAAATACTTGAATACATTTTTCTGTACTTCACACATCTTAGTTTTAAAGTTCTTCATCATTGCTTAAATTAAGTGAATTATGCCAAAAGCAAACACAAATACAATGGACCTATGCTCCCAAAGAAATTCATGGACATCACTTGTTTTCATATTTGAGAATATTAAAAATGTCTCTTTTTAAAGCCTGAAACTTGGAATATAAGAATACTAGCCACACAACAACTTTTTCAGCAGGGGCGTTGGTATGGTAGAAATCTCCCTATCTCAGAAGGATTACACTTTGCTTAGGTATATATAGTTGTCTCACTATACTAAGAAAATACATGGACATTTCACTCATATGGCAACAGTGACATTACAAATATAGCTGAATTCAAAATGTTTAAAGGAATCTGTCCCCTCTAATGAACTCTCATAGACCCTTTAAAATGGGAAAACGACATTATAATTAACATCCTGAGATGGTATTTGCCTAAATAAGCCCTGTGTCAAACCCTAATATTTCAGACTAAACCAGACAGAAATCTATTAACGATGAGAAAATTAAAATGTGTGCACGTACCCTGAGTACCCACACATAAGCTGGAATTCTAGTCTGGATATTCTGAAGCATTTTGAAATAGTCACATTAGAAAGTTTGTAATTTTTCTACATGCCGTTTACTTCACTTTTTTTTATAATTATGTATCTCAACCATTGACATCTATGGTTCCATATGAATTTTTAGGAAACATTGTACCTTAGTATATATGTGCCATCCTTCTCTTTCTTTCCCAACTATTAGAACTGGAGTTCAATTACAGTGAGGACCTAGAACTTTCTTTACTATTTAAGAGATTCCAGAAAGTTACTGTAGAAGCAAGAAAGCCAAGGGTCTTTAAAACTTCTCCATACTTTCTGGATGTTTCTGCATAACAGTGACTCACCTGGAGAGCCCATCCAACTCCCAGTTGCTGTATTTAAGGGACTGTCATGACTACTTATCTTATCCTACAGTCAACTCCTATTCTATGGCTATATTCTAACAATTTTTACTTTAATTTTGATTTATAAATGCTTTAAATCTGTATACCCCTAAAATATAGATACATACACTGGGTTTATAAACTCCCAGGATCTTATGGAAGATACTGGAAATTTTAGAGAAAAATGTGAAAAAAGAAGCCAACATGTTTTATAGAAGAGAGCAAGATGTTAACTACTTCAGCACTCTGTGCGACCTAAGTGGTTATAATTTTAAGAGAATAATACGTGTATCCTCCATACTATACATTCCCTTTTCTGAATGTCTTTCATCCCATTTAAAAAATATACTTTTCTATTCTTAACATGATATACCTCACCTGCTAGTCACTTTGGAAGACTGAATGTTATACTGGCAGCTAAATTTTTCTTTCATCAATAAAGTACACATTCCATGAAATGGACCGGAGGAAATATGGGACTTGCCAATATTAAACATAGAAAATACTCTCAATATTAAAAGTAGGAAGCTGGCAATACTGACATCCACAGGTGTCCCCTGACAGCCACTTAGAGCCCTCTCAGAATGAAACTCAGAAGGAATATAAGCCACAGTTCTTAGACCAATCAATCATTAACAATCTTTGAGGTCATGTGTCCGACTCTAAAATAGATTTCACAGACCTTGAAATATAGACAATAGCAAAAGCTCTCAAAATTTACGGGGGTATACCATCTGTATTTCTCAGCTAGTTGATGCTGACCTAGTAAAGAAAAGCAGACCACTCCTAGGACACAGCACTAACTTTTATATAGTCTGTATTCATTCATGCTGACAAGGTGAAGACTGCAAAGTAATGAACTTGATTGAAACACATTAAGAGAATAAGTATGGTTTCCACCTCAAGGCACTTTAATTTTAACAGTCTATCCAAGGCAAATATCATCAATGGAAATATAGTCTATGCACTTATAATTATCTTAGTTCACTGAAGGGATTAGTTGGAAATTGTCTTAGTGACTCAGAGAATAGTTTTTGCACCTTTATAATTGCAAGCTTGCCTTTTGAATTATACTTACCTTTTAAGCACATTTATGATAACGACAGTTTGCTTGTTCGTTTGGGTATTCAGTTTTTGAACTCGATAATTTTATTGCCTAGCCTTGGCTTTTGGACTGAGTTACACGCTATTATAGCAGTGTTGGAACTTTTAGCACCATCAGCTCTGGCAGACTATGAAAACTTGCTGGCATCATATGCATTTCAGAAAAGAATTTAGTGGCAAAAACTGCACAATTTATTAAAGTGACAAATTTCAATATTTCTTAAAACTGTATGCAGAAATGTCTAACTTGTTCAAGCAACATTAAAGGACTTTCTGGTGCAGTTTTTCCAATATTTTTGACAAGGTCACTTTCCCTAGCTGAACCTATCTGAACAATGGGCAGTGGAAAAGTACGACCATGAAGATTAGAATTCTATAAAAGACTGAAATTTTGAATATAATGGCGAGCAAGTATTGTTCTCCACAATGCCTCCGTAATTCCTTACTGTATCCTCTGCTTGGGACCATTCATAGCAGTGCAGAAACAATCATGTCCATCCCAATTGAATTGAGCATTGAATATCAACCTTTAACTAAGCAAACACTCACCATCTCTCGTTTCCAAGACATATTTTAGACCTTAAAAAATGAGGTTAAAGGGATGCTAAAAATGATAAGAAGAATTACAGTTTGTGGCTGTAAGACAATGGGGTGTTTTCAATGAAACATTTTAGAAAATACAGTGTATATGAACACACACATTCCCTCTTGATTGAATACAAACAAAACACCCATAATACCTGAGCTGTCTTCCTCAGCAGATGCATTGATTTTTATTTCCTGGTTCATATACTACAAAGAGTGATAAAAAATAACAATCCCATTTTATTCTCATTGCTATATAAATTCTTTGTGAATAAATACGTAGCACACCATAGGAATTGTGTTAAGTTAATTAACTTTAAACTTTTATCCCAGCCCCTGTTCCTCTATAAGAATATACTGAACTTCCATAGGGAAACAGCTGTTGTTCTAATTACTTAAAAAGTAAAGTGATGCATATTCTTCCATAACCAGGATGCTTAGAGCCCATGCATAAAATAGAGCCCCCTAGGATTTGAAAATAACTAGGGCAGGGACAATATTCTGGAGGAGCTTCTACCAGAAATCAGCCCAAAAGACAGAGTCCTGAGCTAGTTGCTAGGATCCTCTTACTCATTTTTTCTTCCACCTTTTTTATGTTGCCTTAATCTCTTTCCTTTTCCCTCTCTTACACATACACACACACCCACCCATACACACACGTGCACACACACTTCTCATTATATATTGTTCATGGGGTAAATTTCTTCAAATTGGAAATGCAAAGGAAGTCAACTTTTCTGGGCAAATGTCCATAATCCTGTGATGTGTTTTGCAATATCAGTGATTCCTGGTGGGAAATATGAGCTGTGCAGTCATTTGATTTGGCCATCCCTTATTTATGAAACGATAATACTTTGTTGCAACAGCTCATGAACAAAGCTATGTGGATCAAATTTTCTCCAACTATTAATGATAGAATTCTAAAACACTGCTCGGACTGTCTTTGAAGAATGACTAAATATTTGTCAAACAGTGCTTCCAAAAGACGATCAGTAATAACTAGTACTATTGGATGATTTCACAGTGTCTTAACAGGCAGTTTTCTCAGTATTTTTTATGGCTCACACATAAACAAAATAAGAGAATTTTAAAGGTGGTGGAGTAGTATTTTAAAAAATAGTGATTCTGATTCCTACCTGTACATCAGAATCCCTTACACACATTTTTTTTTTTTTTTTTTGCGGTACATGGGCCTCTCACTGCTGTGGCCTCTCCCGTTGCGGAGCACAGGTTCCGGACGCGCAGGCCCAGCGGCCATGGCTCACGGGCCCAGCCGCTCCGCGGCATGTGGGATCCTCCCAGACCGGGGCACGAACCCGTGTCCCCTGCATCGGCAGGCGGACTCCCAACCACTGCGCCACCAGGGAAGCCCTCTTAAACACATTTTTAAACATGTATACATACTAGTGTTCAGCATAAGAGATTATAATTCAATCAGTGATTCAACAACTATTCCTTAAGCACCTTCTAGGTACCTGGCACTTTTCTGAGTGAAAAGTGAATAAGGTATGTTCAGAGTAAGCATGACATTCTGGATTATTGATAAAGTTCCACAAGTGAGAACAATTGACATAAACATACACAAACCTATTCTAATAATACTTGATTTAATACTGAAAGCTTTTTAATCTTTTCTTTCTTCAAATTCATTTTAACTATTTCTCTTTTATGTCCTTAAAATTAAAAATAAATCTTTAAGTTGTTTCAGTTCAGCTTCCCTTCCAATGTCAGAATCTTCACCATCCCTGGTACATTCCTGATACAAAATTATCCACATTCTCCTCAAGCTCTTAGAGCAACAGGTAGGTCATTATTCTGAAGCCAGCCTCTTCTGCTGTGACACAGCTGTAAGTGATTTAAAAAAAAAAGTTTATCTTCATCAAGAAATGACTTTTACTCAATAAATTCCAACTAAGTCTCCTCCATTCCCTTAAGGGCAGCTCATCGTGTGTTTTTCCATATCTGCTGCCCGTGTGCAGGCTCCATCAATACACTTTTTCAATCCCTGATCATTAGCTTTATTCTCATTTAAGCCACTCATCAATACACATTGTGTTAAACAATGATGAGATGTTTTCAGGTTCATAAAATAATGAAATATAATGTTTATGTAAATCATTTGCAGTAAGTTTATTTTTTTCTTTTTTAAATTTTATTTTATTATTTTTTATATAGCAGGTTCTTATTAGCTATCTATTTTATACATATTAGTGTATATATGTCAATCCCAATCTCCCAGTCATCTCACCACCACTCCCCCCTCCCCCGATTCTCCCTCCCCATGGTGTCCATACTTTTGCTCTCTACATCTGTGTCCCTATTTCTGCCTTGCAAATCGGTTCATCTGTACCATTTTTCTAGATTCCACATATATGTGTTAATATACAATATTTGTTTTTCTCTTTCTGACTTACTTCACTCTGTATTACTCAGCCATAAAAAGGAATGAAATTGGGTCATTTGTAGAGATGTGGATGGACCTAGAGACTGTCATTAGTAATTTTAAATGTCTTCCTATAATGACACAATAATTTTAAATTAAGTATTTAACAATCTATTTCATGATATGAATATATTATTTAAAAAAACCTACAAAGTAATATGAGTTAAAGAACTATCAGCCACACATAATATTTTTAGAGTAAAGCTATAATAAAAATATAGTGATTTAAGTTGTTTTATTTTAATAGATGGTTTTTCTCTGTGGTGGTTTTAGCCAACGTGCCTTCTGGCAACCCCTCTACAGACTCATTATCCAATCTGGTTTGTAATGTAAACAAAGAGGAAAAAGCTGTGGGTCAAAGGCCAGGAAAGGATTCGGGCATGAGACTGTATTGAACGTGCCTGAATAATTTTGCACGCCTTCACTTTCATCTCTATGAATTATGCAATGGCTTTTCCTTCAGTTTGTATTTTAATGTATGATAGATGATGATATTGGGGAAAAATAGAAGTAGCCTGCCCTTCTGTGAATATTATATAACCTGCTGTGGAAAACAAAATGAAAAGAAAATGTGCCGTATATTTTCAATTTTCATTACTATGGTAATGTCATATACAGGGATTTATTATTAGTGAGTCAAGATGTTTAAAAGACTACCAAAAAAAGTATTGCTATTCTACGGTGTTAATTATTTTTCTGTAGTTTTAAAACACGTCTTCCTGAGTTTGATGTCTCTCTGTCTTCCTGTCCAGATGATGTCATATTTTTCAGGAAACTATGCTGAAAATATATTTAAAATTGTATGCATGGTTTTATCAACTTGTTTCTCTCTGTATTACCTTTAGTTCAATTCTGCAAGTGACAAATTCTCAAGTCAGAGTCATTAACTCATATATAGTATATGGTATTTATCATGTAACTGCAGATTATTTGATCAAAAACAATAAAAATGAACACTTTTCAAGAATATGAATAATTCTTTTGTCCCATTTTATCAAATTTTATCAGGGGGTCATGTTGTTTTCCTGACAAAGGTCATACATTTCTGTTCTGATGGAAAGGATTATACTGAGATTACAAACCCAGTGATATATCATTCAGAGAAGCCTTAACATACACCTTCCATTATAGGAAAAGTACAGTAAGGAGGCTGGTGAATGGAACTTTTCAACTCAGAATAGAATGAGAGAAGATGTGTTACTATGTAGAAAAATAATTTGACATTCTTTATAATTTTTGTTTGCTTGGAAGTCTTTTCCTTAAAATCTATTTATTGAATAAACCACTTTTAACTTGCCCATAGAGACCACTTCAAGATAGAATGTTGGTCTTTTTTTAGAATTTAGGTATGCTTTTTTTTACTTTACACAATTAGGCTGGAGTTTAGTGATGGTACAATAGTTGATAAAGAAATAAGAGAAAAATTAATGTATAGGAAATTTAAGAAAATATTGCAGTATGGTCTATGATAACTTGCTTCTCATTTTTGGAGTACCTATAATTTATATGTCTTTATGTATTTATTGGCTGCACAAGGTTCAGGAAAATTGATTGGAAATTCCTTGCTAAATTGGCACTGTGTTTTCCTTGATGAGCTGGCCTTCACCAGCTTCTTAATTTGCACTTGAATGGTTCATCCCATAATGTCAGTGGAAACTCTAGACTGAAATGCTGCCCTAGACTCAAGCAAGGTCATCTACAAGTGCTAGAGGTATCAACAGGTGAAAGATACTTAACCAAAATGTATGTGAATAAGCATAATGTGCATAACTTATTGGTAAACTATAACTTTAAAAAAATCAATGTTTATTTTCATGGTTTAAAATATTTTCATTATTCTCATTCTATTCACCATTTCAGTACCACTAAATTAATTGTTTTTCTCTAGGTATTTTATCCTAATTTACTCTTGCTGTCTGTTGCTTTCTTCCTCGATAAACTTATATTCTATGTATATATTCCTTGTTTATAAGGTTGTACAATTTACATTGTTAATTACCCATTCGTGGAAAACTTAAATTGCAATTTGACCATAGTTACTGAACTATGGTATACTATAAATATGTAGCTATTTTGCTTTTCTCTTTCCCTATATAATATTTGACCCCATGTGTTGTCTTATCAAGTTATCTCAGTAGGCGGTCTTTACCCAACAGTGTGTTGCTCCAAAAAGCCCACTCAGGACACTGGAAACTGGAGGCTGGGCTCACTCATCATCCTTGCTGTGACATGAGGCAAGAGGGTCTGAAGACTTGTTCTCCAAACAATGAATCCTAGTTAGAAATCAAATGACAACATCTGCTTGTGTAACCTAATGGCTCCTGTTCTTCCAAATGGGTCTCTGTGTTTAAGTCATCCATAAAAAATCATTCTTTCAATCTTTTGAGACGATGTTAGATTCAATTTTCTTTGGAATACATACATACATACATACATAAATACATACATAAATAAAAAGACTTCCAAATAACTAGTTACAGAAATAATTGTATTTCTAGACTTAACAGGGTCTTTTTTGAAACAGTTACATTTCTTCCAAAAAGTAATTTCATACAGATTGACCTAGCTTGAAATACTTGTTCTATGCAAGATCATTCAAAGTGTAGCCTTGTATTTGCTAAGTGACTAACCAAAAAAACATGGAATGAAATATAAATAGGAAACAAAGTGGATTTTTTTCAAATTTCCAAATTATTTGAAACAGAGTAGAAAATCCAAAAGCATAGATTTATTTTTTTTTAGTTACCAGAAAGTTGCTGATAGAAGGTTGATAATGGATTATTAAACCCCTTGAAAGAAATATAGTTTTAATCTATTACAGTGTATTTAATAAACACCAGAATGGGCACCAGAAGTCTACCTGGAGATATTATCTCTGGGCTCTTCCTTTGTTCCCATCATTACCACCAACAAATCTTTCTGAGCCCCTCCTGCAAGGGGCGGCAAATAGGAAAGCTTCCTACACCTTCAGAAGCAAAGCAAAGGAGAAAAGAACATCTGCAGGAACCATGTGTCGTGGACAAGAGGCTTATTTTATGCACACTTTATGTGAGTACCATTTCTGAGCAATCATTAATCTCTATACAAGACTCAACCTTTTCTAAAATTATGGAATTTAAATTGATGTGTTGCATATAGCAAGTTAAAATATTTTTGCAATTCAGGTTATTGATTCAGTTTTTATCCATGTTACATGAAAAAGAGGAAGAATGAGAAATAAATGGAAATAATATATTCTCTGTAATTTACTTTGAATCTGAAAAGTCAGCACCCATTTACTGATGCTGAATTGCTTATGTTAGAAATGTCTTTTTGCATATTGTCTGTGAAAGTTAACTACTGAAAATATTGGGATAAATGAAAAAAGTTGTTTTATTTATATAAAGAAATGCACCTAGGGAAAATATGATCATACGACTTATTTACCTAACAATATAAATTAGTTTCTAAAAGGAAACTTTAAAAAGTAATATTAATGTGATAGTATTTAATATTATTATCATATTTTTATTAACTGCTACATTGGTGTTATTTATGCTAAACATGCATACCTTTTAGTATGTGTTATATATTGTATTATTAAGCAACAAAATATGGCGATCTCACATGCCATTATCGGCATGTTTAACTCTCTAATTGATCAATTAGAGAGTTAATGTTTGATTCTAGAGATCAATGTTTGATTCTTATGACTCAGAAAAGTAATTACAGAATATAAAGGTAATATGCAATTGTCTTTTTCATATCATTATTCTGTCTTCTGCATTATTTCCTAAGTGAGATGGGACAAACCCCTTTGGCATCTTCAGTAAGCATTACAACTACTAACTCAGTACCTACTGAAATATCTTCATTAAATAAGAAAATAAATCACAACATGGTATGTGCTATATACCCTTAGTTTCAAACAAGTTCCCAGAATTGTCTAAAGAACAATTACTCATACCCAGAATTGAAGGGTTTTTTAATTACCTGTAAGTTAAGACTTTAGATCACATTCATAAACTATCTATCATTTATTATTATATTTATTATATTATATATAATGTTATATATAATATTACATTTTCAAAGGTTTCACATTCTTTTCTCTTCTAAATGTAAGCTGCGCTGGGCCTAAACCACAAGATGGCTCCCTCCCATTGGTTTGGGAATTTTAAATGTCATTTCACTGATGACTTAGGGCAATATTTTGGCATACAAGAGTGTATTAAAGTGAAAACAAGTTATACACGTCAGTATAATCCTACTCTTTAACAGTTTTATTAAACAGAGTTTTGAGGGATGACCTACTCAAAACCCTCATTTTTCTAGTGATGAAATGGAGCCTAAAGATACAGGCAATCTTACCCCATGCTTCGGACTGCAGGGCTCCCCTCTCAAGTGGACCCTGATGTTGATCTCGATTGAGGTAAGAGGGCCCTGGTTTGCTGGGATCAGAAGTTCCAAGAAAAATATTAACGTCTTTCTAGAGTGACAATTTCACTATAAAGTTTGAGAAAACTATATCATGAAAGAAATATAAAGTTAAAATAAGTAACAAATAAGAAAGAGAAACAGAAGAGAAATTTCAGTGTTATAGAGGGAAAGCTGCCATGGTGCCCATTTTGGTTTCTAATTCCATTCTAATTTCATCAGGGATTCTTGCTGGGAGCCGTGCAGTTGCTCCTGAGCTAATTTAAGAAGTATAAATACAGAGTCAGCACTGCTGAGGATATATACTAATTCTGAAAGCGAGAAAACATATGCAGGGCTGTCATCATCATCTACATCCCAGCAGTCATGTTCCATTTCTCTGTGCTTCATTTCATGTCAGCTTAACTCTTCCACAATCGACTGGATCCCAAAAGGTTGGAAACGCTACATGTAGAGACAGAAAAGGAAAGGAGAGAACACAAAGATTCTTACTCTGTCTCTCCATCATCCCAGCATACGAAGAACCTCCATCTTAAAACACTGACACGACTGGTTTAAATTCTCTGACTGGGTGAACTGGCCACTCATACTGTAGAAGATGTAACCCCACAAATATTTAAGAGATATGACCTATGGAAAATTAAAATATGTCTTGAGATGACCAAGTTTTAGTCCAACCATCAGTCATGTTATTTGCCTGTTTCAATGTATGATTTAAAATCTATACTTTCAAAATAGCAATAGTGTCCTAAATTGTTCCTTAAACCACAAAAAAAAACTTCGTTAATTCAGATGTTTCCTTTTACTATTTCTTTCTGGCTTTCAATACGTGGATAAATTTCATTTCTAATTTCAATTTCTATTTAATAATTAAAAGAACTATTTTAATTAGACATTAAAAACATTCATCTCATGCATGAATCCCTGGGTTTGAAAAGCATTTAGATAAAATTTCTTTATTCATCTCTGCTCTATCTATGACATCCTAAAGAAAAATAAAATATATTGTAAATCAACCACTACTGTACATGGTAAAATTATAATTTAAGAAGAAAAATTACAGATAATCTACTCCAACTTCAGACTAATTTAAAAACATAGGAATTGACAGCAGCCTTGAAATACTATGCTAAATCTGCTAAAATTGTAACATATAGAAGCATGCATTGGAGGAAGAAAGCAAACATGAAATTATTTGAATTGAACTAGTGTTTGAAAGTTAATTTGGATGTCTCTGTGCTTTTTATTATTCACCCTTATGTCTTTCTTTAAGTATGTATTTATTCTTCAATAAATCTATGACATTTTTATTGCTTGTTTAATGGTCAGTGTAAGATTGAAAGTATGAGTTTACTCTCACTTTCTGTACATTTATTAATAAAATTTCCTTAAGATATTGTTGCAGTTTATAAACACTGCTTAGCTGCCATTTTCAAAAACGGAAAAGCAAGCACAAAAATCAAACCATAGTCATGGTTTAAATAAATCAATTTTATTGCATTTTCAATGAATAAAATTTTCAATGAATTTTCAATGACTAAAATATTTTTTATATGACTCCTTCTGGCAAGTTACAAACCATTACAATAAAGTCAGGTTGAGTTTCATTGAAATGTTTCAAAATAAATAAGTTGTCTGCCCCTTCGATATTTATACCTGCCTATGTCATCATCAGCTATTAGAATTTAGGGGAGAGTAAGAAGGCTCAGGGTCCTGCTCAATATGTACCACAATAATGAGATCACTGGTCCACGTAAAAGCAACCTAAACCTTGGGGGTGGCCAAGCAGTAGTCCAGCCACCTCTGAGCCAGATTAATTTTCTCTAGTCTACTCTAGTGAAAAAAACCCAAAAAAACCCACAAATGGGTGTGAAAAAAGAGTGCTCGAGGGCAAAACTATGTGGATTTGCCTTTGTTATAAATGCTGAAAACCACAGCCTTCCACCTAGTATTAGATGTGTTTCCCTACACCTTTTCCTAATCCTAGTGTCATTCCATGCATGAAACCATGAGCAAGCTATTCCTCAGATATAACAAGACTAATATTCTTTACAATCTGTTGATGGAGTTAAAAGTCTAGTAATGAGGGTCAGGATCAATAGAACACATACATGTTCTCCCCAATTCATATGTCTAATACCATGTGACTATAATTCCTCTCTTTACACGTCCCTGTTAGAATTGCATTCTTTAGGGACCATAGGTTATTTTTGTAACCTCAACATCAGCACTTACTAGTAAGTGATCAATCAATATATGATTGTTTTATAAATAAATTAATGAACTAAAGCAAAGTACCAAATGTTGGTTATTATAGAAACAGAAGCATGTAATGAATTGTCAGAATGCTCCTAGCCTAGCTTCCTTAATAATTTCCTTTAAAAAATTAAATATAAATATTCTGACTATATATAAGCACCAATTCACAAACTGGGGGCACGTGCACAAACCGGGGGACACGTGCACAAACGGGGGGGCACGTGAAAAAGCAAGTCGGTGAGACGTTTAGTAACATTTGCCAAAGGTTTCCTTGGTTAACAGGTACATGCCTCAGGGAATAAATCTGAAAGTCACCTGCAGCATTTCAAACATTTTAAGCCTTTTGCGCTAGTGAATTTCAAGGGCATATGTTCAACTTTGAATTTCAACAAACGTTGCTCCACTGGGGCTCCTAGGTGTATATCAAAAACATTTGTGGTAGATTTGGGAATCTTGGTGAATGACACCAAAATTCAATAAATCGAAAGAAAAATGAGAAGACAGATGATATTCAAAATATGTTTGTAAGTAATTTAGTGTGAACATAACAGTCTGTGTTCTGGGTCAGCACTTCTGTAAATTGTGGAGTCAAGAGTGAGGCCAACCGGGGTTGTGTAATCATTCCAAGCGTCTGCATGTTTTCAACCATTTCACATAATTCCACAGAATAAAAGTATCTAAAGAAGAGGCAAAAAATAATTGTACCTGAACCAGTAGAGGTTTACCATGTAGCAAAGGTGAGAATCCTATGGAAAACTTTCTCAATGATAGTTGTGGCACGTGGGCTTAGTTGCCCTGCAACTTCTTCCCGGACCAGGGCTCGAACCGGTGTCCCCTGCATTGGCAGGTGGATTCTCAACCACTGTGCCACCAGAGAAGCCTCTAGGAGAAAATTTTAAACCTTGTTTTAGGTGAAAACTTTAAACCTTGTTTTCCCCTTCATTGCCTCTTCTGTAAAATTGATACTTTTAGAATTATCAAGAAAGTTTAATGCATTAATATTTGTAAAAAAAAAACCACTTTAAAATAATGCCTGTGAAAATGAAACAGAAAGAGATAGCATTTTTATTAGACTCTTTCAGACTACAAGGGAAAAAGGCACACTTGCATTAATTCAGGTGATAAAGGTTTATTATAAAGATATGGAGAAAATTATGAAAATAATCTTATCTGCTGGAATATAAACTCCACAGGGGTGAGAGCTCGCCTGTTCATTAATGAATATGCACTTGGCATAGAGCAGTTGATAAGTATCTGTGGACTAGATAGTGACGAGGCACTGCCAAGCCAGTGTTCCTAGACCTTGAGAAGCCATCTGAAACACACAGCAGAACACAGGCCGTAAGTCACTACCTGGTCACACCCTCAATGGCAGGCACACGCCGCTTCCTACTCTCGGTGGCTCACTTACTCCAAGGCTCCGAGTTTCAAACATACTCCAGCTTTACTTCAACTCCCCCCATGAATAACGACTGAGTCTCCCCTAACTTTTTCTCCATGTATAATAGCTGCTCCAGACTTGTCATGTCTCCACACTGTTTTTCAGCTTCTGCTCCCATTACCAACTACTAACTTCCTCATTTGGTCTCCTAGTTACCATTACCAACTACCAACTTCCTCAGTAGGTCCCCCAGTTCAACCGCCCCAAAAGCAAGAATTTAACTGGTCCACCCCGTCACGTTCCAATATAGTCTGCTTCTGGCGGCCAGAGTTTTGCATCTCTGTTAGGTCTTAATTTGTCACCCACTTTATTACTTCGACCTAGTTTGGTTTAGGTAACCATTTCTGGTTTCATTAGTTGTGGTCGAGATAAGAGAGTCATCTAGTATAGAGATAGTAAAGATAGAACATGCAATCTGTGTATAAGAAAACCTTGAGGAGACTAAGAATAACATTCATTTGGAGGCTCCCGGAAAGGGACCATATAAATAGCAAAATGCTTACTTATCCTACCCAAGACAAATTCATAAAACATTATGGTTTCATTTGGGAAAGGGGGGAAACCCAAAAGTATACTAAATGATAAACAGCATCATTGGTGAGATGCAACCACGTATATGTAAAGTATAAGGAGTAGTTTATAAATTACATCCACCAGGAGTAGTTTTAAGAGGAATGAAACATCCATTTAGGAGGACTTACCCCGTTATTCACCAGTTGTGTTGCCAAAATAAAATGCGACTAGGTAGAAACTTGTGGAAATAGCATCAGATGTCAAGGGTTGGCTGTTCCTTTGCTGACCCACTCTTGTACATATGCAGATCCTTCAAGCAGAGCCAACTGCAGAATGTGGAGTAGTATTTACATAGACATGGGACATAAACTAAGTCCAGCTATGGCATACATTGGTCTACTAAAACTCCCACCAAAAAAAAAAAAAAAAAAAAAAAACTCCCACCATGGTCACTTCATACAGCACTTCTATTTTATTTTGCACATGAACATAAATCAAATCATTAACCATACATCACATCACTAATAGCACTTACTGAAACAGGTCATCATAACCCAAAACTACCACCGGTATCATTCCTGGGGTGTGTCTCAAGTTCAGTTTTTCCTCAGACTACATCAATTATAGCCTAATTAAAGGGTTTACAATTCACACCACTTTAGTACTACGATCAGCACAAGAAAACATACTTTTTTGTCTGTTTGTTTGTTTTTGCTGTCCTCCTTTCTTCATGTATTTAAAATTTTTTATGGGCATACAGTTGATTTACAATGTTGTGTTAGTTTCAGGTGTACAGCCAAGTGAAATCAGTGCCCTGGATGTTTCTGATTTGAGCAGAGAAGTTTTAATATGAGAAAATAAAAGACACCTACGCTCTAATAACTAAGATGGCATTTTAGAAGCATAGAAGAAATCCCCGCATAATCTTCCTATTTCCTTTATATTACTTTTCACCAGGTTATTCACTGTTCATGTATCTATATTTTCCCAATCCTCCAGCTCCAGTTTTCTAAGCCTTTCTTTTTTCTTTTGTCTTACTAGATTCTTCCCTCACCCCCAGTTTAATTGAAGTATAAAAAGTGTACAACATGATGATTTGATACACATATACATTGTGAAAGGATTTCCACAATGGAGTTAATTAACACATCCATCACATCACATATTTACCTTTAAGAAAAATACTTTTTTTTTTTTTTTTTGCGGTACGTGGGTCTCTCACTGTTGTGGCCTCTCCCGTTGCGGAGCACAGGCTCCGGACGCGCAGGCTCAGCGGCCATGGCTCACAGGCCTAGCAGCTCCGCGGCATGTGGGATCTTTCCGGACCGGGGCACGAACCCGCGTCCCCTGCATCGGCAGGTGGACTCTCAACCACTGCGCCACCAGGGAAGCCCGAAAAATACATTTTTAAGAATAAATTGCAAAACAGGCTAAAAATACACTTTGAATTAATTCATGCTTAGTAGTCAAAAGGTGAAGACTTAAAGATGTAGCTAATTTTTATAAATTTGAATTGAAATATCATTCACATACCACAAATTAAACAGTACAATTCAGTGGCTTTTAGTATATTCATGGTTATGTCACCACCATCAGTATCTAATTCCAGAACATTTCATTGCCCTAAAAAGAAATCCCACACCTGTTACCCATCACTCCCCCATTCCCCCTACTCCTCCCCTACCTGTCGGCAACCACTGACCTATCTCTATAGATTTGCTTCTTCTAAACATTTCGTATAAATTAAATCTTACAATATCTGACCTTTGGTATCTGGCTTTTCTTATGCTCATCATGTTGTAGCATGAATCAACATTTTACTCCTTTTTATGGCAGAATGATAGTCCATGGTATGAATATAAGAGTTCTTGTTGATTTTTTGTTAAGAGCATTTAGAAATACAATGAACAGAATTGCTGAGACCACATAGTACAGAGCACTTTTCAGTCCAAGAATAGCTGGTAAAAATGCCATCTACAAGCAAACATGGCTCAACTGTTTGGGCTAAAAAGGTCAGTCAATTCAGTTAACAAGACTCTAAAAATAGCTGCTCAAAATTGGATTCAACTGAGCACACATCTCAGAAATGCATTCAATATGGGTATGATGTCTTCAAAAGGTAAGATCTGCAGTAATAGTGGATTCTTAACCTCCTCATATTTTTGAAAATTGTGTTCTGTTGTATTTTCCTTGTTAAACAGAGCCTTTTAGTTGATAAGACGACAATCTAAGATACTGTGGATCTCACATGTCTTCCCACTTGTGATCTGGACATAATTCAGTCATCAAGCGCCTCAGATTCTTTGGGATTGAGTCTTATCTGCATTATTAGTCAAATTACAAGACTGTAATATTTCAACTTTTTAAAAACATATTTATTGAATCCTGGGGATGTACTAGACTTTGTCCATGATGTAAATATATCCACTGCTACTTGATATGGCCATTCTAAGGCAGTGACATATGATTGTCATGTATTAAAATTATTACATACTTTACTAAGCAAGTATTCTATATACACGTCATAGTTAAATTGTAATCAATCTATATGCTTGGAGGAGGAATGTTCTTGTTATTTGACTTTTTTAAATTGAGTATTAATGTAAGGACCTATTCAATTTGAGTACTGCTACTGAAAAATTTTCCAAAACTTGGTAATTTACTTTTCTCCTGTAGTAAGTATAATATAGTAAGAAAGTAAAATTATGTTGCTTGAAAATATGATAATTTAAATATTGAAAAGCAATTATTCCAAATACAACTTCTATTGTGCTTAGAGAGAGATACAGAAGTATACAGGTCACAGATATAAATGCTTAATTTATTTTTCCTCTTGAACATCAGTCCAGAAAAGTAAATCCAATTATATCCCATTAATTAAGTCTTCTTATTACTTGGTTACAGGTTACCTTAGGTTATTTATAAACTTTATACTTTAAGTTTTTTGGATTCAATCTTTTATTTTTAATCACCTTGCCCTTTCTTGCCATGCTACTCATGATATGGTGACTATGGTAACTACAAAGATTTTTTTTTTTCTGTGAGAAATTTGTTCCATGTATCTGTTCCGGTATAATATCCAAAATCAGAAAAAGCAGAACAAATAAATGATGGAAGGTTCTAAGTGTACAAGACATTCACTGAGAAAATAAAAGTTTCCATGAAAACAGATGCTAAAGTCAACTAAGAAAGATATGCTTAGAACAAAGAATTAAGACAACAGAAAAAAAGTGGAATAAATTAATTTGAGACTTTGAACATAGTTATTGCTCTCGGATGTTTCATGAAGACAAACAAGAGTGGAACTCAAGAAACACAACCAGCGGGCTTCCCTGGTGGCGCAGTGGTTGAGAGTCCGCCTGCCGATGCAGGGGACATGGGTTCATGCCCCGGTCCGGGAAGATCCCACATGCCGCAGAGCAGCTGGGCCCGTGAGCCATGGCCGCTGAGCCTGTGCGTCCGGAGCCTGTGCTCCGCAACGGGAGAGGCCACAACAGTGAGAGGCCCACGTACCGAAAAAAAAAAAGAAACACAACCAGCAATTACACTCAAATTCTTTTTTTTATATAAATTTATTTATTTATTTATTTTTGGCTGCATTGGGTCTTCGTTGCTCCACGCGGGCTTTCTCTAGTTGTGGTGAGCGGGGGCTACTCTTCCTTGTGGTGCGTGGGCTTCTCATTGCGGTGGCTTCTCTTGTTGCGGAGCACGGGCTCTAGGCGTGCGGGCTTCAACAGTTGTGGCACACAGGCTCAGTAGTTGTGGCGCACGGGCTCTAGAGCGCAGGCTCAGTAGTTGTGGCGCACGGGCTTAGTTGCTCCGCAGCATGTGGGATCTTCCCAGACCAGGGCTTGAACGCGTGTCCCCTGAATTGGCAGGTGGATTCTTAACCACTGCGCCACCAGGGAAGCCCTCCACTCAAATTCTATGACTGGAAAGAAAAAAATGCCTCATCCACTTGAAAATCTATTAACTTTTTCATTGGTCAGGAAAGCTGATGAAACTTGCTGTTCTTCTGGAAAATTTTTACTTCTTTTGGAGCAGAGACCTCTTCCACCCAAATCCTTATGAGAACTCTTGGATTTTGAAGTTAAGTCCTCTTGCTGTAATACAGAGTATCTCCAAAATAGCGTGCTTTGTCACTTCTCAAATCAGCCAGTGTGAGTTCACCACTCATATACTGATTTACGTTTGGAAAACTTCTTGTCCCCACATGACTAATATGTTTTTGAGAGTCACTCAGTTATTTACATGGAGTATGATTGGGTGATCTCTAAGACATAAAACAATATCATTGTCATATTTATGCATATAATTTACTCACTTATCAAAATGGCATTGTATCCCCTTAAAATAAAAGATTTTAAAAAATGATTGTTACATGTCAATACATTATTATTATCTATATCACACTATGTCTGGCTCTAACCCCACATATTCTAACTAAATTTATCTCCCAAAGGCAACCTTAATATGGTCAACCCTAATGGACACTTCTATGCCTTGATTTTCATGGGCTTCTCAACGGCAGCTGTCTTCAATTTTAGCTCTTTTTTTTTTTAACATCTTTATTGGAGTATAATTGCTTTACAATGGTGTGTTAGTTTCTGCTTTATAACAAAGTGAATCAGCTATATGTATACATATATCCCCATATCTCTTCCCTCTTGGGTCTCCCTCCCTCCCACCCTCCTTATCCCACCCCTCTAGGTGGTCACAAAGCACCGAGCTGATCTCCCTGTGCTATGAGGGTGCTTTCCACTAGCTATCTGTTTTACATTTGGTAGTGTATACATGTCCATGCCACTCTCTCACTTCATCCCAGCTTACCCTTCCCCCTCCCCATGTCCTCAAGTCCATTCATTCTCTAGTAGGTCTGCATGCTTATTCCCATCCTGCCCCTAGGTTCTTCATGACCATTTTTTTTTTTAGATTCCATATATATGTGTTAGCGTAAGGTATTTGTTTTTCTCTTTCTGGCTTACTTCACTCTGTATGACAGACTCTAGGTCCATCCACCTCACTACAAATAACTCAGTTTCATTCCTTTTTATGGCTGAGTAATATTCCATTGTGTATATGTGCCACATCTTCTTTATCCATTCATCTGTTGATGGACACTTAGGTTGCTTCCATGTCCTGGCTATTGTAAATAGAGCTGCAATGAACACTGTGGTACATGACTCTTTTTGAATTATGGTTTTCTCGGGGTATATGCCCAGCTCTCTTTTCATCTCACACTTTGTGTGATTCTCAGACAATGTCATCCAAACAAAAAGCTTCAACTATCACCCGTGTGATAACTACTCTCAGGTCAATATCAACAGCCCAGTTCACTGACCTGGGTTCCAAATTCATTAAACTCACATTAAACTCATTTCTAATGCCAGACTTAACTAACTACAACTTCCTGTGTTCTGTCTCTCAGAAGCATCATTAGGTTTTGCCCTAGACTTTCAAGTTATCTGAAATGTCTTGCTCTCACCATCCACCCTTTGATTTATTGGTCTCTATGTGTTCTGGTAATTTTGTATCTGTTCCCTCTGCCATTATTATAGTTCAGATCTTAATCTTTTCTCATATGGATTCCAAAGAATTTCCATACTGCAGGTTTTAGTCATCCTCAACCAGTCCAAAAGGCTAATTCTAAAAAGAAAGATACACTTTTGATCATGTCACATCACTGCTTAAAATTCTCTAGTGGAACTCTATCACTGACTTTTGCGGTCTGGAAATCCTACTACTCCAGCCATATCCCTCAGCTGGGACCTACATATATCTTTTGCTGCAAATATATTAAATTACTGAAAAATTTCTAAATATTACCATATGTCAGGGGCACCTTTATACCTGTTGTTCTCTGAGTTTGGCATTCTAATATGTGCAGTTAATCTCATGTCATCATCTTACAATACTCAGCTCCCCTTGGAAAACAGTATCAAGTAGATTATAGAAGCATGTTGACTATAGTAAACTCAGGCTTTCCTTTGAGTCACTTTTTCTTGACTTCCAAAATACTCTGTGTATACATCTATTAAAACAGCTATTCTCTATGTTATTATTGTTTTTTTATGTCTGTGTACCTGAGACTAACACATCAACTAACAGCTAGTTATACTCCATAAATATTTCTGAAAAGTAAAATGGGGAACATATTAGAGACAAGCATAGTAGGCCCTCAGGAAAGGCAAAAGTATAACATAAAATGTCCACCTCACTCACCCTTATAGCATATAACCTATATGTTAAATAGATATATAAAATACTTATATATTTATATTATTTTATATTATAACACTGATCTTAAGGTTGAGTGAAGTAGGCATTTTATATTGTACTTTTGCCTTTATCTATAATATTTATAGATATTAAATATTTATATTTAATATTTGCAGCAGAAAAGAAAACTTTCCATATGTTTGAAAGAATGTGCTTCCTTTTTAAATTTGATTTAGTATATGAAAGCATTAAACAGGCTAAACATGTGTTAATGGCATTTGTTAATCCTTCCAGCAGCATGGAGACCAAATTTAAGGAGAATATAATAGCAGAATAAATTATAAAACCAATCTTCCAATGATGGTACTGTCACAACACCCAGTCTCTATTGTACAGATTTATTGTACTTTCATTTGGCATTTCCTTGTCATTAGAACATGCCCAGTGGGGTGTAAGCCTCCAGAAGCTCATTACTTTAAACAAGCTGACAAGTTATTATGAAATTTACTGTGATCCTGTTTGAAATTTAAGGCAGGAACTTTTTGTACCAAGTTGAGACAGTCTTAAGCAAACAATAACTCTGGTGTACACCTTAAAGGAACTTACGACATACTCTCTTTTAAAATTTATTTTAGTGACGTATAGTTGATTTACAATGTTATGTTAATTTCTGCTGTACAGCAAAGTGATTCAGTTATATACATGTATATATTCTTTTTCATATTCTTTTCCATTATGGTTTATCACAGGATATTAAATATTGTTCCCTCTGCTATACAGCAGAACCTTGTTGTTTATCCACTTATGACATACTCTTGTTTTCAATATTTAAAATCAAAAGTGTA